>NW_006400017.1:906869-908076 GCF_000299155.1 Elephantulus edwardii
ATTGACATTAATAATAATAATAATAAAATACCATTTGTCCCAGCACTTCCACTACTGGGAATACAACCTAAAGAAACCGTAACCGCCACCCAAGCAGAAATATGCTCACCCATGTTTACTGCGTCTTTGTTCACAATAGCCAAGTGTTGAAAACAACCCACATGCCAGTCAATGGATAGAGAAGCTGTGCTATAGTCACACAACAGAATACTATGTTTCATTGAAAAATAAGGAACTTGTTAATTATTATTATACAAAATGGGTGACCATGGAGGACATTATGTTGAGTGAAATATCTTAGTCACAAAAAGACAAATAGGCATACTGCCACTGTTATAAAACAGGACTGACACATGGGGGCTGGAAGGAAACTAAGAAAAGAGGGGATAAATAATCTACATGGCATTGAAGCAGATGAGGGAGAGAACTGTAAAAAAGAAATATATAATTAGGTATTATTGCCATGACAAGAGTCCAGAAAAAGAGCAGCATAGTAAAGTGGTCTTGGGGGGGACAGGCCTGTGTAACAATGAAAGAACTTGTTTCCCAAAGGAAAAAGCTATTGAGGGAGGGGGGATGTGCAAAACAAGAAACGACTGGAAACCCAAGTTCTTTATAAATGTTCATTAAAATCTCAATTAAAAAAATCTTATAATAAAAAAATTTACAATGTTGAAAACACACTCATGAAATGAGCACTTCACAAACCCCAAATACAAAATATCCTAGAAATAATTTTGTCTATTTTTGTTACCAATTCATAAATCAAATATTTCTTCATAAATTAACATTTATCATTATGCTGCCTAGTACATTTCCACTGAACTTTTTGAAAGGACATGCTTGCTTGAGAGAGGCTGGAGAGCAGGTCTCTAGTGAAGACCTGGAAGACAGAATAATAGGGGGCATAGATCAGTGGTGGTGAATTTTATAAAACACAGTGTGTGAAGGAATGTGAGAAACACAATGTGTATGAATGAAACACAATGTATTTGAATTTTATATGCAAACCAACATAAAAAAAAGGTATTAAAAAAAAGTTGTCTCCAAAATTTTCAGTGTTACCTGATCTTAGGCAGGCAAGTCATTCTAAGAATTAAAAAACTTCTCTTCCTCGCTACCCGCACAAGGGTCCATACGGCGTTGTTCTGGTTCCCGTCGTAACTTAAAAGGGAAACTTCCACAATGTCCGGAGCCCTTGATGTCC
>NW_006400017.1:910266-912749 GCF_000299155.1 Elephantulus edwardii
AATTTAAAAAAACACCTCTGAAGTAACAGAGATGGTACACATGCGTACATGCACATGTACAAACATAAACAAGTAATTGTAACTACACAGAATTGGTCAAGTAAAACAATCCCTTTTTAAAAAATAATTTCTTTTTCCTAGCAGAATCAAACACTTAAGTCTCTGATAGTAATAATAAAGTAAACCATAGCATTTTAATGTGCTGATAGTTGGAAAGCAATCTACTATAGTCTTCCTACACAAGTATTTATTAAGGATCTTAAAAACTGTTAATTTTTTAGGGAGCTCTGGTGGCCTAGTGGCAAGAAGCTGCATTGCAATCCCAGAAGAACATGATTCAAATCCACCAGACGCTCTGCTGGAGAAGGAGGTACTATCTCCTCCAGTACCAGTCAGATCCGATTTGACGGTACACACACTAAATAATAATAAAATTAAAAAAAAATTGTTGTTGTTTTTTGTTTTTTGTTTTTTTACCTACTCCTAAATCACTCTAAAATTTTTCCTCAGAGATACAATCAAAGACTACAGAGCCTAGATAAGGAAAAATCTATAGAAACTCTTAGCTATCATTTAAATAATGTATTGGTATAATTTTAAAGCAACCTGAAAATAGGAAAAAAGAAAGCATTATAGTAACAGTATATTTTTAAAATACTATGTTGTTGTTGTTGTTGTATGTGCCATCGAGTCACTTGCAAATAATAGCAATCCTATGTACAAAAGCTCTAAACGCCATTCTATCCGGTGTCAACCTAGCTATCTCAAACGCACTCATTCCCAACACTCCACTCACAGATTGAGCCATCTCATCAAAAGTCTTCCTCTCCTTCGCTGCCCCTCCACTCTGCCAAACATGATGTCCCTCCCCAAGGACCCTCCTTGCAACATGCCCAAAGTATGTCAGACGAAGCTTTGACTCAAAGGAGCATTTCAGCTTCACCTTCTCCAGGACAAACCTGTTTTTCTCCTAGCAGTCCATGGTATATTCAACACTCTTCTCCAGCACCACAGCTCAAAGGCATCAATTCTCCTTCTAGCATCCCTATTCACTGTCCAACTCTCCAATGCATAGCACGTAACTGCAAAGACTATAGCCCGGATCAGGCACACCTTAGCTTCCAGCCTGACGTCATTGCTCTTCAGTATTCTTGAGAGGTCCCTCTCACAGCAGACTTTCCCAATGCAATTCATCTCTTGATTTCCAGGCTGCTGTTACAACTACTTAAAATATTTTAAAAACTATTTTCTGAAAATGGAAATTTACAATTTCTTAAAAGTTAAAGTATTAAATATGTCCTTAGGGATTGCAGTGCGTCTTCTGGCCACTGGACTACCAGAGACGCCCAAAATATTACACGTCTTAAGAACATATATTGCTTGTTGTTGTTGTTGACATGTGCCATCGAGTTGCCTATGACTCATAACGACCCTATGTACAACAGCCCTAAACCGTGCTCTATCCCTTGCCAAACTTCTATCTCCAACATGCCTATCCCCATTATCCCAGTGACTGAATCAATACATCTCATCGAGGGTCTTTCTCTCCTACACTGTCCTTCCACCCTCATAAGCATAAGGTCCCTCTCTAAGGACAAGTCCCACCTTTCAACATGTCCAAAGTATGTCAGATGAAGCTTCAGAATCCTTGCCTCCAACGAGCAGCCTGGCTTCACCCTCTCCAGGATGAACTTGTTTGTTCTCCTAGCAGTCCATGGTATATTCAATACTCTTCTCCAGCACCACAGCTCAAAGGCATCAATTCTCCTTCTATCATTGCTAGTCATTGTCCAGCTTTCTGATGTATAGCAAGTAATTGCAAAGACCTGTTTCAGGAGCACCTTAGTCTCCAGACTGGCATCATTGTTCTTCAGTACTTTGGCAAGGTCTCTGACAGCAGATTTTCCCAATGCAATCTGTCTTTTAATTCCCTGGATGCTGGTATCATGAGTACTGATTGTAGAGCCATGCAAACTGAAGCTGTCAACAATCTCAATCTCTTCATTATCTATCATGATGCTGCCAGTCGGCACTGTGGTGAGAATCTTTGTTTTCTTGATGTTGAGCTTCAATCCATTCTGCACATATACATTACATACATTTATTTACTTAAGTGTCTAAAAATTGGCTTAAACATCTGCCTTCTGAAGGGCCCAGAATAAGCAAGTATGTTTATCTACCACAACCTAAGACATTAATTTTTTTCTAAAGAAATTTGAAAAGTAAAAACTGGGTTTTTTTGTTGTTTAGTTTTTTTGGAATACGTAGAGTCCCCTCGATGAAACAGACTGACACAGTGACTACACAAGTATGAAGGAGGTTATCAGGATGGTACAGGACAGAGCAAGGTTTAGATGAACTTTTCACAGTCCCCATGAGTTAAAGTCAACTGTATGACACTTAAAAGTGACTTACCAGGGAGCTCTGGTGGCCTAGTGGCAAGGAGCTGCAACTACAATCCCAGAGGCACATGGTTCGAATCC
>NW_006400017.1:913909-915343 GCF_000299155.1 Elephantulus edwardii
CACATTAGAACGATCAAGTGTTCTGGGATTCCCATTCTTCTCAGAGTCAGCCATAGTTTGTTATGATCTACACAGTCAAATGCCTTTGCATAATCTATCTGAGGATAGATACCCTTATCTTGTTTGGGGAAAGCCTGGTATTAGCATTCCCCCTCTTCTTAGGTGATCTGGGTATTGGTAGATTTTTTTACTTAGCTTGACATCCTGTAAATTAATCAGGGTTTATTTTGTTCTTGATGTGATGCTGTTAATAGTAATCTATTTCAGTCTGTGGATTCAGGAACATTTCCTTATTTTTTAAAATATTTTTAGTTTTTTCTCTCTTAAAGAATAACAATTTAATGATTCTTAAAACTTGCTTTCATGCTTTTCTTTTTCCGCACTTCATTTATTTTTTGTTGTTTCTGTGCCATTTTTTAAAGATTATGTTTATAAAATTTGTTTTCATCAGTGTTAAATCTGTTATTTCCTCCATACAGTGTTATTTTGCCAGTAGTTTCAGTATTTTATTCAGTTGTGTGTGAGAGTTTGCGTATGACAGAATTGTCTTATTCATTTCCTCCTTTTTATAAAAGCCTCTGTCATAAATAATAAATCAGTGAGTAAAAAAACACATTGTTGTTGAGAAGAGTAATAAAATGAGTTGCAAAGCAACTAATCAGTTTTTTCTCAAAAGACGCAGGAAAATTACTAAAATGGTTTTATCAGGACACATTATGAAATGTTGTCTTTTGTGGCTCAAAATAGGGGGAAATTCCTTATTAATTTACAGACTTACAGACATTTCTTTTTATAGTTGAGAACATCTTCTGTACTTATGTTTCTGTATGTAAATGGGAAGTATTCTGTGGCTTTTTTCCTGTTAATCTTTAAAAATCTATTGTTTGTTTACACACTTAATCATTTGTATTGCAGATTGTGAAATAATCATTTAAATAATTGTTGTTAATTGGCTTTGACTCTTAGCAACCCTACGAACAATAGCTCTTAAACCAGCCTCAAGATCTGTAATAGTGCCAGCTAATGTTGCTGTTTGAATCCATTCATTGAGGATCTTCCTCTCTTTTCTGATCTTCACTATTCCTGGCTTGAAGTCTGTTTTCAAGGACTGACTGACTCTTCTTGACAATGTACACAAAATATGTAAGATGAATTTTTACGCTCCTCACCTTTAATAAGCACCCTAATTAGTACTCCTCCAAAATAAATTTAGCGGCTTTGGTAGACCTCTTCTCCAACACTTCAATTCAGAGCCATCCATGTTTCTTTTGTCATCCTTTCTCATTGGCCAACTTGTAGATATATGATGTTGTTGTTGTTGTTGCTGTTATGTGCCGTTGAGTCGTTTGCGACTCATAGCAACCCTATGTACAACAGCCCTAAACCCTGCTCTATCCTGTGCCAATCGCATTGCCTCTGACACACCCATCCCGA
>NW_006400017.1:915443-917547 GCF_000299155.1 Elephantulus edwardii
ATTACCCCAGTCACTGAATCAGTCCACCTCATAGAGGGTCTTCCCCTCCTGCACTCTCCCTCTACTCTACCCAGCATGATGTCCCTCTCTAAAGAGCTGTCTCTCCTTACAACATGTCCAAAGTATGTCAGACGAAGCCCCAGAATCCTTGATATATAGAAAGTAATTAAAAAGACCAGGGCTTGGATCAGACATCCGTTAGTCTTTTTTTTTTTTTAAATCCCTTAGTCTTTAAATTGATGTCCTTGATCAATAGCACTTTAGAGAGGTCCTTGGCAGCAGAATTTCCTTACTCAAAGAAAATCTGCCGTTGAGTGTCACACAAAAAAGACCTACTATATAAATTTTGCCTGAATGCTTTCACTGGAAGAAATGTCAGTTATTTGGAAGACTGAGGGATATAGTGAAAAGTATAAAAGTTTGCAGAGTGAAGACTTTGACTGCATTGTAAAGGAGATCCTTAATGTCTGTTCTTTAAAGTGTTTTTGCTGTATAGAGACAGAGTCTCCCAGGAACTTTTAAAATTGTGACCAGAGTTTCTTAGGAGTATGAAATGCTATACTGATTATTAGTAATGTGACTTATTCCATATATATATATATTTTTTTTTCCTAATAATATATTTTAAATTAGTCCAGCAGATATTTAATGAGAGCCTGTTACCTGCCCTCAAGTATCAAGTTTGGGGCTATATTACAAACAAAAATCAAAGCTCTCATTGAACTTACATTCCTGAGAGTGTGGAGGATATAAATGAAAATTACGCAGTGGAGAGAATATGAGGGTAAAGAAGATAAAATAGGAGAATGTGTGTTAGAATTTAATACAGGGTGCTGTTTGATCAGAGTAGAGGGAATGAATGAATTCGGCGTATAAGGCAAAAGTAAAAACTCTTGTCGTGGGGCTAGACATGAATACTGGAGGAGAAGGAAGACGTGCGTTTACCTGAAGCCATAAGGTGAAGACTAGAAGTAGAATGTTGGAGAGGTGAGCTCGTTCTGAAAGACCTGGTAGACCTTCATTTGGGTTCAGTAGTGACCGGATCCGAATTCACATTTTTACAGATTCATTCCAGCTGCAGGATTAAGACTGGATATAATATTAAAAGAAAGCCAAAATGACAAACAGCTCATTGCTGTTAAGTAGGAACAGACTCAGAGCGAACCCTCCAGCAAATTTTTGCAAAGCTGTAAATTGTGCAATAGGAGATTACCCATCTTTCTCCTTTGGAATATTTAAACCAGCAGAGAGGTGCTACCTTGGATTAACAATGCAATTCTCTGTGGACTTTGTATGCTGCAGTCCCATAGTCTATTTGGTTTGAATCCTTCCTGGGAGAAGGATGGGGGAGTAGGGAGTTGTCCCCTTCCTGGCCATTAACTGCCTCTGGATGATCATGTCAATTATGAGTCATTTCCAGTTGGAAGACCAGCAGTGCCTCAACACACATTTTTTGTTACACACTTTTTACATTTTCCTTTTCTACTATGAAGAGGAAGAAAAGACCAAAATGGATGTCAGAAGATACTCTGAAAATTGCACTGGAGCGCAGAGAAGCCAAAGCACAAAGAAGAATTCAAGATACTAAAGAGTTGAATAGAAGATTTCAAAAGGCAGCACGGATGACAAAGCAAAATACTACAATGAAACGTGCAAGGAGTTGGGAGTCAGAAAATCAAAAAGGGCGAACTCGCTCAGCATATCTTAAGCTCACAGAACTGAAGAACAAATTCAAACCTCGAGTTGCTATAATCAAGGATGCTTTCGGCAGAATATTAAATGATCCAGGAAGTATTAAAAGATGGAAAGAATATACTGAGTCACTATATCAAAAGAAATTGGAAGACACAGAAGAATTTCATGAAACAACATATGAGCAAGAGCGTATGCTGATGAAAGAAGTAGTTCAGGCTGCTTTAAAGGAAATGGCAAAAAATAAGGCTCCAGGAATAGATGGTATACCAACTGACATATTTCAGTTAACAGATGGTGCCCTGGACGTGCTCACCAAGTTGTGCGAAGAAATCTGGAGAACAACCACTTGGCCAACTGACTGGAAGAGATCTATATTTGTTCCTATCCCAAAGAAAGGTGACCCAACAGA
>NW_006400017.1:918738-940811 GCF_000299155.1 Elephantulus edwardii
AGTGTCAGAGACAGTGCGATTGGCACAGGACAGAGCGGAGTTTAGGGCTGTTGTACATAGGGTCGCTATGAGTCGCAAGTGACTCGACGGCATATAACAATAACAACATCCTCAGATAGCAGATAATAACAATATAATGGGTACATGCATGCTAAGGAAATGGAGATGAAGCTCCAAAATTCTTCATTCAGCCCAAAATATCATTTCACTAGTGAAAGTCAACAGTTGTTATTTTCAAATACATAAGAACTCAGACAGTCTGGAGACTAAGAACTACTCGCTATGCATCAGAGAGCTGGACAATGACAAAGAATGACAGAGAAGAATTAATGCTTTAGACTTGAAATGGTGGAGCAGAGTACTGAAAATACCACGGATCACCAAGAGAACAAACTTGTCGGTCTTGGAGAAGATGAAACCAAGTTTCTCCAGTCCTCAAAGAAGGACAATATGCTTGGAAAGATGGAGGGACAAAACAGGAGAGAAAGAACCTAGATGATATATATTAACAAAATAATTGGGATGAGGGTAGGTGTGTCAGAGGCCCTGAGAGTGGCTAAAGTTAGGGCAAAGTTCAGAGGTATAGTGCACAGGATTGCTATCAGATGCCTTACACAAGCTTGACCACCACAATAAGAACTGAAAATGTTTTCCAAAGAAAACATTTAAATCAATCAATGTTTTGTGGGGATTTTTGCTTGTTTTGCAACTCAAATATATGGATCTCTTATATTTAGTATATGGGTTATTTTACACAAATTACCATGCTTCTCTATTCTAATAGAGACTCCTATTTTGCTTTGTAAAATACCTGAAACTGCCATGCATTTCACAGTAAATGCCATTCATAGCTTCTGTGACATCATTTAACCAGACTGTTGCTGTATGCCACTGATTCAAAACTGACCCATAGCTGACCCTCCAGCAGGTTTTCATTGGCAGTAAACCACATAGGAGACTGCCCATCCTTCTGTTGTGGAGCAGTCGGTGGGTTCAAAACATGTGCCTTTGGGATTGTGGTGCAGGCTTCTTACCACTAGGCTATCAGAGACCCCTATTTAATCCGATTGTTGTCGTTGTGAACCCTAGAGTCTTAACTGACCCACCACTGACCCTCCCATGCATTTTCAAAGGTGGCTGGTTAATTAATTGATGGAAGGAGACTGCCCATCACTCTCCAGCTGGTGGCCTCAAACCATGTGCCTTTGAGATTGCAGGGCTGCTTCTTGCCACTAGGCCACCAGAGCACCCTTAATCAGATTGCTGTTGCTGTTATGTGCCATCTAGTCACTTGACTCATAGCAACCCTATGTACAAAAGCCCTAAACCCTGCTCTATCCTGTGCCAATCTCACTTGTCTTTGACACACCTACTCCTATTGCCCCAACTTGTTGAGGGTCTTCCTCGCCTGCGCTGTCCCTCCACCCTCCCAAGGACTGATCCCACCTTGCAGCATGTCCAAAATATGCCAGACGAAGCTTCAGAATCCTTGACTCCAAGGAGCAGCCCAGTTTCACCCTCTCCTGGACAAATCTGTTTGTTCTCCTAGCAGTCCATGATATAGTCAACACTCTTCTCCAGCAACACAGCTCAAAGGCATCAATTCTCTATCATCCCTAGTCACTGTCTGGCTCTTTGACACATAGCACGCAACTGCAAAGACTATGGCCCAGATCAGGCACACCTTAGTCTCCAGCCTGATGTCATTGCTCTTCAGTACAGAGGTCCCTGACAGCTGACTTTCCCAATGCAAATCTCTTCATTTCCTGGCTGCTGGTACCAAGGGTGTTGACTGTGGAACCAAACAAACTAAAACTGTTACCAGCTGGGGGAAAAAAAGAGGAATCTTGGAAAAAAAAAAGAGGAATCTTATAGCCTCTTATATGTAATGAAAATGCAGTATATAACTTATAAAATGAGAATAAACCATGATATTTAAAAGAAAAATATGAAATAAGGATATCAAAGTAAAATTAAGTATACATTATTGTATATGCATAAAGCAACTCAAATTGAGACCAAAAAAACTGGCACAAAACTTAACCTTGATTCTCTACAGAGGGTCTACGTGAGACAAATGTAAAATAGAGACTTTAAAACGTTAAAGTATGCACTACAATCCCAGAAGTATACAGTTCAAATCCACGAGATGCTCTGCTGGAGAAGGAGGGGTAATCTCCTCCTGTACCAGTCAGATCCAATTTGACAGTACACGCACAAATAAAATAAAAAGAAAAAAAGTTAAAAAAAAAAAGGTTAAAGTAAAAGGATAGAGGAAAAAATAAAGTAAAATCATCTCATCTCTTTAAAATCAGTTGAATTCAAACTGAGAGTGTTAAAGGGGCAGGAACTATCATACTGTTTATAATCAAGGCTATAAACATATAATGTTTATAATTTATACCCCAAAAAGGTCAAACTTATGTTTAAGCGTAGCAAAAGCTTTAAGAAAAAAAAATTAGACAAACTAGGCAGAAATAGCAATGTATCATTTTCAATCTTGAAAGATTAAATAACACTAATAAAATAAAGGAGAAGGAATTAATTACATGACTGCACATTGATATGATTAAGTTCAAATTCTATGGACCAGTTAATAAAATCTGAGGCCACAAATCCCAACAAATTTCAAGATACTAGAAGTAATATAGGTCATGATCTGACAGTAATTAAAAACTTTTTGGGGTAAATTTATGTAGTATCTCTCCCTTACATTATTCCATTCATAAACAGGAATCAAGATCAATATGTAGTATGTGAAAAACTATTCTTTGGCACACAAGTAAACATACTTTAGGTATGAGATCAGGTAAGGCTAGTCCCTGAGGAAGGGGATCACATTTGGTAGAAGATAAGTGAATGAAGACTTTTCACTCAAGATGGAATGACACAAAACTTAAAGACTGTGGAGAGACCGCAGGAGCAGAAAACATTTCGTTCTGTTGTAAACAAGGCAGCTCTGAGTCAGAAATGACTCAACAGCTGCAAGCCACTTCTACCACCACCATAAGATATATTCAGAAGATTCATAACCTAAATACTTTCCACTGATCATGAAGTAAAATTAAATGTATAAAGCATTCACCTCAAGATTATACAGCAAACATAAAAAAAAATTAAAATATATATTAAACTAGAAAGCAGAAGCCAGTATAATACAAATTCTAAAATACAAGAGCTACATAAGAGGAAGAAAAACACAACCAGAACTTAAAACTTTTTCACTTAAAAAGCATTAAGGCTGAACAAAGGAATACAATAGAAAGTAACCAAAATAAGTATGAATTATATGTCCAGTTAAGTTTTAAGCTACTAAAGCTTAAATATGGGCACAATAAGTTATTTTCTAATAGAATTGTTTGTGAACCCAAATATAATTAGAAAATAAGAACTGAACAGCCTCTAAGTTGGAAAGTTTTCTTTTTCCTTTGTGATTTGATTATTTACAAAATTAGTTGGTTTTCCATTCAGCCATTAACACAGACTTTGTTTTATGACATTAATTCTTTCCACTTCCCTTCTCCCATTAATCCTTCTATCCTACTACTTCCTGAGCTTTATCCCCGGGTCAAATGCTGTCTTTTTAATTTTCTTTTATCTTGTTGATTATTTCAAAGAATATGTGAAGCCTGGTGTTACTGTTCACCTTAAAAGCCTTCCTACTGTTTGAGCATGAGTTTTATCTGAGGTTCAAAGGGTGAATAAAGCCTGGAGTCTGGAGGGTTCTATCAGTCTCTAGTGGACCATAGCCATTTCGATGAGTATTGTTGCCATTATTTTTCACTAACTCTAACCAGAAGTTTCTACTGTGAATCCTTTTTGAGCTGTCAGCAATTAAAGTTGAGGTACATGTGGCCTATTAATCCTTTGAACTAACTGTTCCTATGCTTCTTTTCTTCACTCTTCTTTATTCCAGACAGGAAGAGATCAATAGTTGCCCTTTAGATAGACTCTCATAAGCTTCTAAGACCCAAGGAGCTACTCACCAAAGTAAGGGGTAGAATAGTCTTTGGAGAATTATACCAACTGACCTTAAGATGACAAAAACTATGGAGATAAGGTTCTAGAACCAGTAGGAACTTAAAGTTGACGGGGCAGTGTTGACAGTTGAAAATTTTTTTTTAATATCACAAGCTTGCCAGCATTTGTTTGCTGTCCTGTTAAACTTTGCTATTTTTGCTGGAGTGAGATGATTATTTCATCCTTGTTTTGAGAAATTGAAGACATTTTCAAAAAATTTTCAAAAAAAAATACTCTCCAAGTATTTCAAAGACCAGTTTTATACTTTCATACTGAGGCTTTTTCAAAAGTGATTCCTTTAATTAAACTATCCAAGAAACAAACAAAAAGCTTCCTATTTTATAAGCTCTGGTGGCCTGATGACTTAAGGAACTGTCCTGCAAACCAGAGTCAGGCAGTTCAAATCCAACTGTTCTGCATGACAAAGATGAGCAATCTCTTGTGTGATTTACAACCTCTGAAAACCAGCTGGTCAGTTATGAGTTGGTTCTAAATCGACAGCACATAACTACAATTTCATAAAATTAATCACACATTCACAACATAAAGAATCTTCCTCTCTCTCTGACATCAAGTTGGACTACACTCACAGTTTACTTTCCAGTGGGTTTCTGAGGCTGCAAATTGCACAAGAGGACATTGTCAGTCTCTCCTTTGACGCTCTTGGAACTGCCTAAGAAGCACGGCTTTTTGGTTAGCAGTGTACCTCTCTGGACTATGCCAGAGCTCCGTGCATAAAGAATACTCATGGCAAATAACAACAACAAACGTTTTACAGCATTTAAATTCTGCTGGTGGAGTTGCACTGCAAACTCAAAAGTGTACCCTCTGTAGGAGAAAGATGAATAATCTCTCATGTGATTTAGTCTCTGAAAATCTGCCAGAGTATTAGCTATGAGATCCCATATGTCAGGAGTTGGTCAAGACCACGCATTATCTATATAAACCCATTTTCTCTCGTAACAGTGTGATACACCGAGGTGAGAGTCTGGAATTCCTGGTTAGTATAAAAGGTTAATGTGTTCAGTGGCTAATCAATAGGTTGGAGGTTCATGTTTACTCACAGAAAGGGCTGGAGGTTCATGGCTATCTCCGCAGAAAGGCCTGGCAATCTACTTCTGAAAAATCAGCCCCTGAGCATCCTAAGGAACACAGTTCTGCTCTGACACACAGGGAGCACCCTGAGTTAGAACAAACACCACAGCAACTGGCATGAAACCTTTACTAACCAATCACAGTCCTGGCTTTTAAATTCAGTGAGATGGAATCAAGGTTCTATTGGGTCTCACAGATTTGACTTAAAATTTCTTCCACTTTGATTTGAACTGGCACATGACTAACTTGATGGGTCTGTTCCACAGACAGCCCTCGGTCTTCTCACTTTTGATACTGAGTAACACTGAGGCAGAAGTACGCAACAAGAAAAAAACAAACAAAATACAAATGCATTTTCAAGAAGATGCATTGCAATCCAACAATGTTCTAAAATGGTTACCAAGAATGAGAGGAGAATGAAAAATCACTTTCTTGATACTAGACACATGTTCTTTTTTGGTGATGGGCAATTCACCAGTAATTCTGCATTACCTGTCCAAGTTAAATGAAGATACTATAAAAGTATATTAGGGTAAGGGGTAAATTCAGTAAAGGATTTAACATAGTTTTTGTAACAGAAGTAACAACAATCAAAAGCATATATGTGTGGTAGATATATACACATGCTTATATGTGATTATTAAGAATGATTGTGCATATATAGGTATTGTTGTTGTTAAGTGCCTTCAGGTGGTAGACAACTCACAGCGAGCCTATGAATGAAATACCTAAACACCTGTATAACTTTCATCATTTCTCCAAGTTCATAGGGTTTCTGAAGGCAAGCTATTTCATGTATATACATGTTTGTGTGCACTGCATTTAAAGGTTATCAAGGCCAGTTACAAATACTTCTAAACATAAAGAAAGCCCTCTTGGGCCTGATTTATTTTGTTTAAAGATTTGGACCAGTTTCTTTTTTTGTTTGGATTTCCATTCATTCTTTGTTGCACTTTTCTCCCTGCCCACCCCGACCCCCCCCAGATGGTTCTTCTCTTTGAAAAGTAAAAGAAAAATTCTTTCATTGTAATACAATCCCTCTCCCCAAGTCCACTCCACTATACAGCCTTCGTTCTGGATTCATGTCATGACAAAAATACCTAATCACATAGCCCTTTTAAACAATTCTCTCCCTCATCTGTTTCAATGCAGTATACATTACTTATCCCAGCTTTCTCAGTCTCCCCCCAACCCTGATGTAAGGCCCATTTTACAACAGTGGCACTATTGCAGTATTTGTCCCTTTGTGACTGAGATATTCACTTAGCATAATGTCTTGTTTTTCAATGCAGCATAGTATTCCATTGTGTGAATACATCACAGCTTAATCCATTCGTTTGTTGATGAGAACTTAGGTTGTTTCCAACTCTTTGCTATTGTGAACAAAGCCACGATAAACATGGGAAGGCAGTATGGCACTTTCTCAAAAATGTTGCAAATAGAAATACCGTTTGACCCAGCAATTCCACCACTGGGACTATACCCCAAAGAAACCTGGACCACAGTTTCTTAAAGGGGAGGGGAGGAGACAAACTTGTTGGCCGATAGAGACTAGACTATTTCTGCTGAACTCTCTGAACTTAAACCAATGCAGTGGTTATTTGTCAGTCACACAACATACTGGATTATAAAATAAATTACTATCACCTGTGAGTACTATGTTCTCTTAAATAATCAACTATTTAAAAACAACTGGTCAACACTGGCCCTAAACAAAGATGAGACAGTAACACATGGTAAGGAAGCTTAAAACAATAGAAAGTACATAGAATGGAAACAACGGGAACGCTGGTATGTTATGAAAAGGAATCCATATCACAGAACACTGCCTGGTTTAAAATCAGGAAGGGGCCCGATCCTTTCTCCATCCTCACTGAGTATGGATGCTGAGCAATCATTCAAGAAGCAGGACTCTAAGAAGAAGAATGTAGCATCAGGATTAGGTGATGACTCAACAGCAACCTGCCTTAAGCAGAAGATACTCCATTAAACAGAAGACACAACCTTGCTTGCTCAAAGTGGGGAGGACTTGAAATTTGCTATGGAGGATCAAAGACTATAACCTTCAATATGGATTACGTCTCAATGGCAAGAAGACAAAAAAACTTCACCATTGGACCAATAAGCAACATCATGATAGATGGAGAAAAGACTGAAATTTTCAATGATTTCATCTTACTTGGATCCACAATCAACATCCTTAGTATGAGTACTCAGGAGTTGAGGAGTTGTATTGGGCAAGTCCTCGTCCATGGACTTTTTCAAATTATTGATAAGCAATGATGTCAGTTTGAAGGCTAAGGTGCATCTGACTCAGGTTGTGGTTTTTTCAATCTCTGGCAACGCATTTAAGAGCTGGACAATGCATAAGGAAGACAGAAGAATTGATGCCATTGAACTGTGGTGTTGGGGGGGGGGCAGGGAAGAGTACTGACTATCCCATTCCCCATCCTGTACCATTCTCATCACTCTGACACACAAATGCTGAAGTCGCCACGTCAATCCATCTTGTTGGGAGTCTACTTCTCCTTTGCTGACCCTCTATCTTTCCAAGCATGATGTCCTTTTCCAAAGAATAGCCTCAGACAGCTACATGTCCAAAGTACAAAAGACAAAACTTTGCCATCTCGCCTCCAAGGAGCACTCTGGCTTTAATAAAAAAAATGTTCTTAAGGACTACCAAAAGTAGATATGACTTGGAGAAGTGCAGCAAGAATGCTCTTTGGAGACAAAGGTAAAGCTTCCTCTCACATACTTTAGGCATGCTGGTAGAAGAAATTATTCCTTGGACAGGGACACTATGCTTAGAAAGGTGGGAGGTCAGCAAAATAGAGAAAGATTCTCAATGAGATGGACCGATACAGTGACTGCAGCAATGGACAAGAGATGATGAGAAGAATGGCACAGGAGAGCACAGAGTTCAAATCTGCTGTTCATAGGGTCACCACGGGTCATAATAGATTTGACAGCACCTAATGACAATATGTCACAACACAATCTACAGTTAAGAAGTGTTAAATGAGGGAGCTCTGGTGGCCTAGTGGCAAGGCGCTGCACTGCAATCCCAGAGGTATGCGGTTCAAATCCACCAGATGCTCTGCTGGAAAAGGAGGGGGGCAATCTCCTCCTGTACCAGTCAGATCTGATTTGATGGTACACGTAAAAATAATACAATAAAAATAAAAAAAAAAAGAAGTGTTAAATGGACACCTAATTTATTGTGCAAACTTTCACCTAAAAAAGTTTTATTTGTTTGGGGGTTTCCCCACACCCTAATTATTAAGGAAAAACAAAATGTTTTCAAAGGAAACAGAATAGAATTTCAAATTCTCATAGACTCCATTTGGAACCATGAAGACTGAATGAACCCTGAAACTAGAGCCCTGTGATAATCTTCCAATCAAACAAACAAAGGGCCTGATTTCTTAAAAACCAAAGAACAGATTAGCTTAACCAGTAAGGATTATCTGCTTTGAGCATTTTTAAGATCTATCTTTATGGGATAAAACTGCCAAGAGCAATTCTAAAGATGAGCTAAGAAACTCGGGGGCAGTACGTTTATGCTAATATAGAAGAAGCACCTAAAAAGGTGAGAACTGATGCACTTTTCAAAAAACATACACAAAATTTGATTTACAGACAATTCTTATCTGGCCTTTATTGTTGTATATGTATAAACTTAAAAGTAACTGAACCCCTACTCACAATCCCTACTCATCACAATCACCTTCACTTGCTGTGTGTACAGTTTCTAAATCAATGAAAAGACTCCCAACTGTAACATACTCCTCCCCAACCCCACCCTGCTGAATCCATTCTAACTTAAAGCCACCCTAGAGACAGTATGTAGACCTGTCCTACAGTTTCCAAAATTGAAAATCTTTATAGACGCAAAGTGTTACACCTTCCTCTCGCTGAGCAGATGAGTTAGAAACAGCTACCTTTCAATTAGCAGCCAAGTATCAAAACAAGGAAGGCTAAGAACTATTTGCACCAGTTCTGCTTTGCTTGCAATTATGACGTAAAGGACATACTTAGGAATCTATCTTCATTCTTAAGTCATGGGTACATGCAAAAACTGTTAAACTAGGGTGTCTTACTGTATATATTCTTAAGAACAAAAAATGTTAAATTACAGTTTTTCTAATTTGAACTATGAAAATCTTAAGTTGCTGTTCTTAAATTGATTACCCTATGTTAATGGCATCACTAGTGATCAGCATCTTTAAGTGAAGGAAGGCAATGAAACCAGTAAGCACTTCAACTGGCTCAAGTGAAAATCAGTATTTCCAAAATATTACCCTCACAAGTGGTTTAAAGAAGTTTATTATGTAAATGACCCCAAAGATAACAATTTCATGCATGAAATCCTTTAGTTTGTTACCGCAACAAATAATTTTTTAAAATTCTGCGTATTTGCTATATTCTATAATCATCAGTATTAATTTATTTAACACTCATTAAAAAATCCCATGAAGTAAAAGAAAATAAAATTTTCCACATCTTAAACTCTTTCACCAAGGGAGTTCTGGTGGTATAATCCAAGATGCACTGCCAACTCAAAGGCTGCACATCTCTGTTGGTTCAAATCCACCAGCAGCTTCATGAGAGAAGATGGGCCGCTTCAACCTACTGCCTCAGTGTCAGGATTGTGAGAATGGCTGCACAACTTAAAGAAAGTAACATTATCTGAACTGTATGTTAAAACTGATAAATTAGTGCACATTCTGCTGTGTATATTCAACAAAATATAAAGGTTTTTTTAATTCATATTGTATTATTCAGTATACATTCTTTTTTTTACCATATTCTTCCTATTTAAATTTTTTCTCTCATCCATTCATTGTTGCGCATTTTCCTCCCTGCCCACCTCCCCTCCCCCAGTTCACTTTTCTCTTTGAAAAGAAAAATTCTTTCATTATTATGCAATCCCCCGACCTCCCCAAGCCCACAGTCCACTTTTCTATGCATTTCTTTTTCTGGAACCTTGTCATGAAAATAATGCCTAATCATATATTCCTTTTAAACAGTTTTCGCCCTCATCTGTTTCAATGCAGATGGAAGTAAAATTTTATTTTATTTATTTTATTTATCCCCTCTTTTCTTAGGTTGCCCACCACCCCGAATGTCAATACCGTTTTACAACAGTGGCACTATGCAGTATTTGTTCTTTTGTGACTGAGATACTTCACTCAGCATAATGTCCTCCAGGGTCATCCATTTGTATATTTCATGAGCTCCTTGTTTTTCAATGCAGCATAGTATTCCATTGTGTGAAAAACTACATTTCTAAAAATAAAATAACCCCAGTTAATATTTAAACCAGTCAACCATTTCGGGAAATTCCAGAGCACATATGCTACAACTGCCTGCTTTTTCCTACCTGTTATCTATCTAGGGGGCAATACAAAATCAGAATATTCAAAACTGAGTCACTGGTCATCTTCCATCCTAGTCCAGAAACACTTTACTTCTCAGAAAACTGTAAACTCCAACCCCTCAGCTGCTCACACCTTGAAGTCATTCTTATCTGTTATCTCTCAAACTCACTGCCTTTGCTCAAATTATTTAGGAAGGAAAAACGTCCAGGCTACTGCTCCCTGAATGGAACTCCCAACTGGGAAAAGAACAAGAGATTTAAAAAGGAACTTCCCTTTAGAGAAGGATCACCGTGAACTACCTAAGACCTGGAACTAGAAGTACCGTTTATGGACTCCAACACAAAAATGGGGGACCAATCATTGAAAGTAAAGCCAAAACCCAAAAGCAAAGCATTTTCCTCATTTTCAAGCAGCAGCTTGAGAACCTCTTCCTCAGAGTGTCTACGCTTTAATAAACCTGCTAGCTTGTGGACAATCTAGAAATCCTAATGTCCACTCACTTTCTTAAGAGTATCTAAACTTAACAAACTCACGGCACTGCTAATGCCTCAACATCATCCTCTCCATTACTGTTTACCACCGTATTCTGTCTCCCCTAATTATTTAGCAAGTTGCCTGGAGATACAGGACAGTAGAAGTCCAAGACTTCACCCTCACTTCCGTGACACTCCTCCTCCTCCTCCCTAAGAAAACTGAGCCACAGCTCTCTACTTATTATATCCAAAACCCCACTATTTCCACTGTTGTCATCTCAGTCCAAGTCATTATCATACCTAGTTTGCCTTACTCTAAGCCTCATAAATACTCTTTTACTTGTTTCTGTTCTTGTTCCCCTCCATCCTCAATATAATCCATATTCTGTACTTGTGATGCCCTCCACCTCAAAAGCTCATCCCCAAACATCAAGGCTCTCCCGTAAATTTTACTTCCATTTTTTCACAAACTTTACATCTTTTTTTCTCTACTGTCTTCACTTAAGGACATGAATCACTATGTAACACATCACACACTGTCTTCACATGGTTTCCTATATAAATGAACCCTCATGGTACAAAAGATAAGTACTCAGCTGTTAGTCAAAATCAGCTGTTAACTCGACTATTCCATAAAGATTACAGTGTAGAAAGCCCCAAGAGACATTTTTACTCTTGTCACCTGGAACGACCATAAAACTGAAATAGACCCAATGGCACCAAAACCAAAACTAGACACTCAAATATTTGCTAAATAACTGTAGAATACATGTGGTATGTCAGTACTTTAAAATACTGTATTTTAAAAGTTTTTAAATGATTCTGAGTTTAGGATGGCAAGAAGAGGGTCTTTATAAAGAAGAATGTGGTATCAGGATCAGAGGAATACTCATCAACAACCAGCCTTATGCAAATGACCCAACCTTGCTTGCTGCAGAATGTCAAAGACTACAACCTTCAATACAGATTACACCTCAAACATCAAGAAAACAAAAATCCTTACCACTGGACATACTGGCAACATCATAATAGATGAAGAAAAGATTAAAATTATCAAATTTCATCTTCTTTGGATCCACAATCAACACCTTTGTGCAAGTGAACAAGAAATCAAAAGATGCATTACACTGGTAAAATGTGCTCTGAGGGACCTCTCCAAAGTCCTGAAGAGCAATAACAACAGTTCAAAGACTAAAGTGTGCCTGATTCAAGCTGACTCAATAACATAAGCTCAGTGGGGTAAGGAGTTGCATCTTCAGCCCAAAAGTCGTAGTTGTTAGGAGCTGTCAAGTTGAGTAGTACACTCACAGCAGCTCTATGAAGAAATCTAAACCTTGTCCTAGCCTGTGCCATATTCATTCTCTAACATATCTGGACGCAATGCTGCAGTCACTGTGTCAATCCACCTGGTTGAGGATCTTCCTCTTTTGCTGACCTTCCTAAATATTATGTCCTTCTCCAAGGAACAGCATCTGCTAGCAACATGCCCAAAGTATGGGAGATGAAGTTTTATCATCTTTGCCTCCAAGAACACTCTGGCTACACCTTCTCCAAGATATATCTGTTCGTTCTTTTGGCAGTCAGTAGGATATTCAGTACTCTTCTCCAACACCAAGATTCAAAGGCATCAATTCTTCTGTCATCCTTATTCACTGTCCAACCCTTAGCAACAGAGCAAGTGACTGAGAAGACCATGGTCTGAATCAGGTGTACCTTAGTACTCACTCAAACTAGCATCACTCCTTTTTGGAGAGGTTTGCAGACTTTACCAACGTAATCCCAAAGCAGGCATTTCTAATTCACCAGATGCTCTGTAGAAAAATGAGCAATCTCCTCATGTGCTATTTACATCCTCTGAGACTTCCTTCAGGTTCCAATTCAACAGTGTTTGTTGTTACGTGCTGTTAAGTCCCTTGCAACTCATAGCAACCCTATGTACTACAGCCCTAAACTATGCTCTATCCTTTATTGTCTCCAACACACCCCTCGCCATTACTCCAGTGATGGAATCAATCCATCTCATAGAGGGTCTTCCTCTCCTGAACTGTCCCTCCACAATCCCAAGCGTGACATCCCTCTCCAAAGAGTAGTCCCTCCTTGCAACATGTCCAAAGTATGTCAGACGAAGCTTCAGAATCCTTGACTCCAACGAGCAGCCTGGCTTCACCCTCTCCAGGATGAACTTGTTTATTCCCCTAGCAGTCCATGTATATTCAATACTCTTCTCCAGCACCACAGCTCAAAGGCATCAATTCTCCTTCTATCACCCCTAGCCACTGTTCAGCTCTATAAAGCAGACCAAGTAATTGCAAAGATCATGGCCTGTATCAGGCACACCTTAGTCTCCAGAGTGACATCTTGCTCCTCAGTACCTTGGAGAGGTCTCTGACAGCAGACCTTCCCATTGCAATTCATCTTTTAATTTCCTGGCTGCTGGTACCAGAATGTTGACTGTAGAGCCAAGCAAACTAAAGCTATCAACAATCTAAATCTCTTCACCATCTATCATGATGCTAGCAATCAGCCCAGTGGTGAGAATCTTTGTTTTCTTGACGTTGAACTTCAATCCATACTGAAGGCTGAAATCCTTGACCTTCAACAGCAAGCGCTTCAGCTCCTCCTCAGTTTCATTCAGCAAGCAGGGTTATGTCATCTGCATAACGCAGATGTTGATGAGTCTACCTCCAATCCTGTTACCACACTTCTTCTCATTTGAGCCCAGTCTCCCGGATAATCTTTTCTGCATATAGACTGAAAAGATATGGAGGTTAAGACACATCCTTGACACACACCCTTCCCAATTTTGAACCATGCAGTGTTTCCTTGCTCTGTTCTGACAACTGCTTCCTGGTTCAAGTATAAATTTCGCATAAGTATAATCAAGTGTTCTGGGATTCCCATTCCTCTCAAAGCCAGCCAGAGTTTGTCATGATCCACACAGTCAAATGTCTTTACATAGTCAATGAAACACAGATAGACATTCCTCTGGTACTCTCTGCTTTCAGCCAAGATCCATCTAACATTAGCTATAATATCCCTAGTGCCATGGCCTCTTCTTCTAAATCCAGCTGACAGTTCTCTGTTGATGTGCTGTTCTAGTGATTTTTAGATGATCTTCAGCAGAATCTTGCTTGCTTGTGATATCAGTGATATTGTTCGATAATTTCCACACTGTTGAATCACCTTTCTTTGGAACAGGAACAAATAAAGATCTCTTCCAGTCAGTAGGCCAGGTGGTTGTTCTCCAGATTTCTTGGCACAACTTGGTGACTACATCCACAGCAGCATCTGTTTGCTGAAATATGTCTATCAGTATGCCTGGGGCCTTATTTTTGCCAATTCTTCCAGAGCAGATTGAACTTCCTCCTCTTCACTACAGGCTCTTGCTCATACATTGTTTCATGAAATTCTTCTGTATCCACCAATTCCTTTGGTACAAAGATTCTGTATACTCTTTCCATCTTTTAATGCTTCCTCCATCATTTAATATCTGCCCAAAGAATCCTTAAGTATTGCAACTAGAGGTTTAGATTTTTCTTCAGTTCATACTACATGTTAAAAATTTTAAAATAAGGTCAAACTTTTGCCTTTTTTTAAGGTGACGCTGGTCACTTATACTATAGAACTGCATTGCTAACCCAAAGGCAGCTGGATCCACCAGTGGCTACTCAAGAGAAAGAGGAAAATCTCCTCCTCTGCTAATTACAGCCTCTGAAATCCTGCTGGAGGGTCTACGGATCAACCTGACAGCAATGAGTTTTAAGATGTTAAAGAGTAGGAGATTTCACTTTACTCTTATGTAATTTTTTTTTTCATAAGAAAATACAAAACATGCACACATTAAAAAAAGGGAAAAAAAGCATGCGCGCACACACAAACTTCTTTTTCTCTTTAGTTGCAACAGACAGAACATGAACTCTGGAGACTAAAACTCTAGAGATATCTCTGGAAAAAACTAGCAGTGCCTATTAGTCAAGTAAGGTGGGGAAACCTAAAGCAAACAAATACCCTGGTGCCCTACCAGGTCTCTAAAACAGAGTTAAGTCGTTTATTAAAGGCAGAGCCAAGGTAATCCTCAATAATAAAGCAAGTAAATATGAGGAATAAATACTGTAACCATACAATAAGGAAAAAAGAGAGCTATTAATATCAACTGAGAGAGCAACAATCTAACAATTTATACCTCAAATTATCTACGAAACATTTATCACTATACAGCAATATGAAATAGGTTCTCAGTACAGTAACTCAAGAACTGACTCAAGTGTCCAATTAAGAGTAATGGGTCACACAGATTATTTTAATCCTAGTATTAAAAATAAAATAAACATAGCCCAAACTTCAAGTATATGAATGAACTAGAAAACTGTCAAAATAAAAAGTTTAACTTTAGATGTTCATCAATTTTCTCAATTATAAATTTTCTTTTGAAAATGAAAATTTTCCATTATAATGTCATTTAATTTTTTCTTGAAAATTAAACTTTTCATTATAACTCCATAATCTATGCATGTTTAATATTATATATGTGATTTTTACTGACTTCTTAATTAAGCTGCAGTTACAGGGTGTTTGACTATTTTACTCTAAAGCTTTGTGTATTCCCTAATAAATGTCTACCATTAACCAAGTATTGTTAAGTCAAAGTAACCCTTACCTTTGTAAAAAGTGAAGCATGAATATATGTTTCAATGACAATTAAAATTATAAATACCATTAGCAAAACTTCTAGTCTGAGTATCACTTTAAGAGGGGAAAACTAAGAGAATTCATTCACTTCCTACAAAGACTGAAATTACATTAAGATCAAAGTATCAACATCTATGACTTTTTTATTAAACATGAAATTTCCTTTCCATGGTCCAAAATAAAATCTTATCATTATCATCCTTAAGAAAAATTAACAATAAATTGTTAGTGTTAGATATCCAATATTCAAATGCCCCCTTCTGCTCTGTAAACATTTTTTATAATTACTTGGTTAGAATTGGATTTGATATAAACAAGACATCCACATCTTTTTTTTTCTTTCATTTTAATTCATGTTTCCTGAACCTTTCATTTACTTGTTAACTAAATAACACTCACCCTATAAAATTCCCTCCACTCCAAACTTTTCCCTGAGCTCTTTTTGCTCTGCAATCCCAAATGCACAAGGTTCAAAGGGCAATATCCTCTTGTGCAATTTACTGCCTCCGAAAAGTCACTGAAGGGTCAGCTATGGGTCGCTTCCAACTCAATGGCACACAACAACAGTATCTACCTTATCCTAGAGTTTCTTTTTAAAAGGAAACAGAACACAAAAATACAAAACTTCTGTGCAGTTCTGTTTTTTAAAAAAAGAGTTGAGCATATCCATTTCAAAGATAAAGTAGAATTAAACAAGTAAAGGTGATGAGTTTTAAGACAGAAAAATACTAAAGCATTTACCTTAGAAACTCTCAAACTCATAATTCTAACAAGTTTAGCTTTGTTATATAATACACATTTATATGGTCAATAATGGTTTTTTTTTAAAACAAGTCAAACTTCTACTTGCTGTCAATAGAATTTTTAAACATAGTTTAATGAATTTTTTCAACTATCTCTAAAAGTAAAATAATTTATAATTAAAGACTGATAAGAATTCACATTAAACCATAGACCAGAAGGGACAAATAGTGATAGCACCAGATGGACAGCCAGACATTCAAAAAGTCCTAGTCTTTTATAAATAACATAATGTTCATTGCTTCTTTTGAGAAAACTAATTTCATTATGTCTTCTCTGCTATACTTAGATAAAAGACAATCTTCCAAGAAATACCCAAATAATCTTTCTAACCCAGGCACCAAACTGATTCAAAGATGCTAAGAAATATAAATGCTGCTCAGTTTAAATTTTAAACAAAACAACTAAACTTTCACTTAATAAAAATGAAGATGTAGGCAAGAAGCTGTACTGCAATCCCAGAGACATGCGGTTTGAATCCACCAGATGCTGCTCTGCTGGAGAAGAAGGGACAATCTCCTCCTGTACCAGTCGGATCAGATTTGACAGTACATACACAAAAAAGAATAAAAATTTTTTTTAAAAAAAAATGAAGATGTAATATTGCTTTGCAAATTTTTTTAAATTCTGCAATCCCAATTTATTTACTTCTAGTAATCTGCAAATATGCCGTGTACATATTACTCATTTTCTTAAAAGAAAAAATAAAACTGAAAATAAAGGTTCACCAATAGTAATTACTTCCACCAATTATTCATCAGGCAAAAAGCCAGGCATTGAAATTATTACTCAATCATCTTTAGTCATTGTAATAAGAGACATCTGGTAACAACATAGCTTTTACTGGAAAAACAAACTACTCTTGAGAACTGTTCACCAACTTCCTAAGACTCGCTTACTGTTTACTCCTCTAATACTCACCTATTTATTACACAATTCTCATCTTACAACAAGTACGCTCTTCTTGCTTCAGAACATGAAACCAGAGACTGCTTCAGTATGTAGACCCACAAGTAAAAACAGCACAGAAGTTAACAAATTCAAATTGAGAAAAAGCAAAAACACAAGACTTATTAAGGAAAATCACCTATAGCTCTACATAAAAATCACTAAATGAATGCTATTTTACAAAAAAATAGAGTAATGAGTAATTCAAGATGTAATCTTCAAACTAGTTTTACTTGACTAAAAGGATTATAAAATCTACTATTGATATTTTAATGTAACATTATTCAGAATTGCTTAAAAACTTATTCTTTATAAAAATGACTATCCTTAAAATATAAATCTGATTCACTGTTATTATTCTGAAGGCCAATTTTAACTCTCATTTTAAGTGTATTTCCTACCTGTTGAAAAAAAATCCTCTACATGTAGAACATTCTTTATACTAATTCAATAAACAACATTAGTGGTAGTTCATAAATATAAATATAAATACTGCATCCAGACTTAAACGGAAATAATCATAAATTATAAGCTACACAATGCACTCACCATTCAAAGGGGTAGGTTACTGCACAAAACAATTTGTATTCAATAAACCAGTAAATCAGCAGCAAATAATTGTGTCCCGCCCAGTTAAGGTAAATCAGACATTTTCATGTGGGTACAGCCATAAACTATGAAAACATGCAGTCCTTCCACATGGATTATCATGAACCATTTTGTCAAATGCCCTTAGAATCACTACTAGAGATTATACATGACAAAAGATGTGGAGAAGGAAAGAGAAATTTTAAGAGCAGGACAGCAATGGGAGATAAGCAGTGAAGAGGCAAGAACAAACATGGACAGTAATCCTAACAAGCTACAAAACAGTAACTGCTTACGTGCGTATTGTGGACCATTAAGTTGGAACCAACCCATAGCTGACCATCCAGCAGGTTTTCAGAGGCAGCTAATCGCACAGGAGGAGATTGCCCATCCTTCTCCCGTGGATGAGTTGGTGGACTTGAACCATGTGCCTTTGGGATTGCAGTGTACCTTTTTGCCACTAGGCCATCAGAGCTCAATTGTTTCTACTGTATTTAAAAAAAATTCTAACAAACCATACACACAAACAACTCAACCCAAAACTATAACTGTTAGAAACTACAGCAAAACCAAATTAACTTAAAAAATATCCCAAGCCCTACTCTAGATATATGATCTGAAGAGAAACCAGGGTACATATGGATGACAGAATTGATGCCTTTTGAACTGTGGTGTTGAAAATGGGTACCGAATACCATGGTCTGTAAAAAAAAAAAGAAGATATGTCTTGGAGAAAGTGCAGCTAGCATGCTCACTGGAGGCAAGGATGGTGACTCTTTGTCTTCCATACTCTGGGCATGTTGCTAGCTGAAGTTATTCCTTGGAGAGGGACCTCATGTTCGGAAAGGTGGCAAAGAAAAGGAAGAACTTCAACCAGATGGACTGACACAGTGACTGCAGTCATGAGCTTAAGTGTGTCAGAAATGGTGAGGATGGCACAGGATTGCACAAGGTTCAGATCTGTTATTCTTAGGGTTGTTATGAGTTGTATTGGACTCGATAGCACCTAACAACCACAACTAGATATATGCTCAAATATAAATTCTAAAATCATTTTAAGAAATATAAGAAATGAGAAGACTTATAAGCAGTAAACACACCTGAACTGGTCCTTTTTCTTATTAAAATAAGCTTGAACATCTCAAAGTTAGGTGTGATGCAAGGAAAAGAACACAGACAAGAATGGGAAAAGGAGTTTTTCCCAAGGAAATGTTTCTAACTACAGCATTTGGAGCTTGATTTTCACTCTCTCTCCTAGATAGTGGTAGTCTGCAAGGAGCCCCACTGCTAATTCCAAGGACAGGCCTTTCTCCTGGTTCAAATCCACCAGCTGCTGCTCAGGGGAAAAAGATGGGCAATCTCTTTTGTATGAATTTACAGTCTCAGGTACCCAAAGGAGGATGGATATGCGTGGGTTCGAATCCAACATCGAGTGAGTAGCAGTAGAGATTTCCACGTATTACCAGGCAAGAATCAGGCAATTACCCTTCTCACACAGGCAAAATAACCATACCTGGCAGAAGACACCAGAGAAAAGGACGGTACTCAAGTACCAAGGCAGTAGAGAGTACAGCAGTCTAGTGTCTCTTGGGACGGCAGATTTTAGTGTCTGGAGCATTAAAGAATAGGCCAAAGCTTCTCATTACAGTGCAGGGAAGAGAAGACAAAGACAAGGAGGTAGAAATGAGGGTAAAATAGTAAAGACAAATTTATTAGACAGTCACATTCCAAAAGGAAATAGGGAGAGAGGCCTCAGGTCCCTGACGTGACACTCTATGTACTTATGGCCTTAGTCTCTTGGTGGGCCTTGCAGCTCAAGTCTAACACAATGAGATGATGTCATGGAGAATTCAAAGTTTAGTGGGTGGATCTCATTCTGGTCCCTGTTCTCCTGTCATTCTTGCATCCCAAGTGTCCACTACTTCTAACATCACTCATGCACCCAAAGCACCAATACTATGCATGTCAGTATTGGCTTCCTGGTTCTGATAGCTTAATTTCCCAAGCATAAACTTTCGCCTCTTTTCTTGGTTCTAATTCTAACACAAGCACAAAGTGCTTTGTATAAATGTGTTATTTTTGTGAGACATCAAGTCCCAATTGCCCCATAGCTGACCCTCCAGAGGGTTTTCAGAGGCAGTTAACTGCATGGGATGAGACTGCTCGTCCTTCTTCTGCGGAGCAGCTGGAATAAGGTAAATGGAACAGAATCAGAAAGAGAATATAAAAATGCAAAGTTCTCTATATTTACAATTGTTGTTGTTGTTAGGTGCCATCGAGTGAGCACGACTCATAGTGACCCTATGAACAAAAGATCTGAACCCTGTTCTATCCTGCACCATCCTTTCATTTCCTGACAAACAACCCACTGCTGCAGTCACTGTATAAATCTACCTGGTTGAGGGTCTTCCTCTCCCTTGCCAACCATCCACTATTCCCAAGGAACAGCACCTCCTAACAACATGTCCCAAGTATGTGAGGTAAAGCCTCATCATTCTTGCCTCCACAGAACACTCTAGCTGCACCCTCTACAAGACATACCTGTTCATTCTCTTGGCCATCCATGAGCTATTCAGAGCTCTTCTCCAACACCGCAGCTCAAAAGTGCCAATTCTTTTGCAGTCATTCTTATTCACTGTCCAGGTCTAAGATGCTTAGCTAGTAATCAGGAAGACTACGGCCTGAATAAGATATACTTCAGTCCTGAAAGTGACATCATTACTCCTCAATAATTTGGAAAGGTCCCTAACTCCAGATTTTCCCAGTGCAGTGCATCTCCTTATTTCCTGACTGCTCATATCAAGGGTGTTAATTGTGGATCTAAGCAAGATGAAGCTGTTTACAGTTTCAATCTTCTCTCCATCCATGACACTGCCTACTGATCCAATGGTAAGAATCTTTGTTTTCCCCTAAAGACTCAGCATTGACTATTGGACACAGTGGACCAATTCAGCAAAGTGGCGGGATACAAGATCAACATACAAAAATCAGCTGGATTTCTCTACAGTGACAAAGAGAATACCGAACCAGAACTAAGAAAAACAATACCCTTCACAATAGCTAATCACAAGATTAAACACTTCGGAATAAATTTAACCAGAAGCACAAAGGATCTATTCAAAGAAAATTACAAAACATTACTACAAGAAACAAAAAGAGATCTTGAGAAGTGGAAGAATATCCGTTGCCCATGGATAGGAAGACTCAATATTGTGAAAATGGCAATACCACAAAAGGCAATTTACACGTTTAATGCAATCCCAATACAAATACCAATCTCATTCTTTAACAAGATGGAAAAGGCAATCTCCAGTTTCATTTGGAATGGGAAGAAGCCCCTAATAAGCAATGCACTCCTTAAAAACAGAAGAAAGGTAAGAGGTATCTCACTCCCTGATTTCAAATCCTACTACACTGTCGAGGTGGTAAAGACAGCATGATACTGGCACAAAGACAGACACATGGACCAATGGAATAGAATTGAGAACTCAGAGATCAGCCCATCTATCTATGGTCAACTGATTTTTGACAAGGAGATAAAATCAGTTAAGTGGGGAAACGACAGCCTTTTTAACAAATGGTGTTGGCAAAATTGGAAAAATATCTGCAAAAGACTTCAAGCAAGATCTACACCTCACTCAATATACAAAAACCAACTCAAGGTGGATCATGGACCTAGGACTAAAACCAAGGACTATAAACTTCATTAAAGAAAAGCTAGGAACAACGCTAGAAGTCCTAATCCACAACATAAAGTCTTTCAAGTATCCTGAAAAACCTACAACGAGGAGAAGATAAAGTAGATGAATGGGATCTTCTAAGAATCAAATCCCTTACATATCAAAAACTTCTCCAACAGGGTAAAAAGGGAAGCCACAGACTGGGAAAAAGTATTTGGTAATGATAGATAAGGGACTTATATCCAGAATTTATAAAATACTTGAGCACCACAACAAGATAAAGGTAAATAATCCAATCAAAAAATGGGCACAGGATATGAACAGACACTTCACCAAAGACGACATTCAGATGGCTAACAAGCACATGAAGAAATGTTCAAAATCCCTCACTCTAAGAG
>NW_006400017.1:941532-967852 GCF_000299155.1 Elephantulus edwardii
TGGAAATCTAAAATCTCTGTAAATTTTTACTGAAATTAATAATAAATTTAAATTAAAAAAAAATCTTTGTTTTCCTGATACTGAGATACAATCCATACTGAAGGCTGCATTCCTTGATCATATTTACAGTAATGCCCTACAATTTCAGTTCTGAGTGCCAATTCTTCAATTTTTTAAAGAAGGGCTTTAATGCACTACAAATTTCTAGAGGCTGGTATGAAAAATAAAATCTGACCATATGGTTACACAATTATGTATTACCAACATAAAAATTTTTTTCTTATAAAAACAGTATTTGTATTTCTACATTTTCCTATAAAGGTCCCGTTGAAAATATACTGTAATACTGTAACAAGTTCACAACATCCAAGGTTTATTTTCTCAGGGTTAAAGCATATAACATATCTCCCCAGATGAAGACTGATGTCACAGCAACACAAAATAAAAAAAAATATATATCAATTAGGTGCACATGTAGCTTTTGGTTTAGTCTGAAGTACAGTTTAGAATATCCAAAACAATAGTCATTAACACTGGTGTGGGATAAGGACAGGAGAAGAAGAGCAATTGGTCAATTCAGAACCATTTGTTGTCAGCTGTCATCAAGCTGACTATGTATGCAAGAATTACTCCACAGAGTTGAATAGAAGATTTTAAAGGGCAGCCTGGTTAAGACAAAACAAACAATTATTACCAGAATATGCAGAGATGGAGAATTGAGGAATAGAGAAGAACTCCCTCAGCATTTCTCCAGCAGAAAGAACTGAAAAGTAAATTCAAGCCTCAAGCTGCAGTACTAAGAGATGCTATGTGCAAAATCTTGAATGATCCAGGAAACATCAAAAGAATATGGGGAGAATACACAGAATCAATGTACCAAAAAGAACTAGCCAACAATGAAATATTTCAGGAAGTACTATATGATCAAGAGCCAAAGGTAAGAAAGGAAGAAGTTCAAGCTTCAATGAAGGCACTGGCAAAAAATAAGGCCCCAGGAATCAATGGGATACAAATTTAAATATTCAAATGACAGATGCAGCTCTGGACATGCTCAGCAGGAAATCTGGAGGGCAGTTTCCTGACTGACTGACGTATTTGTTTCCATTCACAAGAAAGGTTATCCAACAGAATGTGGAAACTATGTAGTATCATGAATATCACATGCAAGCAAAATACTATCATTCAAAAACAGACCCGTTATAGACAGAAGACTGCTACAAGTTATAGCTGGATTTAGAAGAGGCCATGGCAACAGGAATATCACTGCTGATGTCAGATGGATCCTGGCTGAAAGTATACTAGAAGAATGTCTATTTATGCTTTATTGACTATGCAAAGGCATTTGATTGTGCGGATCATAACAAATTGGCTAACACTGAGAAGAATGGGAATTCCAGAACACTTAATTGTGTTCATGCAAAACCTATGCCTATACTAAAAAGCTATTGTGCAAACAGAGCAAGGGAACACAACATGGTTTTTAAATTAAGAAAGGCATGTGTCAGGCTTATAAGGCATGTGTCAGGCTTATATTTTCTCATATCTAGGCAATCTGTATGCTGAGCAAATTATTCTATGAAGAATGTAGCTCAGGATTGTTAAGATGACTCATCAATCACCTTTGTTATGCAAATGACACAAACTTGCTTGAGAAAAGTGTGGAGGACTTGACAGACAAATGTACTACAGAAGACTAAAGACTACAGTCTTCAATATGGATTGTATCTCAATGTCAAGAAAACAAATATTCTCACCACTGGACCAACAATCAAAATCATAACTAATGAAGAAAAGATTGAAACACTCAACAACTTCATCTTACTTGGGTCTATATACACTTGGTACCAACAGTCGAGATGTATTGCAATGGGAATGTCTGCAGTCAGGGACTTCTCCAAATTATTAAAGAGCAATGATGTTAGTTTGAAGACTAAAGTGTGCTTGGTTCAAACCATGGTCTTTTCAATCACTTGCTATGCTGCTTAGTTAAACAGTGACTATAGATGACAGAAGAAAAATTGATGCCTTTGAACTATGATATGGGAGAAGAGTACTAAATATTCCATGGGCTACCAAAAGAACAAATCGATATGTCTGGAAGAAGGTGCTGTCAGAGTGTTCCTTGGAGGCAAGGATGGTGAAGCTTCATCTCACAAGTTGGGCACACTGCTAGGAGAGGTTATTCCTTGGAAGAAGACATCATGCTTGGAAAGGTGGGGGGCGGGCACAGCACAAGAGAGGAAGACCCTCAACCAGGTGGACTGACCCAGTAGCAATGGGCTCAAGTGTGTCAGAGATTATAAGGCTGGCACAGATTGGACAGGGTTCAGATCTGTTGCTCACAGGGCCACTGTAAGTTATACTCAACTTGACAACACCTAATAAGAACTCACTCCATAGAGTTTCCTAAACTGACCTCTCAGAAGCATCACCATTCCTCTCTCTTGAGATTTCTATGTGTAGCTTCCAAATGCCAACCTTTCAGCTACCACTCTGGCTCTCAGGGACTTCTTTCAGAATCTTGTTTGTTGTTACGTGTTCGAAGTCAACTGAAACCTATTAAGAACCCAAAGGAGATTCTCTCTGCTCTTTGAGTGCTTGGTGTTTACTTCCTTCCCTCTTCTTTGCCTCCACTGTCACCTAGCTCCATATACAGCCGGCATCATGGGCTTTAGAGACCTCAAGACCACTGTAGGCCTCCAGGTCCTCAATGATTACCAGGCCGACAAGAGCTACATCAAGGAGTATGTGCCATCACAAGCAGATGTGGCAGTGTTTGAAGCCATCTCCAGCCGCCCACCTTCGGACCTGTGTCATGCCCTGCATTGGTACAATCACATCAAGTCTTATGAGAAGGCAAAGACCAGCCTTCCAGGAGTGAAGAAAGTGTTGGGCAAGTACAGTCCTGCTAATGTGGAGGCCACCACAGGAAGTGGAGCCGCAGACAATAAAAATGCCGATGACATTGATCTCTTTGGATCTGAGGAGGAGGAGGAGGAAAGTGAGGAGGCAAAGAAGCTAAGAGAAGAATGCCTTGCCCCCAGTATGAGTCAAAGAAAGCCAAAAAACCTGCACTACTTGCTAAGTCTTTTACTAGACGTGAAGCCGCGGGATGATGAAACTGACATGACAAAACTGGAAGAGTATGTCAGAAGTATTCAAGCAGACGGCTTGGTCTGGGGCTCTTCCAAGCTAGTACCCATTGGATATGGTATTACGAAGCTTCAGATACAGTGTGTAGTTGAAGATGATAAAGTTGGCACAGATATGCTGGAAGAACAAATAACTACTTTTGAAGACTATGTGCAGTCCATGGATGTGGCTGCTTTCAGAAGCAAAATCTAAAGTCCATCTGCTTCCAACAATAAAAACTTTAAAAAACAAACAAAAAGCACCCAAAGGAAAGGTACTATTCTCCCATAAAATGTGCACAATTCTGAATATAATTTCAAGGGGTTCCAGGCTTCAATGCACATCTAAGAACCACTACGGGTCATATTTTAAAAATTCAATCTAAGATCGAAGGAGATCTAGGGCCTACTAGTGTAGAAAGTTACACTGCTGACCAGGGTGGAGCTGCTGTGGCAATTTGAACCCACTAGTGGGTCTATGGAAGAAAAAGACAGGTGATCTTCCACCATGTAATTTACAGCCTCTGAAAACCCACTGGAATGTAAGCGATTAGTTGCTGCAACTTGAGGACAGTTGAGTTTTGACCCTGAGATCACCTTTTAACAAATATCAGAGTGATACATACAATAAAAGATAATACCCATAAACACAAAGAGTATCTGTAAACTGTCCTATGGGAACTTGGGTCAGTGAGTTTTGGAACTCTGGTGGCATATGTAAAAAATTTTGCTAACCCAAAAGCCAAGTCTCTCTCTCTGATGGTTCAAATCCATCTAGGGGTCTGGGGGGAGACATGCTCCTCCAGGGTTATTTACAGCCTCAGAAATACAATGAAGTTCTGGTTTGGTTTATAAGAAAAAGAGACTAAGAGAGAAATATAGTAAAATATTTTTACAAAATAAATCTAGATCGGGAGGAACTGACTGACTACAAGGCCTTCTGTCAGTCCATGGTATCTTGGAAAAGCAGGCCGTAAACACCACTGTACTAACAGGCCAAATGCTCACAGTGTGTGGTTACACATATTTTAAGTGTCCAAATGACAGTAAATGTAGGGTAAAGCAAACATATTCTTGAGGATCCTAGTATAGTCCTGTGACTGAAAAGAAAACGATTCCACTAGAAACTTAATATAGCCTAACACTTAACACTCTTCATTGGCTTCTGCCATGCCCTCCCTGCAACCATTCTCTCTCAATTTCCCCAAATACTCTGGCCTTTCCAAACACCTAGCCAGCTCCTGTCAATTATTCTTTAATCCTAAATTAGAGATCATTTTCAATAATACTTTTCCAATGTCTTCTGCTCCTTTTACTTTATGACAATTACAGGTTCAACAGTCTTCTCTGCTAAGCCAGTATCATATCCTGTAAGAAGCAATTTCTTCAGTTCCCAGAGATCCAACAGTAGGAATGTCCTTAAGAATCTGCCTTAAGAATAAGACTACACTTAATCAAGAACAATTTTTTTCTCCTCAGAAAACTATGAATCTTCTTTCTAATACACAAAGAGCCAACTTCTATCTCAGATGTTGACTTAAGTACAATAACATAATTTCTGTATCAATGCTCACTGTAGCACTATGAGCTACAAAGTCAAAATGTAGAAACAACCTACATGTCAACAAACGACTAGATAGCTAAAATATGATAGATACAAAAGATTATCCAGTCATAAATCTACACTGACTTTTGATATATGCTGCAACATTTGAAACTTACTTTGAAAACTTTATGCTGAGTGAACTCAATCAGAAAAGTTTAGTTATTAGCCCACTTACAGAAAATGTCTAGAGTAAGCAAATATATGGATCTACAGTAAACACATATATAGGAAGCGAAGAGGAAGGGAAAGGGAAGGGGCATGCTTTAAAAAAATACATTCCAGGGGAGCTCTGGTGGCCTAATGGCAAAATGCTGGGCAGCAATCCCAAAAGCACATGGTTCGAATCCACCAGATGCTCTGCTAGAGAAGGAGGGGCAATCTCCTCCTGTACCAACTGGATCCAATCTGCCAGTACATAACATGGGGGAGGGGACAAACCTTCCAACTTACTGACATCAAGTAGGGTCTGACTGACAGCTAAACCTCCAGTGGTTTTTCAGAGGCTATAAGTCACATGAGAAGACTGTCCATATTTCTACCAAGGAACAGCTGGTGGATTCAATCATCAGTCATTACCTTCAGGTTAGCACCTTAACATGAAAAGGACTATACCACCTAAGCTTCTTAGACCAGAGCTAGGAAGAAAAAAATGAGGAGATATGCTTAATGGAAACAAAAAAATTTATCAAAGTAGACAGGAAAATTTGGAAATAGATATAGGGGTGATGGTTGCATAACATGATAAATTATTAGTCACCAAACTGTACCTGTAAAATATACTAAAAAGGCAAATGTTTATGTAGTTTCTGTATTTTAACATGGGGCAAGACCTTTCCCAACGAAATATAGAACTGACCTATTAGTATCCTTAAGAGTCTAAGAATAAAAAAATAAAAAAAGAGTCTAAGAATAAAGACTAAAATTCGTTACCAAAGACAAAATTAGGAAGAAATCATGTAACTTCTTTACAACACTGCATAGCTCCACGGGAGAAGAATGGGCAATCTCCTCCTGTGTCATTAACTGCCTCTAAAAACCCACTGGAGGGCCAGCTATCGGTCAGTTCTGACTGGTGGTACACAACAACAACACTGCATGGTAAGTTACAGTCAATATAACAAGAAATATAAAAAGCATACAAACTGAAGGAGAAATAAAAAATCATCTTTATTTACAGAATCATGTACATAGAAAACCCTATTTGTTTAAAAGCTACTAGATTCCAGTAACTGAATTAAACTCAGTTGTAAGATACAAAATATACAAAAAAATCATATTCTTGCAGATAAGCAATGAACAAATGGAAAAATAAAGTGTTTTTTACATCGTTTTTAAATTAAAGATACACATTTCACAAAACATACATACTGCATACTTGTATTACAAACTTTGCCGACATTTTTAAAGCTCTAAATACCTTAAAAAGAGAGATACCAGAATCATGGAAAAGAAGGGTAAATATTGAGATAATGATTCTCAAATTAACCTATATATTCAAAAAAACCCCAATTAAAAGCCCAGTTAAAATTTTAAAATATATACTCACAAACTAACTTGAAAAGATCTTTAACAGCCAAGACAATCATTTCAGATGGAAAATAAAGTAGTATACTGCATGATTTCAAGATTTCATATATCTCAATCATTAATAAATCATGATATTGACATAAAGAAAATGTTTTACAATGTAAAACATGTGAGCAGTTAGACCTCAGCAGCACTGCCTTTCTTTTCCGGGTCTCCAAAGTCTTCCATCTTTGACAAAGCACAGTCACCACTTTTCTATCCTACTTAGTGGAAAACATTTTTCTTTTCCTTCGTCAGGTTCCCTATAAAAACATGTCCCAGTTTTGACAAGTTTCACTATAGAACAATGTATAAGAATAAACAGTACTAAAGCAGACTTACAACAGGTTTGTCTGCAGACGAGTCAACAAAAGTTCCAAGGCAATTCAACAGAATAGACAAAAATGACGCTGAAAAACAGTGACAAGAAAAACTAGTGATGGTGAGCTACACAGAAGGTTATGCAGCAACAGACATAGGACAAATCTTAAAATGTTAAAAACATTAAGTGAAAAAAGTATATAAAATAGTCACAAAGATTACAGAGGTAGAAAATACACAGTTATATATAGACAGAGGTTGACTTGGCCTGGGGCTGAGGTGGAAAGACGGCAAAAGAGCAAATTATTTCACTTTAAGGTGATGGAAATACTCTAAAATCAGATTGTGATCATGATTAGACAACTCTGAAAGTGTACTAAAAATCACTGAACTGTACATTAAAACAAGTGCTATTTATGATATATAAACTAAAGCTTTTTTAAAAAAAAAAAAAAAAAGAACTGTTACACATTTCCAGACAAACGCTGATTAAGTTCACATGTATCGGATCATCCCTACAAATACTAATGGAAAATCCGAAATGGAAAGGGGAGGGGGAGAACCACTAGAAAGTAACTCAAAGTCATATACATTAAAAGAAGGATCTCGGGGAGCTCTGGTGGCCTGGAGGCAAGAAGCTGCGCTGTATGCTACAAGTGGTTAGAACCTACCGGATGCTCTGCTGGAAAAGAAGAGGCAATCTCAGATTGTGTCAGTCAGATCCCACTCGATGGTACACAAGGAAGGAAAAAAAAACCCAACACCAAAAACACTGCTATCCCAAAGCCATGCAGTTCGAATCCACCAGATGCTCCTCAATAAAAGCAATTGCACAGACAAGTACAATGTCTAGTAATACGGTATTCAGGCTAAACAATTTTTTAATTTTAAATTTCATCCTTCATGTTCTTTAGTAACAAATGTAAATGTATAAAATGCAAAGATAAAAGTATGCTCCTGGGCACATGAATTATAAAGATGTAAACAGCAGTATCAAATGGGGGAGAAGGGCAGAGAATATTTATACCACTATTTCTCCTTTGTTTGTAGATATATTTTTATGCCAGCTTACCCTAAGATACTATAAAAAACCAAGTTAAAAAAAAACAAAACACCAAGTTTTTAAAAAGAAAATACCTAAAAATCATACACAAAAGGAAAACCAAAGAGAACCAAATAGCTTACTACAATAAAGCACTAGAGCATCAAAAAGCCATAACAAAAGAAAACAAGCCAAAGAAAAAGCGCTGAACAGAAAATTTCAAAGGGCAGTTAGAGAAAACAAAGTATTATAATGGAATGTGCAGAGAGCTGGAAACACTATAAAAAGGGAAGAATCCCCTCTGCATTTCTCAAGCTGGGAGAACTGGAAAACAAATTTAAGGCTCAAATCCCAATATTCAAAGATGCCATGGTCAACATAATGAATGACCTAGGAAGCATCAAAAGAAGTTGGAAGGAATACATACACAAAATCATTGTACCAAAAGAATTGACACTGGGAAATTTCAGGATGTATCATACGGGCAGGAACAAATGGTAACCTGCATTGAAGGCAACTTCAATAAATAAGGTCTTTAAAAATAAGGTCCCAGGAATTTATGGGTTAGCAACTGAGTTGTTTCAGCTAATGGATACAGCCCTGGATGTGCTCACCAGTCTACCAGAAAGTTTGGAGGACAGCTGTCTGGTCAACAGACTGAGAGATCCATATTTGCTCCCGTTCCCAAGAAAGATGATTAAACTGAATGTAGAAACTATCAAACAATATCACTGATATCATTCACAAGCAAAATACTGCCGAAGAGCATTAAAAACAGCTAGAACAGTACATAGATAACAAATTGCCAGAAGTTCAAGCAGAATTTAGAAGTCATGGCATCAGGGATATCACTGCTGATGTCAAATGGATCTTGGCTGAATGTATACTAGAATGTCTATTTACATTGTATGACTATGTAAAGGCACCTTACTGGGGGATCATACAAGTTAAGGCTACTATTAAAAAGAATGTAAATCCCAGAGCACTTAATTGTGCTCATGTGAAACCTATACTTGGACCAGGAGGCTGTTGTGCAGACAGAACATGGGAACACTTCTTCTTGTGTACTGTTGAGTTAGTACAGACCCAAGCAGACCCTCTGATGGGTTTTCAGAGGCAGTTAATCACATAGGAGAGGATTACTCATCTTTCTCCTGTGGGGCCTCAAACTACATGCCTTCATGATTGCAGTGCAGTTTCTTGCCACTAGGCTACCAAAGCTACTGACACTTCATGGTTTAAAATTAAGAAGGGAGTACATAAGGGTTATATTCTCTCTCTGCATCTGTTCAATCTGTATGCTGAGCACATTATTTGAGAAGCTGGACTATGAAGAGGAATATGGCATCAGAATCAAAGAAAGATTGATCAATAACCTGTGTTCTTAGATGATACAATCTTGCTTGATAAAAGTGAGGAGAACGTGAAGCACTTGTTGGAGAAGATCAAAAAATACAGCCTTCAATATGGATTACATCTCAATGTCAAGAAAACAGATTCTTACCACTAGACAAATAAGACACCACTATCATGAGAGATGGAGAAAAGACTGAAGCAGTCAACAACTTCATCCTACTTGTATTCACAATTAGCACCCTTAGTCGTTCAGAAAATCAGGAGCCATATAGCATTGGGAATGTCTGCAGTTATGGACCTCTCCAAATTAAGTAATGGTGTCAGTTTGAGGAGTAAGGTGCATCTGATTCAGACCATTGTCTTTCCAATCACTTGCTATGCATCTGAGAGCTGAACAATAAATACGGATAACAGAAGAAGAATTGATGCCTTTGAGGTATGGTGTTGGAGAAGAGTACTGAACATCCATCCCATGGTCTGCCAAGAATAAACAAATTATGTCCTGGAGAAGGTGTAGCCAAAGTGTTCTTTGTAGGAAAAGATGATGAGGCTTTGCCTCATGTATTCTGGGCATTTTGCTAGGAGGGGCTATTTCTTGGAAAGGGACTAGATGCTCAGAAAGGCAGAGGGTTGGCAAAAGAGAAGACAACCCTCAACTAGGTAGACTTACAGGGTGACTGCTGCAATGGGCTCTTAGGTGTTAGGAAGTGTAAGGATGGCATGGGATAGGACAGGTTCCAGACCTGTTGTTCATAATAGGGTTGCTTTACTAATTGACTTGGTGACACCTAACAACAATAAAACACACACACACACACACACAGCAAGTAGTGGTAAAGGATAAAAATAAAGAGTTTTTATTGAGACACATTTATTTGTAATTATAGTGAACATTTATAGAGAATTCAGATGGCCCAGTGATAAGCAATTGTGCTGTAATCCCAAAAGCATATGGTTCAAATCCACCAGCTAAATGCTCCACAAGCAAAAAAAGGATCATTTCCTCCTGTGCAATTTACTGCCTCTTGAAAACCCACGAGAAGGTCAGCTATGAGTCAGCTCCAATTTATAACACACAACAATAATAGTGAACATTAATGGACTATATAGTCTATTCAGAAGGTAGAGGCTGGCAGAATGGATGTTTAAAACATGGTACAACTATATTCTCTCTAGATGAGACACACTTTAGCCTCTAGAATACAAAATACGCTCAAAGTGAAAGACTGGACAAAAGTATTTCATGCAAATTAACAGTCAAGAGAGAACTGAAATGACAATCTTAGTATCAAAGTACACTTTAATAAAATCTTTTAGAAATGACAAAATAGACATTAGTGGATAAAAGGATCAATTTATCAAGAGAAATAACTATTATATATGCACTCAACATTGCAACACCTAACTATATGAAGTAAACTGACAGATGTGAAGCACTAATATTTAATGATTATTAATAGTGTGGTTTATTGAGTACATATTTGGAGACTTCAATATACCACTTTGCATCTATTGGTCAGAATAGCTAGAAAGAAGAGTAATACACAAAAACTTAGAAGAAATAAAAAGCATATAAAGAGAAACTTTCAGCAATAAATATCTGCATGAAAATAAGTATTTCAAATAAACAGACTAACTCAACAATTTTAGGAATTAAAGAAAGGGCACACCAAGTCTAAACCTGAAGAGCTCTCATGTCAGAGCCCACAGAGAGCTGCACTGCTAACTCAAAGGCCAAGTCTCTCTGCATCAAGTTATGTGGGAGAAAGATGAGCAATCTCCTCCCATGAAACCCAGAGTAGGGCCAGCTACAAGTCTCAACAACAATGAAAAAGATAAGCCCAAACCTATAAGAAGAATGGAAGTAACAGATCAGTCAGCAAAAATAAGTGGAGAAAAAGCAAGAAAACCAGACAAGGGGTTGATGAAGAAAAAGATTACTATAAATTTTAAAAAAAGAGAGAGAAATTAAATGTTTGGGAATCAGAAAGAAAACTGCCCAAATGAATAAAATTAAATTGGCCAATCTAAACAACAAAAAACTTAAAATTAAGTCCTACACTGGAAAAGGGGACAAAATGAAAATAAAGTATGGACTTTTAGTTAACACTTATGTACCAATATTGGTTCATTAACTATGACAAATGTACTATACTGTTACTAGGAGAAAGTGGGTGCATTGTATGTAGAATTCTGTACTGCCATCATAATCTTTGTGTAAGTCTAAAATTATTCCAAAATTAAGCATTTTTTTCTTAAACAATTATCATTGTGGTAATGCTTCCCTAACCATCATACTGTATGTTTTGGCCACTGATGGTAGTAACACACTACTGCGTATGTAAGAAAGGTCAAGATCAGTCAAACTGGATGGGTATTCTCCCACCCCCACTCAGTTCTAGGAAGCAAATGCTAAGGGCAGAAACAGCAGCGTAGGTACAATCCTAAGGGAGAGATGTTGAAACAGCTAAAGACAACACTGAAAATACAGTAGTTTCCCTAGAGAAACTACCATACCACAAAATGCTCGAAATGGGAGGGAGGGGTGGGCAGGGAGAAAAGTGCAACAATGAATGAATGGAAATCCAAAGCCTCTGTAAATTTTCATTAAAATTAATTTTAAAAAAAAAAAGCTCCGAATCAAAAGTCTAGATGTCTAATTATAATATAAACCTGTGTACTGATAGATTAAAAAAAAAATCTAGGGAGAAAAATATGCAACAATGAATGAGTGAAAATTCAAGTTTTCTATAAACTTCCATTAAAATCACAATAAAAATTTATTTTAGAAAAATTCTACTTACCTAGAGTAAAAAAAAAAAAGTAATGAAGGCCTCAAGAATATCATCCTATGTAATAATTCTGGCAATAGACAAATATGCTGCTCTGCTTTAGTTTTACAAACCTAAAGCCCAGGTAAGAAATAGAAAAACTCAAAAAATCAAGTGCACCCATGAACAGGAACATTTCTAAAATCGTACACCTGAGTTTAGCAAATAATAAAATCATTAAAAAAAAAAAAGCCTTGGAAGTAACATTGCCCAAGTGTGAATCTGGTTCCAGCATTTTCTTACTAAGTAAATTTGAGAAAGCGATGTCTTAAACCTGGCATTATGCTCCTTAAAGAGAACTGGGTAAAAGGAATTTTACAGAGGTGCATGGTTCGAATCCACCAGATGCTTTGCTGAAGCAGGAGGACAATCTCCTCCTGTACCTGAAAAGTCCTATTTAACGGTACACACACAAAAAATAATAAAATTTTAAAAAGCCAATATGGTTTATTAAGATTCTCTAACACTGAAGTCTCTTCTTTCAGAATTTCTATTTATACAAAAAGTAAAATGTAGTGGAAAAATATGTTCAAATGTTCCTAGGTGGAAAACTATCTAAAACCACCTGCGTTTCTAATATTCTGAAAAAAATGTTCATTTGTAATTATTTTAAAATATACATGTTGGCGAGCTCTGATGACAGTGGGAAGCAGCTGCACTGCAATCCCAGAGGTGCATGGTTTGAATCCACCAGATGCTCTGCTGGAGAAGGAGGGACAATCTCCTCCTGTACCAGTCTGATCTGATTTGACGGTACACACACAAAATAATAAAATATTAAAAAATAAATAAGTTTTAAAAAATACACATTCATGTTACTTTTCCTCTAGATTATCTTAATTTAGGTTACCAGACAAATACTTTTGACTTACCCTCTATAGGGTGACAAAGTCAAAACATCATCAATACTAGTTTCTATATTCCCTACAAGGACCTAATTTAAACACTACAAAAGAAAACGTTGAGATATTTATGAAGTCCAGTTGTCTGAATTGTGTCATTATGAATAAGCTAATACGAGTTTCCTCTTCTGGAAAAGGCAGTCAGCCATCTAGACAGGAAGGATAACACAGGGAAGCAAAGAGAAACTTTGGAAACATAAAAGAAAATAAGCTTTCAAAATCTTTAGTTGTTACAGTTATTGTTTGTTGTTGCTGTTGTTTGTTGTTAAGTGCCATCGAGTTGCAGGCAACTCATAGCGACCCTATGAAGGAGAGTCCTTGACGCTTGGGTGTCTTTCATCCTCTCTCCAGGTTCAAAGGGTTTCTGGAGGCAAGCTATTCCGGAAGTGGATGCCACTCCTCCTTCCAAGCTTGTTTTAATCAGGGAGCTTCACCACACTGTCAGTCCGCATTGGGTAACCAACCATTAACGCATGTGACACATCACCGTCACAGTGTTCAGCCTCACGCAACCACAAGTTACAACTGTACAGCAACTTGTACACCAGGGCTATACAACCTAGAGGAATGACTGAACAAAAGCAATGAAAGACGTGTCTTACCAAGCCCAAATGCTGGCAAACTCCTTTCCCCAGACCCCCAGTTCATCTGGCAAGTCCACTCTGCCAACCCCCCCCCCCGTGGGGCCAAAAGAATACCACACCACAAGTGCCCTGAGCCCTCAAACCTGCTGTGCCCCCAGAAGGCAGAGTCCGGATTCAGCTGACATTAAATCTCCCAAGACCCTTGCTGTGGCTATTGTTACAGTAATTTCATAAAATACCAGAAGGGTTTTTAAATTTTTTTATTTTATTTTATGCTGGGCTTGTTTACAAAGTTTACATACATTGTTTTTCACTCAGAAAGTTTTTTTTAAAAAAAATAGTACAGTCACAGTTGAAGAATTAAGCTGGCTATTAAACTGATTTAAGGGAAAAACAAAATCTTTGCTAAGTCACTGCAGATCGTCCAACTTTACACTAGTAAACAGAGGAAAATATGGAAAAAGAATGTCTATACTATTATGGTAAAGTATCCATACTGTAATTATCAACCAGCGTTTGTTTTCTAAAAGCATACATTGCATAACAGAACCCGAAACCAGGGTATTTCATGACATCTCTTTACTGAGATTTTATATACTCCAGTACTTAGACCTAGGCCTGTCAGGAAGGAGTTAAATGCTGACTTTTTTGTGAGCGGATTTTAAAAAAAAAGTTATACCTTAAATGACTTCATTCACATGAGTCTAACACATCAGGGATAGGGGGAAAATTTTAGTATTATTTCTAACCCAGTTAATAAATACACCTACTCCTCACTTACTAGCAATCTTGTTGCCTGGCAATTTACATTTACAGCAATACTTGTAATAACAAAACAAATCTTAAATCACCTTAAAGTCAGCAGTGGAAGGGGGTCTGTGTGTTTGGGGGAGAGAGAGTACCTACGTACCTATCCCTTGAATCCAAAGTTCTTGATCCCTCAACATTCCACCTCTCATTCCATTCTTGAATGTGAATCAAATTCAAAAAGGAACCCAAGGGGGGGAGGGAAGGATAGGAACCAGAGTAGGCTCCTCAGACTAGGCTCCTAACCCTAGGCTGAGCTGCAGATTAAGACTTAAATATGAGAAGGGAGATGAGGCAGAGCAGTCATTCAGTCAGTCACCTCTCTGAAGACCTAGAGAGTCACCCCTCCACCTAACCTGTTTTTTAGCTTCTTGGAGCCCGTGGGACTAGCAGGCAATATTCCCAAGTGAGAGCACTTGTGTTAAGAACGGACTCTCTTGTTAGGTAGGGGAGTGTCCCTTCTGGTTGCATATCCTGCCCTATCAGCTCTGCCTGTGGAGTGAAACAACACAAATAGCTGCCTGTCAGAACAGAGTCAGAAAGGTGCAGAGACAAACCAGACAGTGGCAACAGCGGAGGCAGCCACTGGCCCCTATGAAATGACCCCTGGTGTCTGCAAACCATTTGCTTTCTTAAATTGACCACATGCAGATTTTCAAGTCACCACCTGGTCTTTGGAACCCAACTACGCATGCTGTCTTAGTATCACCTTTAGCCAACTGATTGATTAGTGAATAGTCAAAAATAAATACCACTGTCCGCAACAGAAGCTTGTAGTCTGAGTATAATTTCATCCTCATAATGCAGTGTTAGTCAAACTGAGATTCATAAACTGGTACCAATCCAAAGTATTACTGGCCCACACACAGCAATCATTAAGTTACACACTTGCACAGTAATTTGTTAATTACTGTACATCTGATTATCACAAAATGTGGACTTGTTTATTTCATTTTTCTAACTGTTCATTTTCACGGGTTTTCAAAATATCCATCCACAATGGGTTGGAAATTTTAAATCCATCCACAATGCGTTGTAAATTTTAAAAAGTGATCTCTTATACCAGTTATGCTCCATCCTGAAATTGGATCTTTCAATTCAGTATTTTTTAATTTCTTAAATTTTTAGTATTCACGCTTTACAAATATTATTTTCCCATTAGTTCAGTTCACTATATATTTCAACCACATTTCCTGTCCTGTTTGTCTCTTCCCTCAGTCATAAATGCAGGGCTAAGTACCATTAGCTCCTTCTCATAACCCTCAATCAGACAGGCAGAAATGGGCTTTCCTCGACTTTCTCTACATAGCACCACAAAGTAGCTTATTTTATAGAGCACAAGTTCCCAGAATATAGAAAGTTATTTTATTCATTTCCTCTTTTTTTTATCCTAACAGCACACAAAATAGGCATCAAATTTACTAGATAGACACTGGATATGCTGCTGTTATGTGCCACTGAGTCGTCTGCAACTCATAGAGACCCTATGTAAAACAGCTCTGAAGCCTATCCTGTCTTGAGCCAGTCTCATGGACTCCAATATACACCTACCCCCAATACCCCAGTTATTGTATCAATTTAAATTCATCTCATTCCTGGATTTCCTCTCCTGTGCTGTCCCTCCATCCTTCCAAGCATGATGTCCTTCTCCACATACCAGTCCCTCTTGTCCACGTGCCTAAAGTATGTGAGACAGAGCTTCAAAATCCTAGCCTCCAAGTCCTCTAAAATAATACCAAAAATATATGTATGTTTCTCCGGTTTACTACTCTTACTAAGAGGCTAACTAAGAACTCAAAAATGTTAAAGAAACTACCCTGATAAAAGGTTCAGGTATCTGTCAGCCTTTATTCAATAGATAAATCAAAATTAATTTTCTTTGCTTTATCTTAGGGAAATTAATAGTTTCTTTAAACCTTAACTTTCCTTACCTCAAAAGTTTTCTGGGAGAACTGAATGCAAGTATGCACACAAAGTCCTAGGATAACAAAGAACACATAACAGGCATTCAATGATGGAAGTTTCCTTTTGCCACCTTCCTTCATGTTTACACACCCATGAGGAGAGCAGATTCATGCCCTTCAATTTTTTAATTACAAATTGTTGCTATCTTTAAGGCTTGTAAATTTCTTGGAAATTTACCATTTATACCTTCAACAGGGTTAGTTGTCTTTCAGAAACACATTACTTTAACTGTCAATTTTGGAAATTAAATCTAATTAATTTTCTCTGACAAAAGCAAAAAATATTTCAGGTATATTAACTGAACATTCTTAAGAGAATTTAGCTTCTAAATATAGCCCTCCTTTTTCTTATGACGCTTTCCCTGATCTCCTTGCACTCCCTCGTAATTAATCACTCCCTCCTCAGTACTACTTTGTTCCTTGATATGGTTGTATAAATGTATATGAGTTTGCTTAAATACCCATCAACCTCCACTGCATGTGGCGCCTAAAGGTAGGGATGTTGTTATGTACTGTGAAGTTGGGAAGGGACTCACAGCTGACCTTTCAGCAAATGTGCAGAGGCTGTGATCTCACAGGAGACTGACTGCTCATCTTTCTCCTGCAGTGTGGATAGTGGATTCAAACACGTGAGCCTTTGAATGGCAGTGAAACTCCTAACTACACCACAAGAGCTCCTTTTAAAGGGAGGGATACCTAGATCTTTGCATCCACCCAACATTTCTCAGAACTACTACACATTCCAAAGCCAATGTCATCAAGTGAGTTATGAACCATAGGGACTCTTTAGGACAAAAGAACACTAACTGCCGTAAAAGCTTCCAGGACTGAAAATCTCTTTGGAAGCACACTTCTCCTACAGAACAGCTGGTTCAGTTCAAATAACTGTCTTCTTGTTAGCAGCCAAATTCCTTAACCTTGGCACCAGCGGAGCTTATGCAACTACATATAAAGGCTCAATAGATTATCTTTTTTTAAATTTTTTATTTTATTATTTTGTGTGGGTGTAATGTCAAATCAGATCTAACTGGTACAGTACAAGATTCCCCCTCCTCCTCCAGCAGAGCATCTGGTGGATGTGAACCATGTCCCTCTGGGATTACAGTGCAGCTTCTTGCCACTAGGCCACCAGAGCTCCCTAATAAATTATCTTTTAAACTCATCTTTTCTTCCACTTTCCAAATAACAATCTAAGAAACTGAAACAAAAGCATCATTTGAAATTACAGCAGAATTTCTATCTCAAAGTAAAGTTCTACTTCAACCTCTTATTCCAAAAACTTTACTAAAGCCAACTATGGTGCTATGTTTTAACTATCATTTAATTAAGTCCAATATATTCCTCCACTTTGAAAAGTTTAATAGAAATGCTTTGTCTACAGGAGACTTTTTCAACTTTTTTTGTTTTATTTTATTAATTTTAATGAACATTTACAGAGATTTTGGATTTCCATTCATTCATTGTTCTACTTTTCTCCCTGCCCACCCCTTCCCTCCAGGTTCACTCTTCTCTTTGAAAAAAAGAAAAAAAAAATCCTTCATTGGTATACAATCTCCCCATCCCCCCCCTTTTAAACTTTTTATTTTTAAAATACACATTCACACAAGACAACGGGGGGGAACCTTAACCTAAAACTAGTGCCAAGAGGTCTCCTAAACCTTTAGATCTGTTTTCCCCACTGCTACTGCTATCCAACTACAGTGTGTCGTTCCCAGGAAACAGACATTGCTAACATTCCACAATGACTGTGCATGTCATAAATTATCCCAGTTTCCTCATTCATTTGTGTACATACAGAGCCCATACACTGTTACCTGTAAATTTGTGAACCACAATCAAAATATAAACTATTCCATCACCACTTTACAAAAACACACAGCTCTCCTTACCCCTGATCCCAGAAACCAACAATCTACACCCCATCTCTATTATTCTATCACTTCAGATATATTATATAAATGGAGTTTATATACCCTTTTGAAATTTGCCTTTTTCACTTAGCATGATTCCCTTGAAATCACTCCAGTTGTTTTGTGTATCCAATTTGTTCCTATCATTGTCAACTGTCAATCATTGAGATAGATTGCCCATAAACCTGATGAACATTTTAGTCTTATTAATAGCCCTGCTGAAGAGCATTTAAGTCAGGAAGTAAAGAGTTCTAGTGGTTTAGTGCTAAGGAGATGCTTTACCAACCCAAAGGTACAGGGTTTGAATCCACTAGCTGCTCCACAGAAGACAGGCAATCTCCGTGCAAATTACTACCTCTGAAAACCAGCTGGAGAGTTAGCTATGATTAAACTCTGCCAGTACAAAATAACATTGCTAATAAAGGTATTATGAAACTTTGCATACGAGTTTTATAAGGTGAACAAATAATTGGATCCCAAGTACATGAAAAATAATGCAGCATCACAGCTGAGGAAGAGCCATCAGAATCTTATAGTATGCAAATGACACAAGCTTGCATACTGAGGGGGAAAAAAATAAACCTAAGACAACAAGAACTATACTTTATGCCCAAAAAAACATAAAATACGCACATCTTGGCCTATAAGAACATCATGATAAGAAGAGAAAAACAGTAGTTCTCAATAAGTTTGTACTCCTTGGATCACCAACCAAAATCTATGGAAGCAGCAGTCAATAAAAGGACATACTACATTGGAAAAATATGCTGCAAAAGATCACTTTACAGTTTTAAAAAACAGAGATGTTACTTTGATCATTATGGGGTAAAAAAAAAAGCATATGTTAGTAAAGTTAGAAGGCAAGAGAAACCTTTAACGAGATGATTCCAACAGTCAAAACAGACATAAACATGCTAAGGATCATGAAGATGTCCCAGGACCTGGCAACGCTTGTTCTTTTAGGAGCCTTGTTACCATGAGGAGCAGCCAATGGGCAATACAGGCTTGCCATGAGTCAGGGGTCAACACTAGGGGATCTGACAGTATCTCATGATAGTGAACATCTTTTCATCTGCTTATTTCTATCTGTATGTCCTCTTCAGGAAAATGTCTATCTACATCTTTTATCCACTTTCTAATTGCACTAGCTAGCTTTTTACGCTATAGCTTCAGCATTTTTGATGTATTCTAGATAAAATCCTTCCTCACGACACATGGTTTGCAGACATTTTCTTCCAGTTTATAGCTCGTTTTTTGATTCTGTTAACAAGGTCTTTAATAAAAGAAAGTTTTTCATTTTGATTAAATCACATTTATCCATTTCCTTCTGAGATCATGCTTTTGGTAGCATCTCTAAGAACTCTTTGCACTGAAACAGAAACTCTAAAAGGTACATTTTAGATAAAGGCAAAAAGGTCATAATGCAATTTAAGAAAGCACACTCAAAGCAAATTAAAAGTGTTTCTTCACATAAAAGACATTTAAAACAAATTCCTATTTGATGAATTGTTCCTTAAAAACTAATGTTCATTTTAAAAGATTAAAATAAAAACAGCTATCTGGTAAAAGTTTAAATAGGCTCGATAACAAAGTTATCAGTTATAATTAAAAGGCTGAAGATTTCAATAATCCCAGGTACCTCAGAAGAACAGCCCAGTGATTTACATTTTAAAAAACCCAACCCAACCACTAAAAACTCGTGGGGCACTGTTCTAGTCTAACTTAATAGCAACTTTTGTTTTGCTATTGGTTTTACTTTGACTTTATGGACAAAAATGCAAGAAAAGGCATAAAAAATGCAGGAGTCAATTTAAGTTATTTGAAACATAGCAAATAAAAGGTGAAATGCTTTCACTTACAAAAATCATATTTTCATAAATTTTCTAGAACTTTATAAAAAGGTAAGTTATTTTTCTAGTGGTCTTGGGCTCGCCATCTGTAAATACCAACAGCACAAATTACAATTTCTGATTAACTTCAATGAGACTATTCCGCACCAAAAGAAAAAATTTAAAATGTTGTATTTTAACCTTTTTTTGAAAATTTCTTATTTCTTGAAAATACACTTCATTCTTTCCTTTTTGAGTCATTTGTTCATTGTTCCTACCAAGAATGGCAATTACCAAAATTAGGAAAATGTTTTCTTTTTCTCATTTGCACTCCCTCAACAGGATGGACTGACACAGTGACTCTAACCATGAGCTTGAGCAAGCAGAGATCATGAAAATGGCACAGGATAGAGCAAGGATCAGATCTGTTTTGTTTTCAATTTTATTTCCTAAGAACTGATAAAAGAGAAAGATTAACCAAGTAAGCTAGCAAGAACAGAAGTGAGAATAACAATGCCAAGCCATGTGAAGACCATGCAGAAGTAGAAACTCAGAAGATGCTGATGTCTTAAATCTAGCCTTGACAATAGAGAAAATAAAATTCTGCTTATTAAAAAAAAAAAAAGACACTAAGATCACCCTTGGCAGTTACTTATCATTACCGTTATAAATTCTAGAAGGGGGGCTTAATAATTAAAAAGTAAATTATAAATGGATCTACACAAGCCTGGTGGTACAATGGATAAGAACTAAGATGCTAAGCAAATGTTGGTTGTTCAAATCCACCAACCAGTCCACAGGAGAGAAGCTTTATCAATCAGATTCCATTAACACCTTAGAAAGCCCATGAGAAAGTTCTACTCTGTCCTCAAGTCCACTATGATTCTGAATAGACTCAACAGCAACAGATGTGGTTTTGTTAAACTGAACCAAAGCCCATTAAAACAAAATATTTAATATTTTACATTACTTGTTGCAAGAAATTTGTCCATTCTATACTTTGACATAAATTAGCATCGCAAGGGCAGCTCTGGTGGCCTAGTGGCAAGAAGCTGTACTGCAATCCCAGAGATGTGTGGTTCGAATCCACCAGGTGTTCTGCTGGAGAAGGAGGAACAATCTCCTCCTGTACCAGTCAGATCCGATTTGGCAGTACACACACACACGCGCGCGCGCGCACACACACACAAACTAGCATCACAATAGTGATGTTGTTGTGTGCCACAGAGTTGCAACAGACCAACTGCTGACCCACCAGGTTTTCAGAAGCAGTTAATCACAGAAAAGGAAACTTTCCATCCTTGGCCTGAGTACTAGCTCGTGGATTTGAACTACATGCCTTCAAGAATGCAGCACAGCTTTTTACCACTAAGCCACCAGAGTCCTTAAATTAGCATAGCCCCTCATAGAATTTTTTTCCACTGAACTACTCAAGACCAAATAATCTAAGGATTGAAATTCATCTAATAGTGTAATCAAACCAAACACTGACAAGTTAAAACCAGTATCATGAATGCCCACTAGATTAACTGAATTGTCAGCTATTCAAACCCACGATGGAAAAATATGTGACACTCTGCTTCCATAAATGGTTTATAGACCTGGGAATCTTGGGCAGTTCTACTCTGTGCTAAAGTTACTATGAATTGGAACTGACTCAACAGTAAGTTTTTTTCCACTGGACTAACAGATTTTTCCACATTAGCTACCACACTATTTATAATGGAGCTCTGGTAGTGTGGTCCATAATGAGCTGCACCTCTCTGACAGTTCGAATACCCCAGCCACCTCTAGGGACAAAAATGAGCAATCTCCTCTAGTGCAATTTACTGCCTCTGAAAACCCACTAAGACAGTCAGCTATGAGTCAGTTTTCACTCGAAGTCAATGAGTTCTATTAGTAATCAAGATTATCTACATTCACAACTACAAGTGGAAATATCACATACTTATATACAGAGACATAAATACACATATATTAAAAAATCTTTAGTAAGCCACACAGTAGAGGTACATATTTTGGTAATACAAAAATGAAAGTTTATTAATATATCAATAGCCAAATATCTAAGAATAGCAGACTTTACACCTCACTAGTTTAATATATTCAGAAACTGAGGTCATATTCATCACAAAAGAGTAATGGAGAAAATGCTTCGTTGTCAAGTATTTTATTTACAGAATGTTAATGTTCATAAAAAATTAAGTTTCACTGTACTATAAAAAGGTCAACTAGATTACAGATAATGTCTAAGCCAAAGATTATTCTATTCCTTAAATTAAGAAAATTAACTTATTCACTAATTAAGACATTTTTGGATTCTTTAACACAACTTATCAGATGAACACTATCTTGATGCACGTTCAATAACTAGATCATCTGGTAACCTGAATCACCAATGTTTGTTTATTCTTTTTTTGACAACAGTAGAATACGTAATAGCTGTACTGTTTCTAGTGAATGCTGTATGCAAAAGTTCTGTTAAATAATGAGCTGTCTGTCTGATGCAAAGCAAATTTACTTTTAGACTTTCTTTCATTTCCAAATACATGGCTCTAACTCTTAATAAAATATTAATCACTGAGAATCTTCCAATACTCTGATGTCCCTGAGTCAGTAATTAATTTTCCTATTCCCACTGGATTTAAAATTGTTAATGAGATTCTATGTCACGGTATCAATACAGAACGGTCAATGTTGTTGTTTGGTACCATCAAATCAAGTACAGCTCACAAAGATCCTATGAACAACAGAGCTGAACCCTGTCCTATCCTGCCTGTGTCATTCTCATCACCTCTGACACACTCAAGCCTATTACGACAGGCATTGTGTGAATCAATCTCTTTGAGGATTCATTCACCTTTCCAAGTATGTTGCTCTCCAAGCAATAGCCCCTCCTAACAATATGCCCAAAGTAAGTGACACGAAACCAAAGTACGTGACACAAAGCCTCATCATCCTTAACTCTAAGGAGCACTCTGGCTGCACGTTCTCCAAAACATATCTGGACAAAGTGGAAAATGATCAATATGTACTCAATCTTTGTAACTCTTCCTTTGAAGAAAATGCTGAATACGCTATCAACATCGGAGCTGCTAAAATGACAAAAGTAGAAAGTGGGATAACCTGAACATGGTCCTCCAACAACAACCAAAAACCCATGCAAAGTTAACGGAACCTTAAAATGTAGCTCAGGATCAAAAGTTTCACCAACACCCAAAAAGATGCTGTGAAAATTAGATTACTGGATCCCATCAAAACATGCAAACTGAGCTGAAGGAAGGCTATAAAGTGATTCTATTGCCCATTAAGTGTGAGAATAACATAGCGAACTCATTACAATTAAATTGCTTACAAGGGTTGCAACGGGACCACAGACTTTGGAATTTTCCGGATTACTTTAAAACGTGCAATCAGAATTTCTATGATGTAAAAAAACCTCAATCATCACATTGCAGAAGGGAATTCTTCCACTCTATAGAGTGACAGATGCCTATCAAAGTATAACTCAAAAAATCTACATTCTGGATATTAAACGCAATTGATATTTTTAACCAAAACCAACTCTCCTTATTCCATAAATCCTTATCATATGTAATGAAGTTAGGGGCAGGAGAAAAGTGTCATTCAATTGGTCTAATTTTTCTGCCAACACCAAAAAGCTTAGCACTACCTTTAACGTATTAAATTCAACGGCATTTTCCTTCTTTCTCCAGAATGACAGCCTTATGCTGACAATAGCTAAATGTACTTTGCATGACTAACTGCCTTAAAAATCTCACTTAGAACAAGACTTTCTAAAATCAGGAGGTCCCGAATTTAAATTCAGCCAACACTGATTCTGAGTAAATTTAAAGTTATTTAATCTCTCCTTCCTAAATATGAAAATTAAATGACAGAATATACGTAAAATGCTCTGTTCAGCATCTGGTACATGTTATCCTCTCTAAACGTTAGCTTATCCATCCATCCATACATACCTACCAAAATCCCTCTGAAAGGACACAAAAAATTATCAATGATAGTTGCCTCCATGAAAACTTGAGGTCAGGGCTGTAGAAAGGCCATGTATAAATTGCAAAACCTTTTTGTACTCTGCACTTTTAGAAACTCTTTAAATGTCTTTCTTGAGATACACAGGATTTTTTTTTTATTTAGCAAAATACACTGCAAGAGTTTAATTACTATTCAATTTTAAGTAAAATAAATAAATTAAAATTACCACAAAGAAAAAGACAACCGGTTGGCGCAGGATAGAGCAGGGTTTAGGGCTGTTGTGCATAGGGTCACTTTGAGTCGGAAGACGACTCGACGGCACATAACAACATCATCTAATTTCAAGAACCTCTTACTTGTTCTAAATTTCACAGTAGTTAAATGGTTTTCATTAAGACCCTTACTTAATTCAAGGTTCTCAACCAGGAATGCTTTTATTCCTCAAGGGACATTTGGCAATGAGCTTTTTGGTTGCCACAGCTGGGGAGAAGTGGGGAGGGGTGTTCTACTACTGGCATCTAGTGGGTAGAGGCCACGATTGCTGCTAAATATTCTTATAATGAAAAGTCCAGCCCTCATACAAATAGGTATCTGGTCCAAAATGTCAGTAGTGCCAAGGTTGAAAAACCTTGCAAAGCCAAGAACCATTTTACACAACTCTGATAGCGTCCAGGTTCAGTACAGTTGTTGCTGTTGCTGCTGTTGCTGTTAGGTGCCATCAAGTCGGCTCCGACTCATAGCGACCCTATATACAAAAACAAAATAAAACACACACACTAAATTCTCCATACACAAGCAATAAAGTAATATCTAGGGGTTCAATAAACACTGCCATGGTTGGCCACTGTTCTGAGCTTGTAAAAAGCTAGCTAGCAACTAGACTGGTTTACAAGTTTGCCTGTCTACACAATACATTTCAAAGTTTTCAAAAGTATTACTAAATGTCTCAAATGTTCTGTTTTCAGATAGCATTTAATTAAGGAACCACAAAGCTCAAACAATACACTGCTAAAATACAAGAGCATTTTTTGGTAGTTATCAGCTCTTTTCAAGAAGCTTGTTATTTTTACATTTCACTTAAAAAACTAAACTGCTTTAGCCTATTCTGGAAGATTTCAAGCATGTTAATGTCCTTCAAAATTTTAAGAATATTTCTAGTATTTCAGATTAAGAAGGCAAGTTAACCTGATTTTATATTTGAGGCTTGGAACAGACAAATCATTCTGTATTTTAAAGCACAATTAATGGCCTATCAGAAACCTACCTATAATAAAGGAGCTTTTGGAAATGTTTTAACATTACTCGAGATTGTTGTTGTTGTTGTTGTTGTTATGTGCCGTCGAGTCGCTTGCGACTCATAGCGACCTAAACAACTGTTTAGTACAACAGCCCTAAACTCTGCTCTGTCCTGTGTCAATCGCACGGTCTCTGACACTCCCATCCCAATTATCCCAGTCACTGAATCAATCCACCTCATAGAGGGCCTTCCCCTCCTGCGTTGACAAAAAGAAAAAGTGCAAAATGGAACCCAAGTAACCATCAAAATCTAGATATTGTTTCATTAAATTAGGCAGAAGGTAGTTTCTAAATAATCCTGATGTTAGCCCTATTATTGGTCAAACTTTAAATCACATTTTCTTAGTATTAACTTCTTTTGGACTTTCTAAAGTTTTTATCTCATGAATTACTGTCTTAATACCTTAAGAAACCTCAAAATCATAGAAAAGTGAACTGTATTTGCAAATTCAAAATGCAATAAACGTGTTCGTCTTCCGCTGTTTTTCTCCCTCTTCTTTTGGATGTATGTATGTATGCATCGTTAGATCGTCTGCATTCAAGTCGCTCCCCCTGATCATCTAGAACTTTTAATACTTGTCCAAGCCTGCTTTCTCACAGTCTAATAATAAGCTTAGTTATACAATCTGTTTCAGTCTCTGACAACCTTTCTTCCCTTTGGAAGCCGGAAAGGTGCTCTAACTAACCCCTCAAACCCTTAGTCTATTTCCAGGATGGATTTCCTCCTTCCAGCTTCTGGCTTCTCCCCACGACCAGGAGTTGCTAAGTACGGCGTGGGGAGGGGGAAGAAGCGCCTGGACTGAGAATGACATACGCTGGGCGTTGGACAGCAGGGAAAACTGCTGGCTCGTTTCTCTTTAAATCTGGCAGCACGTGGGGCGGCATTGTGAAGCCACCACCTCACCTCCCCCCTTACACTCCGCACACGTACGCCGCCAGCGCGCATGCTCGGCTCGCACAGTCCTAGCAGAGTAGGAGCCAACCCCCTAAAAAGTCAACCTGGAAGCCGCAAACGGCCCGAGGCCGGGACAATGGGGGAGGGGGGCGCAGGCACTCCGGGAGAGGCCGACCCGGCCTCCGCCCAAGCTGCAGCTGCGAGCGGCAGCCCCGAGGGTCTGCAGGCCTGCGCCCGGGAGCCGCGGTCGCCACGCGCACAAAGCCCCGGGGCGGCCAGGGAGC
>NW_006400017.1:967952-992394 GCF_000299155.1 Elephantulus edwardii
CGAGGAGGCGTCCCGCAGCCCCGCCAGCTCCTCTGACACCGCGCGCCCGCGACGAGGCCGCGGAGGCCGGCGCTTTTGTTGTCGGCCACAACTCCGCAGACCCTGAGCGGCCCGGGGAGAAGTTTTGCGCGCCTCGTCTATCCCGCCGGAGGCCAGTTCCTTTCACCCACTGCGGCCCCCGGCTGCCTGCCTGCGGCTCGGCCGCCCTGCACATCCGGACCGGGGATCCGCACCCGTGCCGAGCCCGGGCACCCCTGCCAGTCCCCAGCGTCCGGAGGCAGCCACCGCACCTGAGCCCGAGACTCGCCCAGAAGAGGAGGGCTGGTCCGGGGTGGAGAACCCCCAACCCCCCCAGCCCCTTCCCCGCAACGTCCCACCGAAGGGGGAGGGGGCACCCCTTCCCCCCGCCGGGCTCCAGGCCCCGTCCTGGGGCCGAGGCGCGGACGCGTCCCCGCCCCCAACACCCTCAAAGCCGGGGAAGAAGTGCTGGGCCCGGCGGGCACCGACGACTCGGGCTTCCGACCCTCGCAGGCCGGGAGCCGGCCTCGCTGGCAGCTCCCGCAGGTCCCGGAGCCGTCTGATTCCCATTCCGGGAGGGCTGGGAGAAGGCACTGTCCAGCGGACTCAGCGAGACCGCGGCCGGGCCCGGAGCCCTGCCACCCGCCCGCTCACCTGCCAGCTGTCTTCGCAGTAGCAGCGCCGACTGCAACTCCGTCATCCTCCCCGCTAAGGGCCCGGGCTGACGCCGGGGCTTTCGAAGGGCTGGGAGCAGACTCTGGGGGCGGCTGGTGCTGGGTGTACTGAGGAAACCGGGCCCCCACGACGGGAGCGCCGAAGCCGAGGGAGGCCGGGCTGTGGCGGCGATAGTGGCTCCTCGCTGCTGGTTCGAGTCCGTTCGGTTCAGCTCTTCTCACAGCGCCTCACGCCCGGAAGGGGAGGGTACCCGGGCCGCCGCGGCGCGCACTGGGACTTCGCTCGCCTGCTTCCCTCCTTCAACCCGCCCGTCGGCCCCACCGGTGCCTTCCCCCGCCACTGCCTCGCTGCGCGCAGGGCCACTCCGCGCAGGCGCACTTTTCCGGCCAGCTACAGAGACAGCCCGCCCGCTAGCCCAACCCCTCGGTTTTCTGGCCCCGCCCCCGGTAGCTGGGCCCCGCCCCAGCGCGCTTTGACCCCCGCCGTCGCCATCTTGGGAAGGTCGGCACCGGCTGAGTGCCAAGGCCCCAGCTTGTCGACGCCCCGCGGACGCCATGACAAAGAGGTCGCGGAGGGTCAAGAGACCGCCTCGGGGTTGAAGCAGGTGGTATGAGTGTAAAGTGGCTGAGAGATGTAGATGCTTAGTTTCTGGCGAGCCTTCAATAGCTATCTAACACTGCACACATGGTGTGCAAATTGGTCATTGTTAGAAAGCTAAACTCAGTACTGGCGGACCCCATTTGAAGCAGGTCCCCAAAATAGGCTTATATCCTGATAATTCAGTTTACCAAAAGAGGAAACAAAAAAAGACGTAAAATGAGCCAAATGTTATGTACAAAATATCTAAACAAATAATCCTTTCCAAAAGTAAACTGAGTTGAGATTAGTATACCTGATACATAACCGTTCAAAATGACATCTAGAAAGACTAGTTTTGCTTTGCAAAAATCACCCTCACTCAACTCTATTTCCTTTCGACTCTAATTCCTGCAACAGCCTGTCCTTTTGCATACCTCAGAGTCTCTTATAAAGAGATAGAGCAGAGAAAAGACTACTAAACAGTGACACTCAAATTCGTCTTTTCCTTCAACGAATATTCATTAAACACTTTCAAAATCTGAGCCTGAAACATAGAAACACTGAGATGTTAACAATTTTGTTTCTGTCCTGAAAGAGCTTACAGTCCTTTCTTGGTGAACTGCAGGTAAGATAAGCAAAGGAAGCCCTTTCATATTATAAATATTACTGGGGAAACTTGTCCTCACTCCCTGAAAGAACAAGAATTAAAAGGAATAAATTAGTGAAAAGAGTGAATCCCAGCGCCGGTTACGTCTGATAACACCCAAGACCAACCTAGGTGTGTGAAAGAGGGAATATTTATTTAAAAATTGAAAACACTACAAACACGGTGACTGTGGGCTTGGAAAAATCAGTCGCTTTCTCTGAGGCCCCTTCTGAGAGTTTGCTCCTTGCTGACTGATTGCACTAGGAAGTTCTTTCTCACTTACGAAAAATCCCAACTCACCAGGGGCCTTAGAAGTTTCACTGCCTTTACTGTAAATTCGCTTCAAACAGCACCCTTCTTTTCTAACCCAAAAATCTACCTCTTAAATTACTGTTGTTAAGTGCTGTCGAATCATAGACAACTCTTAGCGACCCTATGAATGAAAGATCTGAGCACTGTTCATAGAGTTTCATTTTGGAAGTGGCTGCCCCTCCTGCTTCCAACCTTGTTTTAATCGGGGAGCTCCTCTAAACATTGTCCACCATGGATAACCATTATTGCATTTGGCACATCAGTGTCACAATGTTTAGCATTACAGCAACCACGAGTTACCTCTGTACAGAATGCACAGACTAGTGCTATTCCACTTAGAAGGATGTTTGACAAAAACCAATTTAAACCAAGTCTGAGGACCGCATATTCAAAACACCTACTTTGTGCTTGGTACCATAACTTTCTGTCCACTAGGCCAATGTAGCTCTCTCTGTTGTCATTGTTATTGCTGTTAAGTACTGCTGAGTTATAGACAACTCCTAGTGACCCTTAGGCTTGAGAGCATTAGGCTATGGAATTACTTATTAATGGCAAATATTTATAAATAATCAAAATAGGCAATAACAGGAAAATTATTAAGCTATGAGACATTCATACAATAAATAAAATATCTTAAAACTTCTTTTTTTAAAAAAAACCAGCCTTTAACACAGAGTACATACAATAAATTAAAATAGAGCATAAGGCTACATTAATTTTTTTACAATGTGTAAGTACAAAAATATGACTAGAAATACATCCAAAAGACTAATTACTGAAGGATGGAATTAAAAGTTTTGTTTTCTGTAATCTTTTGTACTTTAATAAGAGGAGGGACCCCCAAAACTCTACCATACGCATTTGGAGTTTAGTTGGTTGTTTTTTGGGGGTTTTTTTGTGTGTGGGTTTTTTTTTTTTCATTTCCATTAAATCATGGACCAATTGGCAGCATCAGGATGGATGGTAAAGAGATTGAGATTGTTCACAGCTTTAGTCTGCTTGGCTCCACAATCAACACTCTTGGCACCCGCAGCCAAGAAATTAAAAGATGTATTTCATGGGAAAGTCTGCTGTTAGGGACCTCTCTAAAGTACTGAAGAGCAACGATGTCTCTCTGGAGACTAAGGTGAGTCTGATACAGGCCATGGTCTTTGGAATCACATGTTATGCGTCAGAGAGTTGGACAATGACTAGGGAGGATGGAAGGAGAATTGATGCCTTTGAGCTTTGGTGTTGGAGAAGAGTTTTGAGGGTACCATGCACTGCTAAGAAAACAGATTCATCTTGGAGAGGGTTAAACTGGGCTGCCCCTTGGAGGCAAGAATTCTGAGGCTTTGTATGACATACTTTGGTCCTGTTGTAAAGAGGGACAGGTTCTTGGAGAAGGACATCATGCTTGGGAGGGTGGAGGGCAGGCGCAAAAGGGAAGGCCCTCTAGAAGATGGCTTGATTCGGTGACTGGGATAATCAGCATGAGTGTGTCAAGGACAATGAGATTGGCACAGGACAGAACAGAGTTTCGGGCTCTTGTACATAGGGTCGCTGAGTCGCAAATGACGGCACTTAACAACATTCACTCATTGTTGCATTTTTCTCCCCGCCCACCTCTCCCCCCCCAGTTTGCTCTTCTTTTTGAAAAGTAAAAGAAAAATTCTTTCATTGGTATACAATCCCTCCCTCCCCACCCTGAGCACACTCCACTATGTAACCTTCATTCTGGACTCTTATCATAACCATAATACCCAATCATATATCGCTTTTAAACAGTTCTCTCCCTCATCTGTTTCAATGCAGTATACATAATCTATCCAATTTTTCTCAATCTCACCCTAATCCTGATGTCAGTCCCATTCTACCACAGTGGCACTATGCAGTATTTGTCCTTTTTGCGACTGAGATATTTCACTCAGCATAATGTCCTCCAAGATCACCCATTTTTAATAATATTGCATGAGTTCTTTGTTTTTCAATGCAGCATAGTACTCCATTGTGTGAATATACCAGAGCTTCTCTATCCATTTATTGATGGGCACTTACATTGTTTCCAACTCCTTGCTATTATGAATAAAGCTGCGATAAACATGGGTGTGCATGTATATGCCTAGGTGGCAGTTATGGTTTCTTTAGTGTATATTCCCAGTAATGGAATTGCTGGGTCAAATGGTATCTCTATTTACAACTTTTTGAGAAATCGCCATACAGCCTTCCATAGTGGTTGCACCATTTTACACTCCCACCAACAGTGAATAAGGGTTCCAGTTTCTCCACAACCTTGCCAGCATTTGTTGCTTGCTGTTCTATTTTTCTATTCTGACTGGGTTGGGATGATATCTCATAGTTGTTTTGATTTGCATCTCTCTTAGAGTTAGGGATTTTGAACATTTCTTCATGTGCTTGTTAGCCATCTGAATGTCTTCTTCAGTGAAGTGTCTGTTCATATCCTGTGCCCATTTTTCTATTGGATTATTTACCTTTATCTTGTTGTGGTGCTCAAGTATTTTATAAATTCTGGATATAAATTCCTTATCTGATATGTCATTACCTAATACTTTTTCCCAGTCTGTGACTTCCCTTTTTACCCTGTTGGAGAAGTTTTTGGATGTGCATAGGGATTTGATTCTTAGACGATCCCATTCATCTATTTTATCTTCTCCTGGTTGTAGGACAGTTACACTTTTTTATACTTCCTTTCGCATTCCTAAAGCCTGCTTGCCAAAGGCAGTCCTTTTCAACTTTGTCAGCTATTTCTTCTGATAGTTAATTCCATTGTTTCCTAAATAAAAGCTAGTGATGTGTACCATTGAGTCAGAGCTGACTCATAGCTGATCTTCTGGTGGGTTTTCAAGGCAATAAATCATACAGGAGGAGATTGTGCATTTTTCTCTAAAGGAGCAGCTAGTGGAGTTGAACAGTGTGCCTTTGGATTGGCAGCGCAGCTCCTTACCACTAGCCCACCAGAGGTCTCTGATTATTGTTTACTCACTCATTGTAAACCTTTATTCTTGTAACCTGCAAACATCTATCTCATTCTGCCTTTCATCATATATTCTTTAAATATCATTAAACCATATTTAAGTGCATCAATAAATAGTTTTTGCACTGTTGTGATTGTATAAATGCTGAATTACTGTGTTATTGTTAGCTGCCCTCAAGTCTACCTTTGGCTCATGGTGACCTCAGATGTTGAGCCAAACACACAAATGATGAGCCAAATACTATAATGGATCATAATTATTTGTATTCCTCACACAGGCTTCTTTTTTAGATATCAAGACTCCATTTTTATCCTTGCAGCATCTTCCTCTCTTCCTTGATGTAAGTGTATTGTTTAAAGGAGAAGCTTGCAGTTTGAAGTGTACATTCCCATCTTTCAATACCTTGATTACCATCAGTCTCCTTTCCCTTTCCACTTTATTGCAGATGCTGTTGGACCCACTTAATCCATAAACTCTTCTTGAAAAAACTATCTCCTATAACCATTTGTATAGCTCGTGGTTACTGTGATGCTGAAGACTGTGACAGTGATGTGCCAATCGTGATCACAGGTACCCATGGTGGACAGTGCTGGCTGGAGCTTCCCAACTAAATCAAGCCTGGAAGCAGGAGCGGGATCCACTTCCGAACTGGCTTGCCTGCAGAAACTCTATGTACGAACAGTGCTCAGGCCTTTCGTTCATAGGGTCCCTATGCGTTGTCTACGACTCCACGGCATCAAACAACAACAACATAACCATTTGTATCCATACTCTTTAGTCTGGGATGGTTGATTTAAGTCATACCTGCTACATGGAAGCCTTCCTAGGAATTCTTTTGACTCTTTCCTATCAAGGCAGTTCATTATGTCCTAGATCTGAAGTTTAACTCTTTTTTTTTTCTTAAAACAAACAAACAAATGACACCACAAAAGACAAACAAAACCACAGAAAACAAAACAAACTCCTTTTTTGTTGGAGCACATTATTGCATAGCTTCTCATGAGTATCTGATCCACAAAAAGACCCTCAAGATGAACTGACACAGGGATTGCAACAGTGCACTTGAGCATGCCATTGTAAGGATGGCAGAAGACAGGGCAGGTTCCCATCTGTTGTTGATAAGGTTTGTAGTGGAACCTAGCAACAACAACAGCTCTCATGACTTAATATGTGAAAAAGCATTTCTTCTAAATGGTCATAATTTAATGTCCATTTATCTGGGTAAAGAATTTTATATTTAAAATCAAACCATGTTCCTTCCAAAACATGAAAGTATCAGTCTGTTTTCATCTAGCACCCAGAGTTGTTGATTCTTGATCCTTTGTAGGTAATCAATAATTCCCCCCCTTTGAATATTCTTGGGATTCGGTTATCTCTGGTTATCTTTTTTTTTTATAGTAATCAACGGGCTTTATTTTCCTAGAACTGAAATTGTCTACTGTCTCAGAGCTAAACTTTTTCCAAAGCTACAGTCAGCAATTTTTCATCAGAGCCCAAGGGAGAAAAGGGGCAAGAGTGAAAGACAAGAGACAGAAGAGAGGCATAGAGACAACTAGGAAGAGGTTGGGAGAGGGCTCTTATTTCCCTCTGTCCTCTCAGAATCTGTTACAAATTTTATCTGTTGACAACGCTGAGGGGACCAGGCAGGTATATGGATGGGAAATGACACTGGAAGGAATACCAAAGCCCCATCTAGAAAAGTCATTAAGCCCCCAAAAGATGGGGAGCCTCCCAGTGAACCTTAGAAATGGTAGGGGAACTAGGAGCTGAGTAGAGGGGGACACAAGGGGTTGGGGGGAGTCTTTAAAATTTTTTAAATTTTCTTTTATTAAAAACATTTCCTAAAAAATGCATGTGTGTTTTTTTTACTATCTGGGTAATTTGTATGACTGTAGGCTGGCCTTGAGTGCTTATGGGTAGAAGGAACAGGGCAGCTTCATTTCCCCCAAGATATCCCTTTTCTCTGATCTCAGGTTCTTGGCCCAAACAACTTGAGTGCCCTCAAATCTTTTGATGATAAACTACAACTCTCCTGGGTCAGCAACAGGAAAAATCGAGCATTTCCATTGGAAGGGAGCCTATCCTCTGTATGCTGTCCCACTTTTCCCTGAATCTATTCAGCTGGATGACAGGTATGGAGACAGCAGCTCAGGAGATGCCACTGTCCTGCCCTCCACACCCCTACAATAAATGGAGGTTTCCCTAGCCAGGGCCTCCCAACTCCACCCTGTTATCCTCCAGCCCGCTACTCCTGATCACAACCCAGAATTTCAGAATGCCTGTGGGAAGGGAAAGGGGTGTCAAGAGGTGGGAAAAGCTGGTCCAGGCCAAATCCTGAGAAACAGCTCTAGGCAGGCAGGGAATATGGCCTTGTCTCAGGGAGTAAAGGGCATAGCACTGACTCAGGTAACTGGGGTATGGGAAATGGAGGTGGGGGCCAGGTGACCTGCCCCATCCAAGTCAATCTCCAGGGGCCATACTTGGAGGGGGGAGAGTGAGTGGAAGAGGAGAATGGGATGCGGTGGGGAAGGGATTGCCAGTTTGCAGGCCATGGCCAGTTTCCCCAGTAGCACCCAGACAGCAGCAGGAACGGGACAAGGGCTCCTCTTGAAACATTGGTGGCTACAGGCTCGCATGATCTCTGATGCCTGGGGCCTCAGCATCTTCCTTGGCAGCCTCTTCTTCCTCCTCCTGAGGAGGACCCCGGCCAGAGCCAGGCTCAGGGGGGTTGCTATTTTTCTCCACCTCTACAGGGAGAGGTCTCTCACACTCTAAGGTGGCCACCTCCTTCTCCTCTCCTTCAGGGCCCTCAGCCTCCTTGGGACGTTTTGGCGAGTCCTCTAGCAGGTCTCCTGCTCTCCTCTTCAGTGCCCCCTTCTCATTCTTCTCCTTGGTTGGCTCATCAATGACCAGCTTCCCTTCCTCATCACTGCTGCCCTCAGCATTCCCCTTCTTGTCACCATCACCCTCTGTAGCCTCGGGCTCTGGTTCAGGTGCTTCCACACGGCTCTTTTTCTGGGAGGACTGATAACCAGAAGCCTTGACAGTAGGGTTGTTCTCGATCTCCCAAAGGCCCTCGCTGAACCCTTTCCTCTTGTTGGGCTTGCCAAACTTCTCCTTGGACTCTTCATAAGGGAAGAGGTCTTTGGGGCCCAGGAATGCTGTCTCATGGGTCCCCCAAAAAAAAGACTTGGTATTTGTTGGCTGTTGATTTCACCGCAGCTTCAGGCATCTCGTCAATCAGGGCTGGCCAATGTGGGTAACCCTTCATCTTGGCGAACACCAGGTCCCCTCATTTGTACTCCTTCTGCCGTTTGGATCGCGACATGGCGGGGCTCCGGGCGCCCCGGGCTGCGCGCCGGGCCGGGAACCGCGAGCCCAAGTTTGCACGTGTGGCGTTGGAGGCGCCTCTCCCCTCCGCTCCGGCCCTCGCGCAGCCCCCGCCTCGATGGTGGCCACCGGGCCCGACCTCAGGCGCGGCCACCGCGTTGCCCTCTGCACATCGCACAGACGGGGCTGGCACAGATCGGGGCCAACGCTGCAGTCTGGTGGGTACGCACTCTCGTGCAGTTGTTTGTGTTTGAAATTCAATTGCTCCCTTCTCAGCGCCAGGCCTCTTCCTCCACCCCCCATCTCTGGTTATCTTGGCAATCATTATCATAAGGAGTTATTGTCTTCAGTTACCTAACGAAGTTCTGGTGATGTAGTCTTTGAAGAGTTGTACTGCTAATCTCAAAGGGAGTACCTCTATGGTGTTTCAGATCTACCAGTGGATGATAGTTGTCTCTCACGGGATTTTTCAACCTCCAAAAACCCACTGGAGGGTCACCTAAGAGTTGGTTCCAACTCAATGACAATAAATTAGTTATCTTAGTTGCCTAGTGCTGTCGTAGTAAAATATAACACAAGCAAGTGGCTCTAAAGAACAAGAATTTATTTTCTTACAGGTTTGGAACCTAAAAGCCCAAATCAAGGCCTCAATCACATTGATTCCTTCTGCAAATCTCTTTCCTAGTTTCTATTGACTACCACCAATCTTTGGTTTTCCATTGTTGTAGGCAATCTTCTTGTGGCATCTGTCTTTCTTTTCTGTATTTTTGTGTATAGCCTGCTCTTTAATAACTTAGAAATTATTAGGTTTATGACCTACCCCAGGCCTGCTGGCGTGATCTCATTATCACAGCAAAGAAAACCTCTATTTCCAAAACAGGATACTTTTTTAGATCAAGACTTCAATACATATTTTTACCATATACAATTAAACCTTTGACACATAGTACGTTAATGTATCATAATAAAGTTATTTGGTATGTGCATATAAGGCCCCGGTTTTGTTTTTCATTTATACAGTACACAGTTTTATGTGATACAGTGGTTGTTTTAATTTAAATATTGAGATAAACCCAGAATAATAAGAAAGTCTCCAGTTTCCTGGTATTGTTATGTGCCATCGAGTCGCCTGCCCCAATGTACAATAGCTCTGATGCCTGTCCTATCCTGAGCCAGTCTCACTGACTGATACACCCACATTTCCCCAGATACTATGTCATTCCATGTCATCTGGGGTCTTCCACTCCTGAACTGTCCCTCCACCCTTCCGAGCATGGTGTCCTTCTCCAAGGAGTGGTCCCTCTTGGCCACATGCCCAAAGTATGTAAGATAGAGCTTCAAAATCCTAGCCTCCAAGGAGAAACTTGGTTTCACCCTCTCTAAGACAGACCTGTTTGTTCTCTGGTGGTCCATATATTCAAGAATCTTATCTAGCACCACAACTCAAAGGCATTTGTTCTTCTGTCTTCCTTATTTATTGTCCAGCTTTCTGATGTGTAGTAGTAATACAAAAAGACTATGGCCTAGATCAAGGGCACCTTAGTCTCTAAACTGACATTGTTGTTGTTTAGCACTCTGGAGAGGTCCCTGACAGCAGATTTTTCCTAATGCAACTCATTTTTTGATTGCTTTACCCTTGGTGCCAGGGGTAGAGCGTAGTAAATGGGGCTCTGTTAACAGACAAAAGAGACAGTATCTCTTGGCTTGCCTTTAGTTTTCACTTTGATGTGCTGTTATTAGGTGCAACCGTGTATGCAATAGAATGAAATTATTTATGTAGCAACCTTGTATACAAAAGAGTTAAGCACTGATGATATTGTATGGTTCTTATGTCACTTTTTATAGTCTTTATTATTAATAATAATATTTCCATCTTGCTTTTCTAAGATGAAGCTGCTTCTAAGATTAGCATTTTCTAAAACCAACTGTTTAATGACATTATCTTTACTCTGACTTGGCTCTTATTTCTTGGGTTTACGTTGTTCTCAGCTACTATTCCATCTGTTCAGAAAACTCTTTAAACTGTATTATTTTAATAATTTAAACTATTATTTGAATTCCTTTTAGATTATTTTTACTTTCTATATAAACTCCAATATGGATTGAGGCTCAATGTCAAGAAGACAAAGATTCTCACCACTGGGCCAATTGGCAGCATCAGGATGGATGGTGAAGAGATTGAGATTGTTCACAGCTTTAATTTGCTTGGCTCCACAGTCAACACTCTTGTCACCAGTAGCCAGGAAATTAAAAGACGTATTGTCTTGGGAAAGTCTTCTGTTAGGGACCTCTCTAAAGTACTGAAGAGCAATGGTGTCTCTCTGGAGACTAAGGTCATCTGATACAGGCCATGGTCTTTGCAATCACTTGTTATGCATCAGAGAGTTGGACAATGACTAAGGAGGATAGAAGGAGAATTGATGCCTTTGAGCTATGGTGCTGGAGAAGAGTATTGAGGGTACCATGGACTGCTAGGAAAACAAACGGATTCATCCTGGAAAGGGTTAAACCAGATGGCTCCTTGGAGGCAAGGATTCTGAGGCTACGTCTAACATACTTTGGACATGTTGTAAGGAGGGACCAGTCCTTGGAGAGGGACATCATGCTTGGTAGGGTGGAGGGACAGCACAGGAGGGGAAGGCCCTCTATGAGGTGGATTGATTCAGTGACTGGGGTAATTGGGATGGGTGTATTGGAGATGGTGCAATTGGCACAGGGCAGAGCAGAGTTTAGGGCTGTTTTACATAGGGTCACTGTGAGTTGCAAATGACTCGATATCACATAACAACAACAACATGTAAACTATAATACCATTTCAAGCACTGAAATGGAGTTTGTATTTCTTGTTTGAAACATTCTTTTTTCTTTCTTTACTGTGCTTTCCCACAAAGTTACCTCTTCCTAAAGGAAGAGATTCCTAAAGGATTTTCCATATTTCACTAATAAGTCTTAGGTGGTAAAATTTATAATAGATAGCCTTCAACAGGTTAACAAATTGCCCTTCTACTCCTAGTATATTATGATTTACATTTTTATAATAATGTAGAAATCTTTCTAACTCAGGCCTTTTATTAAAGATTCAGAGCTGCACATCTAACTATCTAACTCTGTGTTCATTTATTTAACAAATATTTACATTACTTGCTATTGAGATGGAAGTAAGGTTCACTTTAGGACTTCATGCTTCTGTCCTTCTAGACCTCATTAATTGCTTCAATTCTGCTATACATTAATATCTGATGATTTATATGTCTCCTTTAGGATAAGGTATTGTTCTGTAGGTTAATTTCCTTAAACATCATGATCTGAAGTGAAACCAGTTTGAATCAGTTCCTGGGGCATGCACAGAAACAACATTTGTGACTGAGAACTGACCTTCCCAAACAGGAAGTAAAGCTATTAGCCAGATAGGGGACTTGAACTGGAGGACCTAATTACACAATGCAGGCACACCAATACATAATAAGTGATGTTTCTGACCTAAAAGCCTTTACAACAGCATCCATCCTGAAGATCCTGCTATGTCCAGCTAATTATTATAACCCTTCCTTTTCAGGACATTTTCCAGACTCCCCATCTTCCCATATGAATAAATATGAAACTCCTTTCACCTAAATCTTTATAGGGCCGAACAATTCTTCTGTCCAGAGAGTAAAAAATTAGCATTATATTGTCCCTCCGGGTCTCCCATAGCAAAGCAGTTTTACTTTGCAAAGTGTTTTCCATAATAAACTTTTTTCTTTGCAGCACAGAAAAACCTAGACTCCTGTTTCACTAATCTTACTTAGCAAGAGGAAGAACTCAAATTGAAGGAGAACATTGGAGGTGTTTTCTTGGCAACAGCATTCAAGGGGTAGTCTGGTTACACTTTGAGCAATGATTCTAAGATGTGGCAACTCAGGGATATACTAGGAAAGCCACATCTTTTTTCTTTCTTTCTTTTTTTTTAAATTTGTGTGTGCCATCAAATTGGATCCAACTGACACAGGAGGAGATTGCCCCTCCTCCTCCAGCGGAGCATCTGGTGGGTTCAAACTGCACATCTTTGGGAGGAAAGCCACATCTTAACCCTTACACATGGTACTGGCATCAATAGGATAAGATAGCCACTGACAAGTTAATTTAAAAAAAGAAAAATTTAAACAAGTCACTACCAGATTAAATGAAGTGATCTAAGGGAAATGAATGTTGTTGTTGTTGTTGTGGACCATCAATCTGGAGCCAACCCATAGCTAAACTTCAAGCAAGTTGGTTTTTGTTTTTGTTTTTTAACTTTAATTTTTTTTAATTTTATTATTTCTTTGTGTGTGTATCATTAAATTGGATCTGACTGGTACAGAAGAAGATTGGCCTTTCTTCTCCAGCAGAGCACCTGGTAGATTTGAACCGCATACCTCTGGGATTGCAGTGCAGATTCTTGCCACTAGGCCAACAGAGCTCGCCCTCAGGCAAGTTTTTGAGGCAGTGTTCAGTATGGATTGAAGCTCAAAATCAAGATGACAAAGATTCTTACCACTGGGTCAATTGACAGCACCATGATAGATGGAGAAGAGATTGAGGTGTTAACAATTTAAGCTTATTTGGCTTCTTACTTAACACTCTTGGCACCAGGAAGTCAAAAGACAGATTGCACTGGGAAAATCTGCTCTCCGGGACTTCTCCAAAGTACAGAGAAGCATCGTTGTCAGTCTTGAGATTAGAGTGTGTCTGATCCAGCCATGGGCTTCACAGTTACTTGCTGTGCATCAGAGATCTGGACAATGACAAAGAATGACAGAAGAGGAAATGATGTCTTTTGAGTTGTGATGCTGGAGAAGAGTCATGGACCACCAAGAAAACAAATAATCTGTCTTGGAGAGAGTGAAATAAAGTTTCTCCTTGGAGTCTAGGATTTTGAAGCTCCATCTCATATACTTTGAGTATGTGGCCGGAGGGACTAGTCCTTGGAGAAGGACATCATACTCAGAAGGGTGGAGGGACAGCGCAGGAGAGGAAGACCTAAGATGTGATGGATTGATACAGTAACTTAGGCAATGGAATTAGATGTGTTGGAGTCAATCAGACTGGCTTAGGACAGAGCAGGCTTTAGAGCTACTGTACATAGGATCACTAAGAGCTGCAGGCAACTCAACAGCACATAACAACAACAATCGCAGAAGAGGAGACTGCCCATCCTTCTGTGGAGCAGCTGGTAGATTAGAACCTCATGCCTTTGGTATGGCAGTGTAGCTCCTTACCACTAGGCCACCAGAGCTCCCCATGGAGACAAATAGGATGAATGAATTACTGAGGAAAAGAGTCAACTTTCTAAGCTAATCAAGAAAGAATTGAAGGTCTTTGTTGGGCTGTTGTTTTCGTTATGTGCCATCGAGGCAACTGTGACTTATAGCAATTGTACAATATGTACAATAGCTCTGATCAATTCTGAGCCAATCTCACCGTTTCCAACATAGCCACCCCCATTACCACAGTTACTGTGTCAATTCATCTCATCTGGAGTTTTCCTCTCCTGCGCTGTCCCTCCATCATTCTGAGCATAATATCCTTCTCCAGTGACTGGTCCTTCCTGGCAACATGCCCAAGATATGTGAGACAGAGCTTCAAAATTGTTGCCTCCAAAGAGCAACTTGGTTTTACCCTCTCCAGGACAAAACTGTTTGTTCATTGGACTGAGATATTTATTATAAATAGGAGATGCCATTTGTAAATTCTGGAGAAGAGCTTTCTTTTTAGGCAAAGGAAATGACTCCTGCTAAAAACTCCAAAGTGTAAAAGAGCTCTGCTTGTCAAAAGGCTAAAAATATTAGCAGGAGTGGACAAGCTCCACTATCACATAATGGAAAAAGAGGCATTGAGAGAAGATTGGAGAGGCAAGCAGGGATCAGTGCACAATGTGGGCCCTTGTTGACCACAGCAGGTTTGGCATTTAGTTTCGTTTCAGTGGAAGCCTTGGAAGGGATGTGATCTGATTTACATTTATTAAAGCTTACTTTGTGCTGCCTGAAAGAGAACAGAGATTCTACCACATCAATCAGAAAAAACTATTGCATAAAATGAAGTAAGAGAGAGTGATGTGTTGAACCAAGATTGAAGCTGAGATGATGATAAAGCACAGATGAAGAGAGGAGAATAGGAATTAATTTGGGGTATATTTTTAGGAGTAAAACAGAAAGGGCTTGTGCATGGTTTGAGTATGAGTGGAGGGGGAAGAGAAGAATCAAAGATACTGCCTAAGTTTTTGACTCTTGAAACTACAGGCTGGATTTCAAAATAAATAGATATGGGAGTTATGAAGCAGAGATGCCAAAGTAGCATAAAGCTGCAGCCAAAGTTCAAGAATGATTGTATAGAACACAGTGTGAAAGAAGGAATGTGTAAAGCACAATGTATACAAATTGTGCATGCAAACCAATATAAAATAAAAATCCATTTAAAAAAAGATCAGCATTAGGTTTCGTAGGGAGAGAAGTATTGAGGTTTAAAAGAATGAAAAATCGGAAGCACAGAGACTTTGGAAATCAAAGAGGGAGGAGCAAGCAAGCAGTGAAGTCTGGGGAACGGTTAACAAAAAGGACAATCAATGTGTGCAAAAGGAGATCTGTACACCATTGTTTATAGCAGCATCATTCACCACTGCAAGAACATAGACAGCCCAGATGTCCAACCACAGGTGAAAGGATAGAGAAATTACGGTACATGCACACAATGGAATACTATGCAGCATGCAGGAGCAATGATTTTGAAAATCATTACCTAACTTGGAAGGGGCTGGAGAGCATTATGCTGAGTTAACTAACTCAGTCCCACAAGGACAAATACTTCATAAGACCATTATTGTAGAAATAGATAACTAGTAAAACGTATATGAGGATCCAAGAGGGGGAGGGTAGAAGCAGAGGGGTGAGGATGGGCAGGGGGTTAATCATAGGTTCGCAGGATCTGATGGGTGGAGGGAGGAGGGGTGGGTAAAGGAAATGGGAAAGATCCAATATAAAAAACAATGTATATGAACTTTGTAAGTAAATCAGTATCAAATATAAATTTTCTTTAAGAAACAAAAAGAAATCAATGTGTGCAGATTCCCTAAACCCAATATAGAAAAAATATGCCTTGGTGGAAGGAATGGTCAACAGCCACTTGCTGCTGAGAAACAGAAGAAGGCTGGAAAGCATGGTCTGAATTTGGAAACATGGAAGCTCTTGTTGACCTTGATCTTGAATCTGAGGTAACAGTGCTGGCTGGCAAGACCAGAATGCTCTGAAAGCTGCAGGAAGAGTAGATCTCAATGCTCAGTGCTGATTTGAGGTTTGTGGTCATGAACCAATAAGTCCAGTGAAGTAACTCCCCCCACTCCCCCAGTGATGTTTAGCTGTTCAGGTGCAGGCACAGAGACTGGTAAGTGGGTTCAGATGGGGCTGAAGGTTAGTGAAGTCAACTAGAGACATGGAGATAAACAGAATGTGAAAGCAGCAGGGAGCCAATGTATAGCGGGGACAAAATGGAACAAGTAATAGAGTCTTGATGAGGCTGAAGAACTGTGTGATGTGGACATTAAAGTAAGTGAGCTGGAAGAACAGGAAGTGGAGGTGGTTGGAGTCAGCTTAAAACCTAGAATGTGGGTATGGTGTGATGGGGGGTTATCTTATGTAAGTAATATTGGGAGAAACTGGCTAGTGGGGAGAAAATCACCAGGGGAGAGGAAGGCAAAGAAGTAACAGGTAGGGGTGCTGGGTGGGTCATGCATGCAAATAGTTAAGTCTCCAAGAGAGGAGGGCTGGAATAAGATGAAGAGGAAGACTCTGAATCAGGCGCTAGAGTCATTGACTGAGTGGGTCATCAGATAATAGCAATGAAGAGGAGTAGCAAGTGGCAGAGCCAGGTGGAATTAACTTAAGGGAGCTTGGAGTTAGGGAAGGTAAGGGACAGAAGACTGGGAAACGCAAAAAAGGGAAGAAGAAAAATATACTAAGCTCACTGGCCCTGACAACCGGGGGCTAGGAGAAAAGCAGCCTTCCCCAGAGATACCAGAGGAGCTGAGTCCTGGGAAGACAGCCAGGCTTAGGTAAAGTCAGGAGATGGAGATATATCCCATGGGCCTCTCACACTGCCCTAATCTGAACTCCTTGGACTTGCTCTGTGCAACAATGGTTCCTAGTCACCCAGGTTAGAAACAGGAAAATCAGCCTTAGCGCTCCCCACTTCTCACCTGAAACCTGATCCCTCATCAAGACCTAAATGTGTCTTGAACTAGATCGCTCCTTTCTATTTTTGTAACTCAGAAAACTAAATCTCACCGCCGTGGGGTTGGCTGTAAGTCATAGTGATCTCGACCTTCCATAGAAGGTTTCCTAGGCTGTGACTCTTTACTGAGGCAGTTCTGGAGGCCTCGGGGTAAGGAGTTGCACTGCTAGCCCAAAAGCAGGAGGTTCGAATCCACCAGCTGCTCCTCAGAAAAAAGATGGGCTATTGCCTCCTATGCTATTTACAGCCTCTGAAAACCCACTGGAAGGTCCACTATGAATTGGTTCTGACTTGATGGCACAAAGCAACAACAGATCTTTATTGAGGGAGACCATGTCTTCTGGAGCAACAGTCGATTCTAATTGTAGGCCTTTCAATTCAGAGCACAACTCATAACATACTATACCACCAGAGACACTTTTTTTATATTATAACAATGCATTAATTCTTTTAATTGTAAAATCATTAGTTAAAATAGAGTTAATCAACCAAAACTCACCCGTGATATTAGATAACATTGAATCTATTCTTGTTATCACTGTTGTTACTTGTTGTTGTGTGGGCTGCAACTCATAGCGACAGTATGTATCACATCTTTTAACCATACCCTGTCCTGAGCCAGTCTCACTGATTCCAACACACCAATCCTCATTGTCCTAGTCACTGTATCAATTAATCTCATCTGGGGTCCTCCTCTCCTGTGCTGTCCCACCACCTTTCTGAGCATGATGTCTTTCCCCAAGGATCAGTCAGTCCCTCCCGGCCATGGGCCCAAAATATGTGAGACAGAGCTTCAAAATTCCAGTCTCCAAGGAGAAACTTGGTTTCACCCTCTCCAAGACTGACAATTTGCTTTCTTGGTGATCCATGGTATGTTCAAGACTCCTCTCCAGCACCACAACTGAAAGGAATTCGTTCTTCTTCTGTCATCCTTAGTCATTGTTCAGCTCTCTGATGTATAACAAATAATTACAAAGACCATGGCCTGAATTAGGTGTACCTTAGTCTCTATATTGACATCGTTGCTCTTCAGTGCTCTGGATAGGTCCCTTACAGCTGATTTCCCAATGTAATTCTTCTACTGTAGGGACGATAATATTGATTTGCAGTGGAAATGCCACTAAGAATAACGTGATATTCCTGCAGTGCTTGTTACCTGTCAATATGAAGAGTGGATGATTATTTTTGCTGCTTCTCAGGCCTCCTGCACATTTTACTGGTTTATGCACACCCAGAGGAGGTATTCTGCCTGTGGCTGGATTAACCTCACTTTTTCTTGGATCTCTTTGGCTTGATGGCATCACTTTCTGTCCACTGGGCCAGGTGATCTCTCTCTCTGTGTTGACATTATTGTTGTTAAGTGCCGTCGAGCTGCCCAGAGACACTTTTTTTTTTTCAGTACAATGACTTTTCATATTTTTCTTTTATTTTTCTCAGAAGACAGCAATACATTATGAATCTAACAACACGACAGTCACAATTTTCCAGTAGGCCCAAGGATTCTGCAGGTATCCCTGCAGGTCACAGCAGGGTCCTGAGAGTTCAGATGTTAAAGCTTTCTCCACAGCCACATGTTCCTTTGATGTTTGGGTTATTGAACACAAACTCACTGGATAATTTGTCTTCTACATAGTCTATTTCTGTTCCCAAAAAGGTGAGTTGTGCTTTCTTTTCGATGAACACTCTGACCCCATCTTGAACAACTTCTTCATCAGAATCTCCTTTTGTCTTCGTATATTCTAAAGTATAAGAAAGGCCATTGCATTTTAAAGGTGGTATGTAAGGAAAGAATCAAGTAGGTCTGTGTTACTCTAAAGATTCCTGAATCCCTTAAAAAAATTAAATTATATCTCTTGAAATTAAAAAAAAAAAAAAGAAAGAAAGGCCATTGCAACCTCTGGTTCGAACACCAACTTTCACACCTACATGTTCAGGCTTATCTTTAAGAAGCTGTTTTATCTTGTGTTCTGCTGAAGGTGTCAGGGTTAGGGCGGCCCCGGTGGGCTGCAGCTTCCTCTTGCTGACAGCTTGGACAGTGGCTCGGACTAGGGAAACTGACATCTTCGCCGCCCGGGTGCCTCGGACCAGAGCTCCCAACCCTCAGCTTCTCGCCATGGACACGGCGCACACTCCCAGAAACACTTCTTAATCTAAGCCTAGATAACCACTAAAATCTCTTTAACACTCTTTTGTTGTTGTTGTGTACTGTTGAGTCAGATCCAACTGACACAGGAGGGGATTGCTCCTCCTTTTCCAGTCGAGTATCTGGTAGATTCGAACCATGCACCTTCAGGATTGCAGTGCAGCTTCTTGCCGCTAGGCCTCCAGAGCGCCCCTTATAACACTCTTAATCTTCCCTCTGCGTATCTATTTTCTGTGGTCAGAGCTAAACATCCAAAATTAAAATCTGCTACCTCAGAGAAAAAGGAATAGCTGTAAGGAGACATTAGTGATTGGAACGTGGAATGTGAGAAACATGAATGTAGAAAAATTGGACATTGTTAAGAAAGAAATGGAACACATAAATATTGACATATTAGGTATTGGCGAAATGAGATGGCTTGGCATGGGACATTTTTAATCAGATGATCATATGATTTACTATGCCGGGGATGAAAAGGTGAGGAAAAAATGGGGTTGGTTTCATAATTTAAAAAGTCATTTCTAGATCTATCCTGAAATACAATGTGATGAGAGACAGGATAATATCCATACGCATACAAGGAAGTCCAGTGAATACCACTATCATTCAAATATATGCACCAACAACTAGAGCCAAAGAGGAGAAAATAGAAGATTTCTACCAACTTCTGCAGTCAGAAATTGATCAAACATGCAATCATGATGCATTGATAATAACGGGCGACTGGAACACAAAGGTTGGGAACGGAGGAAGGATCAGTAGCTGGAAAACATGGGCTCAGTGAGAGAAATGAGGCTGGTGATAGAATGATAGATTTCTGCACATTCATTGATTTATGCATTGCAAATACCTTTTATAAGAAACATAAACACATAAAAAAATAAAAAAGAAACATAAACACATAAAAAAATAAAAAAAGAAACATAAACACAGGCTATACACATGGATTTCACCTGATGGCATGCATAGGACTCAAACCGATTACATTTGTGGAAAGACTCGGTGGAGAAGCTCAATATCAGCAGTGAAAACCAGGCCAGGTGCTGATTGTGGGACAGACCACCAACTACTCATATGCAAGTTCAAGCTGAAGTTGAGGAAAATTAAATCAAGTCCACGGGAACCAAAATTTGACCTTAAGTCTGTCCCACTAGAATTTCAAAACCATCTCAGAAACAGGTTTGAGGCCTCGAGCACCAATGAGCATAGACCAAATGAGCTCTGGGAGGATATCAAGAAAATCGTCCATTAAGAATGCAAAAGATCACTACAAAGACTGAAAAAAAAAGAAAAGACCAAGATGGATGTCAGATGAGATTCTGAGTATTACATTAGAGCTCTGAGAAGCCAAAGCTAAAGGTAGAAACCAAGAAATCAAAGAGCTGAACAGAAAATTTCAAAAGGCAGCTCGGGACAACAAAGCAAGATACTATAATGACATGTGCAGAGAGCTGGAGTCAGAAAATCAAAAGGGCTGAACTCAATCAGCATTTCTTAAGCTGAAGGAGCTAAAAAACAAATTCAAGCCATGGGTGGCAATACTTAAGGATACTTTGGGTAGAATGGTAAATGATCCAGGAAGTATCAAGAGAACATGGAAGGAGTACACAGAGTCACTGTATCAGAAGGAATTGGATGACACAGAAGAATTTAATGAAATAACATATGAGCAATAGCCTATGGTGATGAAGGAGTAAGTTCAAATTGCTCTGAAGGAATTGGGGAAAAAAAACCAAAACAACAAGGCTCCAGGAGTTGACGGCATACCAATAGACATATTTCAACAAATAGACACTGCCCTGGATGTGCTCACTAAGTTGTGCCAAGAAATCTGGAGGACAGCCAGCTGCCCAACTGATTGGAAAAGATCGGTATTTGTTCCCATTCCAAAGAAAGGTGACCCAACAGAGTGTGGAAATTATCGAACAATATCATTAGTATCACATGCAAGCAATATTCTGCTGAAAATTATCCAAAAATGTTTGGAGCAATATGTCAACAGAGAACTGCCAGATGAGCAGGCTGGATTTAGAAGAGGTCGTGGAACTAGGGATATTATAGCTAATGTTAGATGGATCTTGGCAGAAAGCAAAGAATACCAGAAGAATGCTTCATTGACTATGCAAAGGCTTTTGACTGTGTGGATCACAACAAGCTGTGGCTGACTCTGAGAAGAATGGGAATCCCAGAACATTTGATTGTGCTAATGGAAACCTATACTTGGACCAAGAGGCAGTTGTCAGAACAGAGCAAGGAGACACTACATAGTTCAAAATCAAGAAGGGGGTCTTTCAGGGATGTATTCTGTCTCCATACCTTTTCAATCTGTATGCAGAACAGATCATCTGAGACTCTGGGCTGTACGAAGAGGAATGTGGCATCAGGATTGGTGGAAGAATCATCAACAGCCTGCGTTATGCAGATGATACAACCCTGCTTGCTGAAACAGAGGACCTGAAGTGCTTGCTACAGAAGATCAAGGATTGCAGCCTCCTATACGGATTGAAGCTCAACATCAAGAAAACAAAGATTCTCACCACTGGGCCAATTGACAACATCAGTACGGATGGTGATGAGATTGAGACAGTTAACAATTTTCGTTTACTTGGCTCCACAATCAACACTCCTGGTAACAGCAGCCAGGAAATCAAGAGACAAAATGCATTGGAAAAGTCAGCTGTGAGGGAACTCTCAAGAGTACTGAAGAGCAATAATGTCAGGCTGGAGACTAAGGTGCACCTGATCCGGGCTATAGTCTTTGCAATTACGTGCTATGCATGGAAGAGTTGGACATTGAATAGGGATGATAGAAAGAGAACTGATGCCTTTGAGCTGTGGTGCTAGAGAAGAGTGTTGAATATACCATGGACTGCTTGGAGAACAAACAGGTTTGGCCTGGAGAAGGTGAAGCTGGAATGTTCCCTGGAGTCAAGGATTCTGAAGCTTCGTCTGACATACTTTGGGCATGTTGCAAGGAGAGACTGGTCCTTGGAGAGGGACATCATGTTTGGCAGAGTGGATGGGCAGCACAGGAGAGGAAGACCTTCAATGAGATGGATCGATTCTGTGAGTGGAGTGGTGGGAATGAGTGTGTTTGAGATGACTAGGTTGGCACACAGAATAGAATGGAGTTTAGAGCTCTTGTACATAGAGTCACTGTGAGTTGCAAGCGACTCGATGGCACATAACAACAACAACACAACTTCCCCATTCCTGTTTAAAACTCACTAATTCCTGTTCTAGAGGGGTCAGTTCCTGCGTGTTTCTGCAGGAACTTTGTAACTATTCTTCCTTTTAATAAACAATTTTAGCTTCAGAATAAAAGAAATCCAAACACCTCTTTCTAATGGCTCTTCCTCCTCCTCCTCCTTCCCACTGCTGCCAAGTTGATTCTTACTAACAATGATGCTCCATCTGGTTTCTGCAGGTATAAAACTTAACAGGAGGAGACTGACTATTCAGCTTCATCCACTGAGCAGCTGGTGGATTCAAAGTGAGTACCTTTCGGCTAGCAGCACAACACAGTACATGCTATACCACCAATGTGCCTTAAGTAGCATCTAATAAAAAGAGACATAGACAGACATATGCACACCTATGTTTATTGCAGCATTATTCCCAGTAGCAGGAAAAGTAAGCAACTTATGTACCTAATAACAGATAAGTAGGTAGGTGTTCGTGTGTATAGGTATAAACATATGGGTACATATCCATGCACAGATAAATGTTCATAGTACATTTTGGGGCACTCTTGTTTCTCTCAGAAAGAGATATTAAAGTCCTAAAAAATGTATATAATACATATAAGTGTGTGTATGTATGTATACACTAAATCACATAGAGGATTCACTTATGGGTACTCCTTCAACTTTAAAAAAATCCTTCACTGGTTTATTTCTCTTGATTGGAAGATTTGGGGCTATGGTCTCATGGGACAACTCAGTTAATTAGCATAATAGATTTCATAAAGTCTATGTTCTACATCCCAATGTGGTTAACAGTGTTTGGGGTCTTACAAGTTTGTGATTGGTCATCTGAAATACAGTTGGTCTCTATTTATCTGGAACAAAATAAAAAGGAGAAAAACAGACTAAGGGAAGAAAATAATTCATGGCATGAATTATGTATATATGAACCACAGCTTCATCTAATCTGAGAGAAGAACTCCCTGATGCCTGGCTAAATTCTGAGCAAAATCACAATAGATGTACCCAGATAGAATAAGAGAATAATGTAGAACAAAACTCAAATTATTTAAAAATCCTCATTTCTTGGACCAGTTAAGACTAAAAGACTGCTTAAGAATATTGCCCTTAGATACTGTTTAACTGTCAACAAAAAAGATCTCTTGAGGTTTCTCTTTACTTAAATAACAGATTGGCTCATAAAATGAAGAATATAATCCATGGTTAATGAACTCTATCTTTTAAAAAATCATCCATATGAGACCAAACCATCAAAAAATCACATCTAAATCAAAGATGGCAAGATAAGAAAACATGGAAACTAGAATGCCAAAAAAAGATTCAACCAGAATAGAATGAATGAAAATTACACACTGAGGAAAACTTAACCAATATCACTGAATAATTTGCATAGAATTTTTAAATTGGAGCCTAATTTGCTGTGTAAACTCTCATGCACAATAAGACATTATTCAAACAGGGGGAGGGAGGATTAATCATGGAGTTGTACAATTTGATGGAGGGGTAAGGGAAATTGAAAGAATTTGTTCTTGAAAACAGTGTATTCAAATTTTGTAAATAAGCTAGGAGAAAATTTTAAAAAAAGGAAAAAAGATATTATAAAACCAATCTAGCAACCTCCTTTCTGTAGACCACAGACACTTCATTTGCATAGTCAACTAAAGTCAATCAATTAGCATAATTTGTGGGCCAATCCCTGCAAGGCACACACTAATCTCAAGGCAGACTACTGCCCATAACCAAGCAGAAAGTATCAACTCAAATTGTTTACAGCTTGCCCAGGAAATGTCAATCAAGAAAAGTAACAAACTCTCTGGCATATGAAACTAGAGCAAAAGTAACTCCTCAGGCTTTAGGGTGAAAATCTTTCAAAGTGGTTTTTGGAAAGAATAAAAGAGCAAAGAACAGACTCATTATTCAGGAGAACTACTTTCCACCTTGAGACCAGAACAATGGCTAACCAGGGCCCAGTTACTACTACTGAAAAGTCTGATCAAGAAAACAAATGCAAGAAACCTTAAAAAATGATGGAACAAACAAAATCCAAACTATTAGATCTACAGAGACTAGAAGAATCGCAGACCTTTTGGTCCTCGGTTTGCTCTTCTTCAAGGAAGCGATTATATCCCCTGGAGTCACCTTAAATTAATTAAAGGTTTAGCCTGAAGAGTACATTGTCACTCTTGAGGACTGAATTTCTTTAAAGCCACCCTAAATTTTAATGTCAAGAAGACAAAGATTCTCACCACTGGACCAATTGGCAGCATCAGGATGGATGATGAAGAGATTGAGATTGTACACAGCTTTAGTTTGCTTG
>NW_006400017.1:992934-1044266 GCF_000299155.1 Elephantulus edwardii
CACTATGAGTCACAGGCAACTCGACGGCACATAACAACAACAACAACAACAACAACAATGTGGAAGGTGGCCCCCCCATGTTCTTTATCTTCTCCTTCAAAGACAGCTTTCATTTAACATAACAACAACAACAACAATATAAAACTGAAGAATCAACAGCAGATACTTTAAAGCATAGATGAGAGGGCTGGCAATCAGGGATATTAAGTAAATGACAGTGAATTAACTACAATAGAAACAATGAAGATAGTGCTGCAGTGTGGAGAATGCAACCAAGGCCTCTTCTGTTTGAACACATTAGAAGCTATTCTACTCTTTATAACTGTGTGTTGTGCTGTGTATTGTAGAGTCAGAATCGAACCATAGATGACTCTCTGGCTGGTTTTCAGAGGCAGTTAATCACGTGTGAGGAGATTGTCCATCCTTCTCCTGTGGAGCAGCTGGTAGCCTCGAACCACATGCCTTCTACATTGCAGTGCAGCTTCTTGCCACTAGGCCTCTAGCATTTTTCTAGGTTACCCATAATCAAGAATATAAGCTCCATGAGGGTAGGAAGTCATCTTTCTTATTCACCACATAGCCATGGAACTTAGTTCTTGTTATTTAAATATTGATTAAATGGATAAATTGGTATAGATAAAACATAATGTGAAGAATGAATGAATAACTGAGAAAAGCATTCCTCTGTAAAAAATTTACCAGTATGAATGTTTGGTGCAAGCTTCCTTTTACAAACTGCCTGGTAGTTGCGATGTCCTTTTATGCCTTTTCCATTATCAGAGCCAACTCCAAAGCAGCAGGCGCATTTTTAGGCCTGGCCTGCCTGGGTGGTAACAGTTTCTGGTGTGTTTCTGGGTAACATGGCACTAAAAATAGCATTTCTTCATAAAAGACAGTCTCTGTGAGCAGATGACCGAGTTGATGGCTCATGATGACCTTGGCTTCAGTGACCCTGAAGGAGAAGCAGGTGAGTGACTAAGATGAGTGACTATTCTGTGGAATGACAGGCCATTCCGGTACTTCCCTCAGTCCACACAGCTCAGTGCATTGGTATTTGGTGACATTCTTCAAACTCATGGGTAGGCTGTGGTGGTGTATGTAGGAAGTGAGCTAAAATGCTCACAGCTATTTGAGCTAAGAAAATCACCCCAAATTCTTGGAGTCCGCATGCTTTTGGAAGCCCAGGTAGTAATTGTGTTCTTCCTAGCTGATATGCTTCCTTATCCCTCTCGCTGAAGGTCCCTTCTGGCGATTCCTGATTAAGGACTGTATCTGAAATATGGAGTGAAGCTTAATATCAAGAAAAAAAGATTCTCATTACTGGGCTAATTGGCAGCACCATGATAGATGGAGAAGAGATTGAGATTGTTAACAATTTCAGCTTATTTACATTCACAATCAGCACTCTTGGAATCAGAAGTCAGGAAATCAAAAGACAAATTGCATTAGGAAAATCTGCGGTCAGGCCTCTCCAGAGTACTGAAGAGAGCAATGAGGCCCATCTAGAACCTAAGGTGCATCCAATCTCCAGCTGTGGTGCTGAAGAAGAGTATTAAATATATCATGGACTGCCAAGAGAACAAATAGGTCTGCCCTACAGAGGGTAAAACCAAGCTACTCCTTGGAGACAAGGATTTTGAAGCTATCTCACATGCATTGGTCATATTGCCAGGAGGGACATCATGCTTGGAAGGGTAGAGAGGGACAGCACAGGAGAGGAAGACCCAGGATGAGGTGGATTGACGTCAGGGGTAATGTCAGAAACAGTGAGACTGGCTCACAATATCGAAGCTATTGTGCCTAGGGTTATTAAATGAGTCAATTGCCTCGACAACCTATAACAACAACACAGCACGATACTCAACGTAGTGTTTTGCACACCAAATTGGTTTTGTTAGTTGCCATGGTACCAACTCCTACTCTCGATAGCTCCAGGTTCAAAAGAATGAATACTGTACAATTCTGCACTACTTTCTTGTTTTTGCTGCTTTTAGTGGAGTTGGATCCGATCCATAGCTGACCCTCCAGCGCATTTTCAGAGGCAGTAAATCATATAGGAAGAGAATGTTCGTCCTTTTCCCAGAGAGCAGCTGGTGGATTCAAACCTTGTACTTTTGGGTTGACCTAGACCAACAGAGCTCCCGTGGACTACTTTAGTACATAATATCTGTTTTGATTCACAGAGTTTTCACTAGCTGTTTTATGAGTAGATATCCAGGTCTTTCTAGTCTGTCTTAGTCTCAAAGTCCAATGAAACTAGTTCACCAATGGGTGGCTCTGCTAGTATTTGAAATACTGATGATACAATAATGTCCAGCATCACAGTAACATGTCAGCTGCCGCAGTACAACACCCTGCCAGATGACTGGTGGTGACACCCTACACATGCTCAGAAATCTCCTGCTTCTTTGTCCCTTAAGTTTTAACACAAACAAATGTTATCTTCTACATTGATTTTCCCTAATACCTCTCTCCCACCTAGATACAAAATCAGTCTTTCTCAATAATCACAAACCTTTTGCCCATTACACTGGCATATGTGTGCACATACAAACACACACATATATACACATAAAATAAAGAAAACAAACAATTTAATAACTACAAGGAGGCTGGGAGAGAGGATGATGTAGTGGTTCAAATCCTGATCACTGAGGCCACTAAACTTTACATTTCTAAATAGCAGGTGTGATTTTTTAAAAAAAGTTGTTTATGTTTACCACAATAAGATAAAGGTAAATAATCCAATAGAAAAATGGGCACAGGATATGAACAGACAATACACCCTGGAAGACATTCAGATGGCCAACAAATACATGAAGAAATGTTCGCTTTTCCTCGCTACCCGCACAAGGGTCCATACGGTTGTTCTGGTTCCCGTTGTAACTTAAAAGGGAAACTTCCACAATGTCCGGAGCCCTTGATGTCCTGCAGATGAAGGAGGAGGATGTCCTCAAATTCCTTGCAGCAGGAACGCATTTGGGCTGCACCAACTTTGACTTCCAAATGGAACAGTACATCTACAAAAGGAAAAGTGATGGCATCTACATCATAAACCTGAAGAGGACCTGGGAGAAGCTACTCTTGGCTGCTCGCGCCATCGTTGCCATTGAAAATCCAGCTGATGTCAGTGTCATTTCCTCCAGAAATACAGGCCAGAGAGCTGTTCTGAAGTTTGCTGCTGCTACTGGGGCCACTCCTATTGCCGGGCGCTTCACTCCTGGAACCTTCACTAACCAGATCCAGGCAGCCTTCCGCGAGCCTCGTCTTGTGGTGGTTACTGATCCCAGGGCTGACCACCAGCCTCTGACAGAAGCATCTTATGTTAACTTGCCCACCATTGCCCTGTGTAACACAGATTCTCCTCTGCGTTATGTAGACATTGCTATCCCGTGCAACAACAAGGGAGTTCACTCTGTGGGTCTGATGTGGTGGATGCTGGCCCGGGAAGTCCTGCGCATGCGTGGCACGATCTCCCGGGAGCACCCGTGGGAGGTCATGCCCGATCTGTACTTCTACAGAGATCCGGAAGAGATTGAAAAGGAAGAACAGGCTGCTGCTGAAAAGGCTGTGACCAAGGAGGAGTTTCAGGGAGAATGGACCGCCCCTGCTCCTGAATTCACTGCTACTCAGCCTGAAGTGACAGACTGGTCCGAAGGCGTCCAGGTGCCCTCTGTGCCGATTCAGCAGTTCCCTACTGAAGACTGGAGTGCTCAGCCTGCAACTGAAGACTGGTCTGCAGCCCCCACTGCTCAGGCCACTGAGTGGGTGGGTACCACCACGGAATGGTCTTAAACTGTCTTTTATAAAGTGGAAATAAGGTTGATGGAAAATAAACAATGCGTTTCATAAAAAAAAAAGAAATGTTCAAAATCCCTAGCTCTAAGAGAGATACAAATCAAAACAGCTATGAGTTATCATCTCACCTCAGTCAGAAAGCAAAATTCAACAGAACAGCAAACAACAAATGCTGACAAGGTTGTGGAGAAACTGGAACCCATATTTACTGTTGGTGGAAGTGTAAAATAGTGCAACCACTGTGGAAGGCAGTGTGGTGCTTTCTCAAAAATTTGCAAATAGAGGTACCATTTGACCCAGCAATTCCACTACTGGGAAAAATCCTAAAGAGACCATAACCACCACCCAAGCAGATATATGCACACCCATGTTTATTGTGGCTTTGTTTCCAATAGCAAGGAGTTGGAAACAACCTAAGTGCTCATCAACAAACCAATGGATAGAGAAGCTGTGGCATATTCACACAATAGAATACTACGCTGCATTGAAAAACAAGGAACTCATGCAATATTATTCAAAATGGATGACCCTGGAGGACACAATGCTGAGTGAAATATCTTAGTCACACAGGGGCAAATACTGTATGGTGCCACTGTTTTAAAACAGGACTGACATCGGAGTTGGGAGGAGATTGAGAAAGATGGGATGAGTAATGTATAATGCATTGAAACAGATGAGGGAGAAAACTATTTAAAAGGGGTATGTGATTAGGTATTTTTGTCATGACAGGAGTCCACAGCGAAGGCTGCATAGTGGAGTGGACCTGGGGAGAGGGATTGTAAAACAATGAAAGAATTTTTCTTTTATTTTTTAAAGAGGGGAGTGTACTGGGGGCATGCGGAGGGGGGAGAAAAGTGCAACAGTGAATTAATGGAAATCCAAAGTCTCTGTAAATTTTCATTGAAATTAATAATAAAAATTTTAAAAAATTGTTTATGTTAGAGGAATCAAAGAAGGTTAATATATGATTATGCTATTGTATTCTTGACAGTTGAATATTTATTTACTTGTTCATGCCATTATTTGTTCTTCCACTCATTTCTCCCTTATTCATTCTGCAAGTGTGTGGAAATGTGAACAGGCAGGTGGTGAAAGGCAATCATAGCACATTCAGAACCTAATTGGTACTCCACATGAAGATATAGTAAATCTTGCCCTTAAGAGACTCTTGTTGTCAAAGGAAATCAAAAGCATTTAACCCCATGCTTTAGGGTTCTGATTTCAAACATGCACTTCAGTTCTCTAATAAAACATATCCAGAATAGTGTTACCCTCACAGCATAGCCTGTGACAATAGAAGGTGCATGTGGAATTGCATCAGAAAAACAAGCCCACAATCATTTATCTTTGATCAAGTTTCCACAAACACTACACCAATAACACTATACCTGACCCTTGCCACCTAAAACAACCTCTACTTTGTTACTATTTTCAAGGAGCCTTGGGGCGTAGTACCTGAAGTGTTGGACTGCTGACTGAAAAGTCTAGAGTGGAATCCATCAGCCATGCTATGGGAGAATGAGGAAGTAGTCTGGCCCTGTAAAGATTCACAATCTCAGATACTTGGTGGAGGGTTATCATGAGTCAGAGTCTACTAGAAGGCAGTGGGATTTGTGTTAATTCTTTGGTTTTTACCAAGAAATTCAATTTATTGGTGCACAGATTAAGAGAGGGCAGTGCTAACCAAGGTCTTCAGGAACCAACGGGAAATATCTGGGGATGTATTTCACTACACAACTGTCTGGAATGAGGCTCTCTGAGCCACCATGTCTTCAAACTCGTAGGCTTTAAACTTCGTAAAGCCCAGCTTTTTGGACATAAAGATTTATCCCACATGAATTTAAAAATCACCTCAAGAACAGGCTTGAGACATTGAATACTAATGAACAAAGACCAGATGGGCTTTGGGAGGATATCAAGAATATCATCCATGAAGAAAGCAAGAAGCCATTGCAAAGGTAGAGAAGGAAAGAAGGAAAGATCAAGTTAGATAGATGTCAGTAAAGACTCTGAATAGTGCACTAGAGTGCCAAGAAGGCAAAGAAAGCAAAGGCAAGAAATGAAGAAGTTAAGGAGCTAAGCAGAAAATATCAGAGGACAGTGCAGAAAGATAAAGTTATTATAATGAAATGTGCAAGGAGCTGGAGTCAGAAAATCAAAAGGGCCGAATTTGCTTCTCATTTCTTCACTTGTTCTTAGCCAAAAGGCCAAGAAGCGATTTGCTTGTCATTTCTTAAGCTGAAGGAACTGAAGAACAAATTCAAGCCTTGAGTTGCAATATTTAATGATGCTTTGGGCAGAACAGTGAATGATCCAGGAAGCATGAAAAGAAAATAAAAGGAGTATACAGAGTCACTGTTGTTGTTATGTGCTGTCAAGTCACCTGTGACTCATAGTGACCCTATGTATAACAGCACTAAAACCTGCTCTATCTTCTGCCAATCTTATTGTCTCTGACACACTTACCCCCATTACCCCAGTCACTGAATCTATCCATCTCATCAGGGATCTTGCTCTCTTGTGCTGTCCCTCCACCCTCGCAAGCATGACGTCCCTCTCCAAGAACTGGTCCCTCCTTGAAACATGTCCACAGTACGTCAGACGAAGATTCAGAATCCTTGCCTCCAAGGGGCAGGCTGTTCTCACCCTCTATAGGATGAACCTGTTTGTTCTCCTAGCAGTCTATGGTATATTCAATACTCTTCTCCAGCACCACAGCTCAAAGACATCAATTCTCCTTCTATCATCCCTAGTCATTGTCCAGCAAGTAAGTAATTGCAAAGACTATGACCTTGATCAGATGCACCTTAGTTTCCAGACTGACATCGTTGTTCTTCACTATTTTGGAGAGATTGCTGACAGAAGACTTTCCTGTCTGCTGGTACCAAGAGTGTTGATTGTGGAGCCAAGCAAATTGAAGCTATTAACAATCTCAATCTCTTTTTCATCTCTCATGATGTTGCCAATTGACCCAGTGGTGAGAATCTTTGTTTTCTTGATGTTGAGCTTCAATCTATATTGAAGATTGCAGTCCTTGACCCTCTGCAGCAAGCACTTCAGGTCTTCCTCAGTTTCAGCAAGCAAGGTTGTGTCATCTGCAAAGTACAGATTGTTGATGAGTCTTCCTCCAATCCTAATGCCACATTTCTCCTCATAGAGCCCAGCCTCCTGGATAATCTGTTCTGCATATAGATTGAAAAGATATGGAGATAGGACATATCCCTGGCATAAACCCTTCCCAATTTTGAACCAGAGTCACTGTACCAAAAAGAATTGGTTAGCACAGAAGAATTTCATGAAACAGTAAAGTTCAAGAAGCAATGGTAATGGAGGAGGAAGTTCAAGCTACTTTGAAGAAATTGGCAGAGAACAAGGCCCCAGGAATTGATGGAATACCAATTGACATATTTCGACAGATAGATGTTACCCTGGACGTGCTCCCCAGGTTATGCCAAGAAATCTGAAGGACAACTACCTGGTCAACTGACTGAATGAGATACATATTTGTTCCCATTCCAAAAAAGGGTGACAGGGTGGAAATTATCAAACAATATCACTGATATCATATGCAAGCAAAATCCTGCTGAAGATTATACAAAAATGACGGGAATAGTACATTGACAGAGAACTACCAGAAATACAGGCCAGGTTTAGAAGAAGCTGTGGCACCAGAGACATTATCACCAAAGCCAGATGGATCCTGGCCGAAAGCAAAGAGTACCAGAGAAATGTCTACCTGTGTTTCATTGACTATGCAAAAGCATTTGTGTGATCACAGCAAATGGTGCTTAACCTTAAGAAAAATGGGAATCCCAGAACACTTGATTGTGCTCATGTGAAACCTATACTTAGACCAGGAAGCAGTCCTCAGAACAGAACAAGGTTCAAAATCGGGGATGCGATCCCCGCCCAGGCACCTAGTCTCAGGATGGGCAAAGGAGACCCCAACAAACCGAGGGGCAAAATGTCCTCGAACGCCTTCTTTGTGCAGACGTGCCGAGAGGAGCACAAGAAGAAACATCCCGACTCGTCAGTCAACTTCGCCGAGTTCTCCAAGAAGTGCTCGGAGAGATGGAAGACCATGTCTGCAAAGGAAAAGTCGAAGTTTGAAGATATGGCAAAAACTGACAAAGCACGCTATGACAGGGAGATGAAAAATTATGTGCCTCCCAAAGGCGATAAGAAAGGAAAGAAAAAAGATCCAAATGCTCCCAAAAGGCCACCGTAAGTTACTTTTCAAAGCGACTGTATTGTCACTTATAGTTCTCTTTTCCCAGCCCCTTCAGTTTATTGAGCTTGTTGTTGCTTTTCAGGTCTGCCTTCTTCCTGTTTTGTTCTGAACATCGTCCAAAGATCAAAAGTGAACACCCAGGGCTGTCCATTGGGGATACTGCAAAGAAGTTGGGTGAAATGTGGTATGAACAATCAGCCAAAGATAAACAACCCTATGAACAGAAAGCAGCCAAGCTAAAAGAGAAATATGAGGATATTGCTGCATATCGTGCCAAGGGCAAAAGTGAAGCAGGGAAGAAAGGTCCTGTCAGACCAACAGGCTCAAAGAAGAAGAGTGAACCAGAAGATGAGGAGGAGGAAGAGGAAGAAGAAGATGAAGATGAGGAGGAAGAGGATGAAGATGAAGAATAAATGGCTCTCTTACGTGTGGAGTATGCGTGTGTGCTTAGGCAATTGTTAGCTAAGAATGTGAATTCAAGTGCAGCTCAATATTAGCTTCAGTATAAAAACTGTACAGAATTTTGTATAGGTGATAAAGATTCTTAGAGAAATACTTTTGTAAAATGCAGCTTGTAGCTTTCTGAGAGGCTACTACATACAGTTAGATTTTAAAGCTTCTGATGTTGAATGTTTCTAAATATTTAATGGTTCTTTAATTTCTTGTGTATGGTAGGTAGCACAGCAAACTCCTAGGAAATTAGTATCAATAGTAAATTTTGGGGTTTTTAGGATGTTGCATTTTGGTTTTTTTAAAAAAGTTTTGTAATAAAATTATGTATATTAAAAAAAATTGGGGATGCCTTCTTTCTCCATATCTTTTCAATCTATATGCAGAACAGGTCACCAAGAAAGCCGACCAAAATTACTAAGAACTAACACACCCTTTCTAGACTCCTTGCCCCCTCAGCAGTTCTCAGCCATCATTGACGGAAATTGATTTACCCCAGCTCAACACTCTTCGGAGATGCTTGGATAGCCTAGTTGTGCTCGGATGGCAAGAAGTTGTGCTGCCAACAAGGTACATGGTTCAAATCTTTCAGTTGCTCCACTGGAGAAAGATGAGCAATTTCTTTCCATGCAATTTACAGCTTCGGAAAACACAGCAGCTGTGAGTTGGCTTTAATGTAGCACATAACAACAATCCTTAAAATTTTGTGAGGTGTGTCCCAGAGATCCCCTATGGAATTAAAGCCTATTACCTACAGAGGGAATTTGCTTGACTATGCTCTGGTGGCCTAATGGTAAGAAGCTGCACTGCTAATCCCAAAGGCATGTGGTTCAAATCCAACAGCTGCTCCACAAAAGGATGGACAATCTCCTCCACTGTGACTTACTGTCTCTAAAAACCCACTGGAGTGTCAGGTATGGATCAGTTCTGACTAAATGGCACACAAAACATGCTTTCTAAAAGCAAGCTCTGGTGGCTTAGTGATAAGGAGTTGTAATGCCAACCTGAAAGCACATAGTTTAAAACCACCAGCTGCCCTGCAGGAAACAGATGGGAAATCTCCAGAGAGATGTGCTGCCTCTGAACACCTGCTGGTGAGTCAGCTATGAGTTGGCAGTTTCAACTCAAGCTACATAGCAACAGCAATGCTTTCCAAAGTGCTAAAGAGAAGTGATACAAAGTTAAAGACTAAGTCCAAGCCATGGCATTCTCAATTGCTTCCTATGCACCTGAAAGTTGGAAAATTAATAAACATAAAAGAAGAAGCATCGGGGCCTTTGAACTGTGGTGTTGACAAAGAGAACTGAATATCCCCTGGGCTGCCAAAAGAACAAACAAGCCAGTTTCGGAAGACATGCAATCAAGGTGCTCATTATGGGCAAGGCTAGTGAAACTTTTTTCTCACATGCTTTGAGCCCGTTATCAGGAGGGGCTAGTCCTTGGAAAAAAGACATCCTACTGGGAAAGGTGGAGGGTCAGAGAAAGAGAGGAAGACCCTTAACAAGATAGATTGGCACAGTGACCGTAACAATGGCCTGGGACATGACAATAGATCACCGAAGTGGCTCAGGATAGGGCAAAGTTCAGATGTGGTGTTCATAGAGTGCCAAGTCATAGTTGACTTGATAGCATGTAACAACGCTTTCCTTACCAGCTGTTTTTTCCTCCTTGTTTCAGGTCCCCACAAACTTAAGGATGTATCCTGAGATCACCTTCCACCCAAACATTTGCATCCAAATCTTTGCCACAGGTTCCACTTGCCGTAGCACTAATATCAGGTTAAATGCCCAGAGGCATACCTCAGCAACCCAGAGGGAAAACATTAATTTTATTTTATTTGAGTGAAAGTTTACAAAGCACGCTGGTTTTTTATCTGAATCATTCGTATACATTTTATCACATTAATTAGACTTGATTAATCTAATTCATTAATTCTAATATGTGATCATCCCTTATTGTTTATTGCCTTTACGTTTACCTAATTTATTTAATTTTTACAACCCTCTCATCCCTGTTAACCATCAAAGAATAATTTTGTATCTACACCTTTCTTTGTAATAGTAGAATTAGTGGTGAAAAATTTTTCTGCTAACTCAAAGGTACACGGTTCTAATCTATAAGCTGCTCTGTGGGAGAAAGATGAGCAATCTCCTCCACCTCCTCCTTCCTGCCTCTGAAAACCCACTGGAAGGTAAGCTATGGATCAGTTGTGACTTGAGTGTACTCAACAACAACAATACAATAATGATGCTTTTGGACTAACTTATGTCACTCATCATCATTTGCTCTAGATTCATCCATGTTGTTTCATGTTTCAACAATTCTTTTTCATATTTTAGTGTTGCATAATATTCCACAGTGTGAACACACCATAGTTTCTTTAGGGAACGCTAGTGGCCTAGACTACAGGGAGTTGTGCTAATAACCCAAAGCCATGCTCTCTGGCAATTTGAATTCAGTATCCAGTCTGCAGGAGAAAGACGGACAATCGCTTCCCAGGCAATTTACTCTTAGAAACCCAATGACATATCAGCTATGAGTCAGTTCCAACTCAATGACTACAAGAGGATGAGTGACCGTAGTTCTTTAGCCATTTGTCCATTACATTGTTTCCATCGCTTCCCTGTTGTAAATAATGCTGCAATTAAACTGGGTATGCATCTATGCTTTCATTTCTTGAGGACATTTTTACTTGTAAGTGGGATTACTGGATATTTCTAGTGCCATTTCCTCTGAAAGCACCAAGCTGCTTTCCATAGTGGTTGTACCAGTTTATATATTCTCACTACCTATGGATTAGAATTCTAATCTCTCTGCACATCCTTGCTAGTATTTCTTGCCTACCTTCTTATTACACTTTGCTATTGTTGATAGTATAAGACGATATCTCATTGTTATTTTGATTTGCATCTTTCTATTAGCTAATGATTTTAAGCATTTCTTCGTGTGTTTGACAATCATCTGAATGTCTCCTTTGGTGAAATTTCTTTTCATACTCATGGCTCATTTTGTAATTTGAGCTGCTTGTATTTTCTCCTGTAGAGTTGTTGGAGGTTTCTATAAAGTTTAGAGATAAATTCCTTGTCAGATATGTCATTGCCAAATATTTTCCCCCAGATGTATCGATTCTTTTGAGTCTTTTGGAGAAGTTTTTTGATGCACATAAGGCTTAATTTTTAGGAGGTTCCATCCATCTAGTTTATCCTGTTCTGATTGTGTGTATCATGCCATAGGTTAGAGCGTCTATGTTTACCCCTTCCTCTGGTCACGAACTTCTTGTTCTAGCTATAGGTTTCATATGAGCACGATTAAGTGTTCTGGGATTCCAATTCTTCTCAATAATGGGCATAATTTTTTGTGATCCACACAGTCAAATGCCTTTGTATTGTCAATAAAAAACAAATAGACATCCTTCTGGTATTATTCTGCTTTTTTGCCAAGATCCATTTGATATCAGCAATGATATCCCTGGTGCCATGGCTTCTTCTAAATCCAAATTTAATTGCTGCCGATTCTCTTTAAATGTACTGTTCTAGTGTTGTTGTTTTTTTAATAATCTTCAACAAGATTTTGCTTGTATCAAAGGTGGCTGATTTTAATCTGTGGCACTCAGGCCTGGTTTTAATTGGTTTTGGTCAAACATTCTTCTAAGTGGTATAGCACTGGTCGCTGTACAGAGGTAACTCATGGTTGCTGGGATACTAAACACTGTGACACTGATGTGTCAAATGCTATAATGGTTGTGTTTGGTGGAACTCACAGATTAAAACAAGCTTGGAAGCAGGAATGGCATCCACTTCCAAAATAGCTTGCCTCCGGAAACACTATGAACTTGAAGAAAGGATGAAACTTATACAAGTGTTCAGGTCTTTCGTTCATAGGGTCTCTATGAGTCATTTACAATGTGACTGCACTTAACAACAATAACAACAACAACAACAACATGATATTAATTATATTATTTGATGATTCACACATTCTGTTGGGACTCACCTTTTTTTAGGAATGAAAATAAATATGGGTCTCTTCCAGTCAGTTGGCCAGGTAGCTGTCCTCCAGATTTCTTGACACAAACTAGTGAGCATATCCAGGATTGAATACGGCAATTGGCATTCCCTCAATTCCTGCGTCCTAATTTTTGCTGAACTTCTTTTATTACCATCAGTTCTAAAGTTGCTGGGTTTAAAATCTAAGAGTGTATGTAGTGCTACATTCTTTCTCCCTGCTTATTCAATGCGTATGCTGGACAAATGATTTGAGAAACTGGGCTTTATATAGAAGACTATGACGTCAGGATAGGAGGAAACACATCAACCACACATCTGCATTTGTGCAGATGATACAACCTTGCTTGCTGAAAGTGAGGAGGACTTGAACTGCTTGCCACAGAAGATCAAAGACTACAGTCTTCAATTTGGATTAAATCTCAATATTAAGAAAGCAAAAATCCTTACGACCAGACCAATAAGCATCATGATAGATGAAGAAAAAAGTTGGTGTTATCAATGATTTCATCTTACTTGGATACACAATCTACACCCATGGAAATAGCAGTCCAGAGATCAAAAGATTAATTGCATTAGGAAAATCTTCTGTCAGAGATCTCTCCAGAATACTAAAAAAAACAATGGTATCAGTTCAAAGATAGAGGTGATAAAGGTGTATCTGATCCAAGCCATGGTCTTCTCAATTGTTCGCTATGTATGTAAAAGTTGTATAATGACTAAGAATGACAAGTATAAAAAATCAATGTATTTGAGTTGTGTTGGAGAAGAGTATTGACTATCCCAAGAGAATAACCAGGTCCTGGAGAAAATGATGCCAGGGTGCTCCTTTGAAGCAAGGATGGTGACATTCCATCTCACCTAGGAGCCATTCCTTGAGAAGGGACATCATAATTGGAAAGTGGAGGGTTAGTGTAATAGAGGAAACTCCTCAAAAAGATGGAGTGACACAGTGACCGGAACAATGATCACAAGCATGTTGGCAGTGTCGTTATGACCAGCAGAAGACTCAATGGCATGTAACAACAAATAACAATGTTTACCACAATTTTTTCCTTTGATGATCTTTATTGTTTTAGGTTTTATGCCCAGATCCTTGATCTATCTTTTATGTTTTGTGTGGTATGGATCTCATTTCCTTTTTCTGCAAATATCCAATTTTGCCAGAATCATTTTTTTTAAAAGTCTGTCTTAGCTCCATTTAATGTATTTCATCTCTTTATCAGTTGTTGATAGAATTAGTTGGATTGCTTTAGTCTTAAAAATTACATCATTGTTCCTCAGTGTTTTGGAGAGAATCTAGGTAGCAGACTTGCCCAAAGCAATACACCTCTTGACCGCCTGACTGCTGCTACCCAGGATATTAATTGTGGATCCAAGTAAGATGAAATCATTGCCAATTTCAATCCTTTCTCCATCAATAATAATGTTGCCTTTTGGCCCAGAGGTGAGGACCTTTGTTTTTTGATGTTAAAATGCCTCTGATTTCTTTTTCTTATCTTATTGCTCTGGCTAGGATCCAGAAGAAAAGCATTGTAGTAGTCAAGAACATGCGTATTCACAATGTGGTAGAAACTGCAAAATAAGCTGTATAATTCATAAAAGAAAAACCACAATTCTGTTTGTCCCATGTCAGTGTAAACATCACAGCTTTTTTATCAAGACAGAGAACAGAAAATAAAATCTTGGCTGATGTATCTCTTATTGAAAATACCTGTCAACACATATGAAGTAGTCTTGGGGGGAAAAAAATCCAACCTGTTTTTGATAAAACTGATAGATCTGACCTCTGACTCACAGAAAACAGAGGGAACTGAACAATGTGTTAGATGTCACCATGTCAATGTAATCAGTATTTGCAAACAAATCCGAATTTCCTATGTTTGTTGCTTTATCTTAGGAACTGATACAGGAAAATGACTGGGTTTCTTCAACAAATTAAGTTACAAATAAAGAAAAAGAGAGATGGCAGGAAACGTATAGATTAAAAAAAATGTTTTAGAACCCTATGAAGCCTTTTTATGAAGATGGCATTGAAAATGAAGAAGGAAGCGCCTACCTTTCCCAAAGCCCAAGTGAAGGTATGAAAGGCCAATAAGGAAGTCCTGAAAAGCATCTGCAACTGCACACACACACACACACACACACACACACACACACATCCACACTGAGACACTGAAGGTAATCCAAAACATCCCTGAAGAGCAGCCCCTAAAGAAACCAGCTTGACCATTATGCCATTGTCAAGTTTTCTTTGACCACCACGTCAGTCATGAAGAAGATAAAAGATAACAAAACACTTGTGCTCATTGTGAACATCAAGGCCAACAAGCACCAGATCAACCAAGCAGTGAGGAAGCTCTATGACACTAATGTGGCCAAGGTCAACATGCTGATCAGGCCTGATGGAGAGAAGGCATCTGTTCAACCTGCTTCTGATTATGATGCTTTGTATATTGCCAACAGAATTGGGACCATCTAAACAGTCCAGCTGGCTAATTCTAAATATGCATTTCTCTCACCTCTACACATACATGCTCAACACATGTTCGTGCACAATCACACTTTTAAAAATCCTTGTATAAAAAAAAATCCGGGGAGCTCTGGTGGCCTAGTGGCAAGAAGCTGCACTGCAATCCCAGAGGCGCATGGTTCGAATCCACCAGATGCTCTGCCGGGAAAGGAGGGACAATCTCCTCTTGTACCTGTCAGATCTGATCTGACGGTACACAGACACACACACACACACAAAATAATAAAAAAATAAAAAAAGGAATAAAATCCTTGTATAATTGTAGTACAATAAATGGAATATATTACAGTGTTCAATTTTATGAGCTTTGATGTATGTAAACACCCGTAAAAAGAGCACCACAAAAAAGACTGTGAACTTATTCATCATCTCAAAATATTTTCTATACCACACTCTGTAAACTCTTCTACTTCCATTTCAGCACCTCATAAGAAAGATTGTTCTTTATAGTCTTGCTTCGTGAAAGTGAGGACTTGAAATGCATGCAGCAGAAGATCAAGAACTACCACTTTCAATACGGATTACCTCTCAACATCAAGAAAACACAGGTCCTTACCATTGGGACAATAGACAGCATCATGAAAGATAGAGAAAGGATTGAAATTGTCAAGGATTTCATCTTAGTTGGATTCTCAACCAACACTCTTGGTACCAGTAGTCAGGAAATCAGAAGATGCATTGCTTAGGTCAAGTCTGTTGTCAAGGACTTCTCAAAAATACTAAAATACAATGCCCTTTCTATGTATCTGAGAGCTAGACAATGAATAAGGATGACAGAAGAATTGATGCCTTTGAGTTGTGGTGCTAGAGAAGAGTACTGAATGTCCCATAGACTGCCAACAGAACAAACTGGTATGTCCTGGAAAAAGTGCAGCCAGAGTGCTCCTTTGAGGCAAGGATGGCAAAACTTCATCTCTCATATTCTGGACATGGTCCTAGGAAAGACTACTTATTCCTTGGAAAGGGATATTATGCTTTGAAAGATGGAGAGTCAGTGAAAGAGAAGAAGACTCTCAATGAGAGGAATTGACACAGTGGCTTCAGCAACGGGCTCAAACGTGTCAGAGATGAATAAGATGTCACAGGATTGGACAGGGTTTAAGTCAGCTATTCATAGGGTCATTATGAGTCATACTTAACTTGACAATATTGTTGTTGTTATGTGCCTTTGAGTCGCCTGTCACTCATAGTGACCCTGTGTACAATGGCCCTGAAACCTGCTTTATCCTGTGCCAACTTTACTGTCTCTGATACACCTAGCCTCATTACCCGAGTCACTGAATCATTCTATCTCATAATAAATGAAATAAAACAGTATGCACTGTTCCACCCCTTCTTTCACTCAGTATAACGATTTTGAAATTAATCCATGTTGTTGCAAGTATCAATAGTATACTCCTTTTTATGGCAGAGTAACATTAGATTGTTTGCATGTAGCACAATTTGTTGATTCATTCATCTGTTAATAAATATTTGGGTTGTTTCCAGTTTGAGGCAATTACCAATAAGGAGGTTATAAACATTCCTGTAAAGTCTCTCTGTAGCCTTCGTGTGGTTATATATAGTTGTTCAGTGCTGCTGAGTTGGCTCTGATTCATAGTTATGCTTGTTGTTGTTGACATATAATAAAACAAAACCATGTCCGAGATCCAGCGCAAACCCCACAGCCTCTGCCTACCTCATTGAGGGCTCTCTTTCACTAACCCTCCACTTTTCCGAGCATGATATTCTTTTCTAAGAGTTAGCCATTCCTGGTAACATGCCCCTCCCCCTCCAGAAAAAAGGTAGTTGTTTTATGGCAGGCCTTTAACTTTGTAAGAAACTAGCAAACTATTTCTCAAAGTGGGTGCTCTTTTACATTCTTTCTAACAGTGTTTAAAAATTTAAAAAAAAAATTTAGGAGAGTTCCAGTTGCTTCACATCTTAGCCAACACTTGGTATGATTTTTTAAGACTCTCTAGATCTAAAAATGATTGTCCAAACAGAGCAAGGGAATACTACATGACTTAATTAAAATCAAGAAAGGTGGTGTCAAGAATATATCTTGTCTCTACACTTGTTCAATGTGTGAACTGAACAAATCATTTGGGAAGTGGGACTTTTTTTTTTTTCACTCTTTAAGGTGTGCACTTTTATTCAACTGGTCTCAAGTCAGTGTACAGGTAAAGCCCTGGCTGCCTCCACATCTCAGCCACCCCAGGGAGACCAAAAGCCTTCATATTTCTAAAGTTGAGGGAAAGGGAAAGGGCCCCCAAAAAGTAGGGCCACTAATGGCTGACTATTGAAAAAAAACAAAAACTAAAGAACAAGTATTAAGGCGGAAGATTTTTTAACCAAAAAAAAAAACCTGGTTAAGGTATAATTTACATAAAAGCAATGCTCCCCGCCACCCCTGTCCATGCGTGGACCCGGGTGAGGGATGGGGCTTTTCTGCTTAGGGGAAGGGAGAGGCTTCTGGAAAGGCAGGAGCTTCCTGTCACATAGCCATGTTGATTATTTGGAATGATTATTTTAAAAAAGAGAACAATGTACAATCAAAGTCCTGGGCCACATTGGAGAACTGGGGGAATTCTTGCTCCACACCAACTGCTGTCACCCTCACCGTTCCAGTTTTTAAATCCTGAGTCAAGCGCAAAAAAAAAAAAAAATTAAAATTAAAAAATTTAAAAAAGAAACAAAAAAGTAACAAATAAAGCCATGCCAATTCTCATCCTTTGGTTTTTTTTCTGCGCAAGTTAGGTTTTTTTATCAAGAAAGGGTGTAACGCAACTAAACAGTCTGCCTAGAAGCATTTGCGGTGGACGATGGAGGGGCCAGACTCGTCGTACTCCTGCTTGCTGATCCACATCTGCTGGAAGGTGGACAGAGAGGCCAGGATGGAGCCACCGATCCACACGGAGTATTTGCGCTCAGGGGGAGTGATGATCTTGATCTTCATCGTGCTGGGGGCCAGCGCTGTGATCTCCTTCTGCATCCTGTCGGCGATGCCTGGGTACATGGTGGTACCACCAGACAGCACTGTGTCGGCGTAGAGGTCCTTGCGGATGTCAACATCACACTTCATGATGGAGTTGAAGGTAGTTTCATGGATGCCACAAGACTCCATGCCGAGGAAGGAGGGCTGGAAGAGTGCCTCGGGGCAGTGGAAACGCTCATTGCGGATGGTGATGACCTACCTGCCCATCGGGCAGCTCGTAGCTCTTCTCCAAGGAGGAAGAGGAAGCCGCCGTGGCCATCTCCTGCTCGAAGTCCAGGGCAACGTAACAATTTCTCCTTGATGTCACGCACAATTTCCCGCTCAGCCGTGGTGGTGAAGCTGTAGCCTCGCTCGGTGAGGATCTTCATGAGGTAGTCTGTCAGGTCCCGGCCAGCCAGGTCCAGACGCAGGATGGCATGGGGGAGGGCGTACCCCTCATAAATGGGCACAGTGTGGGTGACCCCATCGCCGGAATCCATCACAATGCCAGTGGTTCGGCCAGAGGCATACAGGGACAGCACGGCCTGGATGGCAACGTACATGGCAGGGGTGTTGAAGGTCTCGAACATGATCTGGGTCATCTTCTCCCGGTTAGCCTTGGGGTTCAGGGGGGCCTCCGTCAGCAGCACAGGGTGCTCTTCGGGGGCCACACGCAGCTCGCTGTAGAAGGTGTGGTGCCAGATCTTCTCCATGTCGTCCCAGTTGGTGACAATGCCGTGCTCGATGGGGTACTTGAGGGTCAGGATGCCTCTCTTGCTCTGGGCTTCGTCTCCCACGTAGGAGTCCTTCTGGCCCATGCCCACCATCACGCCCTGGTGCCGAGGGCGCCCCATGATGGAGGGGAAGACAGCCCGGGGGGCGTCGTCGCCTGCGAAGCCAGCCTTGCACATGCCGGAGCCATTGTCGACCACGAGCGCAGCGATGTCTCCATCCATGGTGAGCTGGGGGTGGCGGGTGTGAACCGGCGGCGGTGGCTATGCGAAGGGGCCTGTGCTCCGGGGCGGACGAGGTGTCAGCTGTGAGAAGTGGGACTTTTTAAAGAAGAATATGGCATCAGGAACAGAAGAAGATGCATCAACAAACTACATTATGCAGATGGCACACTCTTGCTTACTTGGAAACGAGGAACACTGCAGAAGATCAAACAATACAGCCTTCAAAAACCCCCCCCCACAAGCCCGATACAGCCTTCAATATGGATTTAATCTTAACATTGAGAAGACAAAAATCCTCACCACTAAAAAGGAAAGAAAATAAAAAAATTAAAAAAAGAAATACTTTTTTTTAAAGATTGAGTGTCAATTATTTCATCTTACTGGGATCCACAGTCAGCAAAGTTGGTACTAGCAGTCAAGAGATCAAGAGACATATTGCGCTGGGCGAGCCTGCTGTCATGTACCTCTCCAAAGTTCTAAGGAGCAATGATGTCGGTTTAAAGACCAAGGTGTGTCTGATTAAGGCCATGGTCTTTTCAATCACCTATTCTGCTTCTGAGAGCTGAGTTTTTGAGTACCAAATAGTCCATGGACTGCCAAAAGATTAAACAGATATGCCTTGGAGAAAGTGAAACCAGAATGATCCTTAGAGGCCAGGATGGCCAAGCCTTCTGACAACAATTCTTGGAAGTAGACATTATCCTGCCTGTTTCATAGATCAAGAAACCCATTGATACTTGTTTGTTGTTATGTGCCATCAAGTCACCTGCAACCCATAGCTCTGAAGCCTGCTCTGTCCTGAGCCAGTCTCACTAATTCCGACACACTTACCCTCATTGCCCCAGTCACTGTATCAAGGCATCTCATCTGGGGTCTTCCTCTCCTGCCCTGTCCTTCCACCCTTCCAAGCATGATGCCCTTCTCCAAGGACCGGTTTAGAGAGACAAAATACTTGTTTAAAGGCCCCTTCCCCAAGTTGCTTTCACAGAGATTTGCATGTTATTCTCTCTAGGGTGCAACTTTCTTGATTTTAAACTAAGGTGGATGTTGTTGTTGATGATGATGATTGTCTTCAAGTCGAGCACGACTCATAGCGACCCTATGAACAAAAGGCCTGAAGCCCTTCTACAACTATCAACATTTATCAAAAATCATAGAGTTTCCGGAGGCATGTTGTTTAGGAAGTGGATGCCACCCCAGCTCCCAAATCTGTCCATAGTATGTTACCTTTGTCATCCACCTTGTTGTTACGTGCCTTGTTGGTCAAGGTGGACCAAGGTTTAAAATCAGAAGAGGTTTGCCTCAGGGTTGTATCTTTCCACTATAACTATTCAATATGTAGGGAGCTCTGGTGGCCTGCTGGTAGGAAGCTGCACAGCAATCTTGAAGGTAGGTGATTTGAATCCATCAGGTGCTCTGTGGGAGAAGGATAAACAATCTCCCCTTGGCAATTTTACTGCCTGTGAAAACCTGCTGGAGGTTAGCTGTGAGTTGGTTCTGACTTAACAGCACGCAACAGCAACAGTTCAATATGTGGGTATGGAGCTGTGCTGCCAGCCCAGAGGCAGGCAGTTCCACTCCACCAGCTGTTCCACCCAAGAAAGATGTGGCGTCTCCTCCATTGTGATTTACAGTTTCTCAAAACCCACTTCAGGGTCCATCTATGTTTCAGTTCTGACTTGATGGAACATAACAACATCAATAGCATTTAATATGTAGACTTCTGCAAATAATCTAAGAAAGTGGATTGAATGAGAAAGAATGTGGCCAGGAAGACAATCTGCATTAGGCAGATGACATAATCTTGCTTATGGAAAGTGAACAACTGAAGCACTTACTGAAGAAGATCAAAGACTATATTGCTGCTGTTGTTGTTAGGAGCTATTGAGTTGATTACATAGGATTCATAACAACTCTGAACAACAGATTGAAGCTTCGCCCGATTCCCTACTCTGTGCCATCCTCATGAGCTTCACCAAGTCCATTATTGCCGTCACTAAACTCTATGTCATTGTTATTGTGTACTTTCAAGTTGGAACCGACCCGTAGATGACCAGGAAGTTAATTACACAGGAGGAGCTTGCCCATCCTTCTAGTCTTTTCCTATTAAGATTCACAGTGTCAAAAACCCATTAGAGGGAGTGTAAACTGGTGCAACCACTGTGGAAGGTGGTGTGGCGCTTTCTCAAAAAGTTGCAAGTAGAGATACCATTTGACCCACAATTCCACTACTGGGAATATACCCCAAAGAGACCATAACCGACATCCAAGCAGATATATGCACACCCATGTTTATCGCGGCTTTGTTCACAGTAGCAAGGAGTTGGAAACAACCTAAGTGCCCATCAACAAATGAATGGATACAGAAGCTGTGGTATATTTACACAATGGAATACGACACTGTATTGAAAAACAAGGAATTCATGCAATATTATTCAAAATGGGTGACCCTGGAGGACATTATGCTGAGTGAAATATCTCAGTCGCAAAAGGACAAATACTGCATGATGCCACTGCTGTAAAATGGGACTGATATCAGGGTTGGGCTAAGACTGAGAAAAACTGGATAAATTGCATAAATTGCATTGAAACAGATGACTTAAAGAATAATTTAAAAGCACTGTATGATAGGGTATTATGGTTTCACAAGAGTCCACAATTAAGGTTGCATAGTGGAGTGTACTTGGGGCAGTGGGAGGAGTGCAGGGGGATTGTATATCAAAGAAAGAATTTTTCTTTTACTTTTCAAAGAGAGCAGCGAACTGGGGTGGAGGCGGGGAGCAGGAGGGAGGGCTGGGCAGGGAGAAAAGTGCAACAATGAATGAATGGAAATCCAAAATCTCTGTAAATGTTCATTAAAATTATTAAAATAAAAAGTAAAAAACACACACACACACACACACACACAAAAAAAAACCAAACCCATTAGAGGGTCAGCCTGAAGAGAGATCAACTGGATGACACTGCATTTTGGACAAGATGAACTGACACAGTAACTGCAATTTAGGCACAACAGAGATTGCGAGAATGACACAGGTTTGGGTGGGGTGTGATTATGTTGTATATGGGGCTGAGACAGAGCCAATCTGACGGTCTCTAACAACAGCAAAACTAGCAAAGGGCATGCCTGGTCCCCTGGCCCAAAGGTAGAGCTGGATGGTCTAATAATTGAGGCTGAAGTGTCCTCCCAGCTCTTATCTCTGTTGTCTTCCTTTCTCAGGCTCAGGTAGAGGCATGATGGTGGCAGCTTGCAGAGGGAAACCTCACTTGCTGAGGGGAGCATCTGCTGCCCTCCCAGAACACACACACACACACATACACACACACACCATGCCCTGAGCCCCCAAGAAGGGGAGTGACTTCCTCAGGGAACCAAGGCTGCTCTAGGACCAATTAGAGCTCTAATTCCAAAACCCAACCAGGGAAGGAGAGTGAGTAAGGAGCAGGATGCGTGTCCAAACCTTGACCCTTCCGATTCCCCCATTTCCTGTGGTGACAAACATTAAAAGAACCCTGGGCTGACCCGGGCTGGAGCCTTTTGAGGGAGGTAGCTTCCTGCTCTGGCTGAGTCTCTGTATGAGCCTTGAGAGCTCGGGTTGCTGGGGAGGCTCAGTGTGGCTGACAGGGATCAAGTCTCAGGGCAAGTGACACAGGAGGCTCTGTTAACTGAGGAGACTCTGCTGGGGGAAGGGCTGGATGGGCATGGGAGCTGCCCCCTGCATGGGCTTGTGGAGGTGGGGGTTGGAGGGGGGGTGTCAGTGCAGACAGGCAAACTAGGGAGAGACCGCAGGTAGGCTGAATCAGAAGGAAGCCGATATTCCAGGCAAAACTGACGTGCTTCCTCCTTGTGTCCAGAAGAACCTTCACCCTATATCTTTAGCTTTCCTCTGGGCAGAGGCAGGGAGATGCCACCTGGAAAACTGGCATCTGCAGGGCCCCACAGGGTCCCAAAGGTGCCCACAGTCCAGAAAGATGTAGTTTGCTCTTGGTGACCTGCTCAGGGATCAGAGAAGCAATTTGTCAGTTAGATGATGTCATTACATCCTACCTTTATCAATACCTCTTATATATCCCCATCTCCTTCTATCGTAGTGAATTTAATGATTGTTGTTGTTATGTGTTGTCAAGTCACCTGTGACCCATAGCAACCTTATGTATAGGAGCTCTGAATCCTGCCTTATCCTGAGCCAGTCTCAATAATTCCAACACATCAACCCCTTATTGCCCCAGTTACTGTATCGATCCATCTCATCCAGGGTCTTTTTCTCCTGTGCTGTCCTTCCACCCTTCTAAGCATAATGTCCTTCTCCAAGGACCGGTCCATCCTGACCACATGCCCAAAGTATGTGAAACGGTGCTTCAAAATCCTAGCCTCCAAGGAGAAACTTGGTTTCACCCTCTCCAAGACAAACTTATTTGTTTTCTTTGCAGTCCATGGTATGTTCAAGACAATTCTCCAGTATTACAATTGGAAGGCATCAATTCTTCTTCTGTCATCCTTAGTCATTGTCCAGCTCTCTGAAGCATAACAATTAATTGCAAAGACCATGGCCTGGATTAGGCGTACCTTAGTCTCTAGACTGACATCGTCACTTTTCAGCTCTCTGGAGAAATCTCTGACAGCTCCCTATGGACAACACAGGAGGATATTATCATTATCTGTTCCTTATTTGCTTCTGTGAACTTTCTATAAATATCAAACATACCATTTAACTCATTGTTGTTATCTTGCAGTCAATGCCTTGGTTTCAGTCACCTTTGCCTGGACAAAGAATTGAACCAGGTGAAAGACAACAGCAAGATCTGCCCTAGAAGAATCCCCTGGTCTTGGCCTGGTGCAGCCTTTTATAGGTTGTTTGTCCTGCTCAACATAATCCTGAAACGGGCTTGTTAGAGCCCTTGTTAGAGCCCCTGGCTGAGAGGGAAGGTGAGGAGAGTGGAGTAAAAGTGAAAGTAAAGATGACAGTGTTTGTTAGAAAAGATACATTCCAGAGAGTGACCAGGGTCATCCTCCAAAAGTAAAGACGTGGAATGGAGAAAGTTATTCTGCCATGTGTGTTGTGGGTTACTATGGCTGGCTCACTTCCTCATGTGGGTGTGCTTCTGAGCTTGAGTTTGGATGATGTTGCAGAGTTCAAAATTTGGTGGGCAGTTCTTGTTCCAGTTTGTTATTCTTGATGTCACTTATGTACACTGGTTAGATTGCTTCTCAGGGCAACCTTTACTACTCATGTCAAGACTGCGGTGTGGGGGTCCAGTGATTTTTGGTTTTGATTGACTGGGGAAGGCCTCATATCAGCCACTTTGACCTTTGCCCACGCTAGAATTATTTTGACTCCAACAAACAGCAGAGACCAGGGGATTTGTCCACAGGAATCCTCCTGTCATCTCCCATACAGTTCAATTATTTATCCAGGCAAGGGAGATTGAAGCCAGGGTGTTTTCATAATTCATCTTGCTGGGATTAATAGACTACTTATGAGAAGTCTCAGGTCAATGTAGTCCCAAGTGCTTAACCAGCTGTATGTGCCCATAATGTCTAACAGCAACAGCTCTATCTGTGGCTCAGTTCCCCAATTTCCCTATGGCCCTTGGGTATAGATTCACTAGAAAGTCTTTCACAGACTTAGGGGAATGACTAATGTGACCATTGGTATGTGGGCTGATTTCAGAGAAAGTGGTAAGTGATGGGGGCCAGCATCATATAGACTGTCATTTGTGGCACAGCTAGATGGTGGCTGTGGTGATGCAGGCTGGTGGTGAGCAGCTGGTGAGCAGCTGGAAGCTACATCCCAGACTAGCAAGCTTTTCCAAAGAAAAAACACACCTGCGGCTGTGGTCCTGTGAGCTTATATAAGCCTCTAGTAGGTTGGGGCTTGTATCCCATTCTAATCCTCTGTCCTTAACAATAATTACTTCAGCACAAAAGAAAAAGTTAATCACTGGCTGGAAAAGACATCTGAATGATAAACCTTAGACACTTAGGGCATTAACATCAAGGTAATAATTGTTGCCATTGAGTGAGAATTGACACCTAGCTGGCCCTCCAGTGACTTTACACTGTGAATTGCACAGAAGGAAATTGCTTAGCTCTATCTCTCAAAGCCAGTAAATCTTTTTATACTCTGTTTGCTGTTCTTCCTTTGCTTTTGCAATAGTAGACCATCCGATTCTGCTGATGCAGCCATGACAGCTTCATCCTTTCTTTTCTTTTTGCCTCAGTCATCTTAACATTGACACCATATTTAATTTCATGACCGTGCCATTGACTTCATATTTAATTGCATGACCATGCTGTTGTTGCTATGTGGAGTTGACGACAACTCTCAGTGACCTGATGAACAGAGCTGAACTTTGCCCTATCCTGTAACAGCCTGCAGCCTTGTTCAAGCCCATTGTTTCACTCACAATGTCAATCTGTCTGTTTAGGATCTTCTTCTCTTGCACTCATTCTCCACCCTTCCCAATGTGATCTTTTTCTAAGAAGTGACCCCATCTTGACAATATGCCCTAGGTCCATGAAGTGTCACCATGCTTCCCTCTAAGGCTGCTCTTCCTCCAAGAGAGACTTGTTCATTCTTTGGGCAGCCCAGGGGACCCTCTGTACTCTCCTCCAACACCACAACTCGAAAGCATGACTGTAGGATAACTTATTTAACCAGTCTCTATTGACAGCCTTGATGAGATGAATTGACAACAGTTTAAGGCTTAAGCTTTGTGGTTGTTGTTGTTGTTATGTGCCATTGAGTTACCTGTAACTCATAGCAACCCTATGCGCAACAGCCCTAAACCCTGCTCTATCCTGTGCCAATCTCCACCACCCCAGTTACTGAATCGATCCATCTTGTTGAGTCTTCCTCTCCACCCTCCCCAGTATGACATCCCTTTCTGAGGACTAGTCCCTCCTTGCAGAATGTCCAAAATAGGTCAGGCAAAACTTCAGAATCCTTGCCTCCAAGGATCTTACCCTCTCTAGGATGAACCTCTTTGTTCTAGCAGTCCATGGTATATTCTTTTTTTAAAAAAAAAATTTAGTGCTTGCTTCGGCAGCACATATACTAAAAAAAATTTATTATTATTAATCTTAATGAAAATTTACAGAGACTTTGGATATCCATTCATTCATTGTTGCACTTTTCTCCCTGACCACCCCTGCCCCCCAGTATACTCTTCTATTTGAGAAGTAAAAGAAAAATTCTTTCCTTGTTATACAATCCCTCCCCCCCAGGTCCACTCCACTATGCAGCCTTCATTCTGGACTCCTGTCATGACAATAATACCTAATCACATATCCCTTTTAGACAGTTTTCTCCCTCACCTGTTTCAATGTAGTATACATTATTTATCCTATCTTTCTCAGTCTTTCCCCAACCCTGAGGTCAGTCCTGTTTTACAACAGTGGCACCATGCAGTATTTGTCCCTGTGTGACTGAGATATTTCACTTAGCATAATGTCCTCCAGGGTCACCCATTTTGAATAATATTGCATAAGTTCCTTGTTCTTCAATGCAGCATAGTATTCCACTGTGTAAATATACCACAGCTTCTCTATCCATTCATTTGTTGATGGGCACTTAGGTTGTTTCCAGCTCCTTGCTATTGTGAACAAAGCCGCATTAAACACTGGTGTGCATATAGCTGCTTGGATGTCGGTTATGGTCTCTTTGGGGTATATTCCCAGTAGTGGAATTGCTAGATCAAATGGTATCTCTATTTACAACATTTTGAGAAAGTGCCACACCGCCTTTCACAGGGGTTGCACCATTTTACACTTCCACCAACAGTGAATAAGGGTTCCAGTTTCTCCACAACCTCGCCAGCATTTGTTGCTTGCTGTTCTGTTAAATTTTGCTATCTTACTGGGGTGAGATGATATCTCATAGTTGTTTTGATTTGCATCTCTCTTAGAGCTCGGGATTTTGAACATTTCTTCATGTGCTTGTTAGCATCTGAATGTCGTCTTTGGTGAAGTGTCTGTTCATATCCTGTGCCCATTTTTCAATTGGATTGTTTACCTTTACCTTGTGTGGTACTCTAGTATTTTGTAAATTCTAGATATAAGTCCCTTATTTGACATGTCATTACCAAATAATTTTTCCCAGTCTGTGGCTTCCCTTTTTACCCTGTTGGAGAAGTTTTTGGATATGCATAGGGTATATTTAATACTCTTCTCCAGCACTACAACTCAAAGGCATCAATTCTCTTTCTATCATCCCTAGTCATTGTCCAGGTTTCTGACGCATAGCAAGTAATTGTAGACTATGGGCTAGATCAGGCACACCTTAGTCTCCAGACTGATGTTTTTGCTCTTCAGTATTCTGGATAGGTCCCTGACAGCAGATTTTCCCAATGCAATTTGTCTTTTGATTTCCTAGCTGCTAGTACCAAGAATGTTGACTGTGGAGTCAAGCAAAGTAAAGCTGTTAACAATCTCAGTCTCTTCACCATTCATCATGATGCTCCCAAGCAGCCCAGCCTAAGCTTTAGCTATAAAAATAATGCTGCAATAAATGTCCTGGGGTGTTTTGCATATATCTTTGTGGTGATTGTTATTTTTGTTGTTATGTGTCCATCAAATTGTAATTTTGAATCCATAACTGACCCTCTAGCAAGTTTGCAGAGGCTGTAAGTCATAGAGGAGGAGCTTGCCCATCTTTTTTCCCCACATAGCAGCTGGTTGCATTTGAGCTACATGCCTTTGAATTGGCAGTGCAAGTCCTCCCATGGTACAGAGGTGAATTGAGTGGATGCTAACCAGAAGGTCAGTAAACCAATAGGTTGGAACCAGTCATGGAGAGAAAGACGTGGCTGACTGTTTTCCTAAAGCTGAGGCTTGGAAACCCCACAGGACAATCCTACTGTGCCCTACAGGAGCTGGGATGCATGGATGGCAATGGCTTTTGTGGTTGGCTTTTAAAAATGTATAGACTAAACTTCTGCAGGTGCCATTGCTAGGACAAAGAGTGTGCAGACCTCATTCTTTGATCACTATTTGCTAATTTGCTCTCCCTAAGTAGGTCAGACAAATGGCTTTTACCAATTGACTTTCCCTCTGACAGTATAGTGTTTCTGACACCTTCACTGGCCAGTATGGGTTAGTTTGTTTTGTCAATTGTTGTTGTGTACTGTCGAGGCAGAACCAACTCACAGCTGACCCTGTGGAGGGTTTTCAGAGGGAGTTAATCCTATGGGAGAAGATTGCCCATTCTTCTCCTGCAAGTGACTGGTGACCTCGAACCACATGTCTTCAGGATTGCCAACTCAGTATGTTAAAAAAAAAAGTATCTCCAAGTTTTCATTTGTGTTTTTTTTCTTATATTTTGAATGAGACTGAGCATCTGAGACAGAAAACCAGGTGGCAATTTGCTATTGCAGTGGGATCCTGGCTCTATTCCTGCTGCCCCAAGTTTCAATCTCTTTAAAAGAGACAGGCAGACTCATTGTTTCAGGAATGTTTATGGAATGGAAATAGTGACCTTAAAGATCCCTGACAGCACTGTGAGGAGAAAATTAGTTCCTTGAAAGTTTCATACTTTGCCCTTTATGTATGATCACTGAGTCAGAATCAGTGTTTTTCAAGAAATACACTAATAAAAAATGGAATCTCAATTTAAAAAGGAAAGAGACTGGCCAATTGGGACCTCAGCCTCCTGAAAGTGGCTTCTTGCACCCTCGCACCTGGGATGAGTAACAATTCTCCAGGGCAACTGGAGAGACATGTTGTATGGAGGCACTCTGGTCTGTCCTGCTTTTCTGTCCCTGAGGGCTGAGACTTGGCCTCTGATACAATATAGAATTTGCAGCAGACACTAGCAGGTTGAGGCTTGCCTTTATTGGAAGTAGAGCTTGGATAGACAGAGGGTGGGGATAGAAGAGCTCTGGTGAGGTCTGAGCCAAGGAGGAGGGATAGACCCTGGCCTCTGACAGACATGGCCTTCTGATTGGGTGGCTGGAGAGCAGAGGGAGAAGCAGACAGATTCTTAGAGCAGGAGGGGTTTGGGGGGAAGATGAATTGGAGGTCGCCTATAGGATGGATAAAGGAGGTGAGGAATATTTGTTAGATAAATGTCCTCCTAGATGTTGTCATGGATGGAGTCATCACATGTCCAACTGAGGGACAACGAATGTCAGTCAGCCTGGCCCCAGCAAGTTAAACCACCTCTGGGTGTGTCTTGAGCTTTGCTTTCTGTGATGACACACTCTGGTTTCCTGGAAGATGATTAAGAAAGAGCTGGAGCAGTAGAACTTTAAAAGTTTGCTCCTGGTTCATCATTTCTTAGTCGAGAGCTTGTTTCTGTGCCTCCGTCTCCAGTTTCTCTGGCTCAGGGATAGGTAAGTGAGAGACCAGTGGAGCTGGGTGTCAGGTGGGGTGGGAGAGAGGAGTAGGAGGAGGGAGAAGAAGAGTTGAAGGTGGGGCAGGCATCTGGGTCCAGGTCAGCACTGCTGGCCCTAGAGCAGGAAGTCACATGAAGACCTGGATACCCCCACCTTTTCCAGGCCTTTGTGTTCTAAATCCATCTCCTGCTTGGTCCTACATTTCCTCAGTAGCTATCTCCCTCAGAGTTCCAGAGATCCCACATGAAGACCTCTTTCAGGGAGCAAGGGGAATATCCATAATGGGCTCTTTAATCCTTCTTAGTTTTGTCAGATAAAAGACAGAGAGACAGTTAGATGTGAATGTTAGATGAATAGTGGACCTGTTTTAGTGTGTAAGTGGGTTTCAAACATTGTATGAGACATAACTACACTAAAAGGAAAAAAGACCGTGTCTCTGGAATTTAAATTTAACTGGTCATCTTCTATTTTTATTTGCAGAATCTGGCAATCCTGCCAATTCTCCCTGAGCCACGTGAGACAGCTGCTGCCTTCTGATGCTCTCGTGAGACCTGACCCTGTGGAGAGCTGGCACACCATCACCAGAGTCTCTGGGTAACAGGGATGATTAATGTGTTCCTGCTCATCAAAGGGTTGGAGGCTGGAGTCAGCCCAGAAGCACTCAGAAAGGAAGACTCAGAAGAAAGGCCTGGCTATCTACGTTGGAAAGATTAGCCAGTGGAAGTTTTATAGAGCACAGTTCTACTTAGACATACCTTGAGCCACTGTGAGTGAATTGGACTCAAAGATGACAACTAGCCCCAAAGATGTGCCTGTAACAGCAGATAAGAAAATTGAGGCTTCAAATGATAAAGTGATTTGCCCGAGGAGCATCTTAGCCCTTCAAGCTAACTGCAAACTACGAGTTCTGTACACACCTCAAGCAGCTTGGCAAGTCCAAGCCGGAAGGCTTCTGCAGTGCAGAGTTCTGTTTCCAATTCACACAAGAGGAAAAAGACAAACTAAGTGGAGGCCCCAGGAAGTCAGGTGCAAAACAGACAAGATTTGGTGCTAGAATATTCAAAGCGATTTTGAAACCAAGTGCCTCTTAGTAATAACAATACTAACCCCAGACATTTGCATAGCTGTTGGCAGTTAACAAAGGGTATCCGCTGCTGCAGTGAATTAGAATGACAAAGAAAACAGATGGGCAAGAAAGCAGGCTGTAGACCCCTCCAAAGGCCCTGGGACATTTCCTGTGCTCTCACTGGGCTTGGTGGGGGTGGCGTGCAGCTGCTCTGGGCCTATTTCCAGGAACTTCCAAGGTTAGGATGGGACAGGGACGCAAGGCTCACAGGAACTCAGTAGTGCTGGTTCCCCTGGGCCTGTCATTCCTCAGAGGGTATGACATGCTCCTGACACAGGTGGATTACCCAATAAGCAAGGGAAACACAGGTTTATTGAACAATCCACCTGAGTTTTACCTGAAGATCATGTGTAATTATTCTTAGTGAGAAAATGTCACATAGGTTTCACAGATTAATAAGGAAGCACAAATAAGCCTATGGTTACCTTATGTATTAGCTACTCTATCCTTGTCTGGGATGGTAAATGTGAAAAGAGGCTTTAAGTCAGCTGGAAGGTGTATGAGGCTGAGAGAGACAGCAGCAACTATACCTAGAAGCAAACTCTTTGATACAGTGTGTGTGTGTGGGGGGGGGGGAATGTAAAAATTTTCACTGCAAATTAATAAGTAAGGACCGGTAAACCTGTGCTTACCTTCCTCTGGTTCCTGCCATTCCCTGTTGCCTGATATTCCTGGGAGCATCTGAGAGGAGCCTGGATTGAATTTTGACGAGAAGTGTGAAAGCGAAAGGTGGGTTAGGGACAGCTGGAGAGGTTTGGGACACCTGCAAGGGGAAAGACGTTGTACAAGAAAATCTGACCAAAATGAGAATTATGCAAATCAATCAAACCTTATATTCCCCTTGACTCACAGAAACCTTTCTTCTGATCCTTTGCCTCATGTTCTCAGCCCTGCAGTTCACAGACGCTGTTAGGTTAGTACTTAGTTTGAGTTTCTCTTCCTCTTTTTCACGTGTCCTGTGGAGTTAAAGACTAGGATAGGGAGAGGTTTAAGGGACTGCAGGAAGCTGCTGATGGAAAGATGGGTGGTTCCAAACCATTTAGCAGTTCCCCAGAAGTTTACTCCAGTAAATGTTACAGTCTAGAAAAATCTATAGTTCTAAACTGGGAGCTCTGGTGGCCTAGTGGCAAGAAGTTGTTCTTCAATCCCAAAGGCATTCGGTTAGAACCCACCACATGCACTGCTGGAGAACGAGGGGCAATTTCCACATGTGCCAGCCATCAATCTGATTCAACAAAAAACCAAAACCAAAAAAGAAAACCCTCTATAGTTCTAAGCTGCCGTAAGGGGTTACCATGATTTGGAATCGATTTCACAGCAACAACAGCAGTATCTAAAGGAATCTTAGGGAACCTTTCTGAAGAACTTTTTAAAAAAACTCAAAAAACATTGAAAAGAATAAAAAATAGGTTGATCTTCTGGCTACACAATTGCTTTAATTTTAAAATTTTCTTTCAAAAAGAATTAATTGCAATGCAATCCACATGCCACAAAATGAAACATTTTACAGTGAACAAGCGTATATTCACAATGCTTTCCAACCACCATCTCTTTCAAGCTCCAAAATTTCTCAGCAGAATGCAGTCCCTGTTGTTGTTGTTGTTGTTGTTATGTGCCATCGAGTTGCTTGCGACTCATAGTGACCCTATGTACAACATCCCTAAACTCTGTTCTGTCCTGTGCCAATCGCACTTTTTCCGTTACACCCATCCCAATTACCCCAATCACTGAACCAATCCACCTCATAGAGGGCCTTCCCCTTCTGCACTGTCCCTCCACCCTACCAAGCATGATGTCCCTCTCCAAGGACCTGCCCCTCCTTGCAACATGTCCAAAGTATGTTAGACGGAGCCTTAGAATTCTTGCCTCCAAGGAGCAGCCTGGTTTGACCCTTTCCAGGATGAATCCATTTGTTTTCCTAGCAGTCCACAGTGCTCTCAATAGTCTTCTCCAGCGCCAAAGCTCAAAGGCATCAATTCTTCTATCCTCCTTAGTCATTGTCCAACTCTCTGATGCATAACAAGTAATAGCAAAGACCATGGCCTGTATCAGATGCACCTTAGTCTCCAAAGAGACACCGTTGATCTTCAGTACTTTGGAGAGGTCCCTAATAGCAGACTTTCCCATGGCAATACGTCTTCTAATTTCCTGGCTACTGGTGCCAAGAGTGTTGACTGTGGAGCCAAGCAAACTGAAGCTGTGAATAATCTCAATCTCTTCACCATCCATCCTGATGCTGCTAATTGGCCCAGTGGTGAGAATCTTTGTCTTCTTGACATTAAGTCTCAATCCATATTGGAGGCTGCAGTCCTTGACCCTCTACAGCAAGCGCTTCAGGTCCTCCTCAGTTTCAGCAAGCAGGGTTGTGTCATCTGCATAATGCAGATTGTTGATAAATCTTCTACCAATCTTGACCCCACATTTCTCCTCATAGAGCCCAGCCTCCCGGATAATCTGTTCTGCATACAGGTTGAAAAGGGATGGAGACAGAACACATCCCTGGCATATGCCCTTCCCAATTTTGAACCATGCAGTGTTCCCTTGCTCTGTTCTGACGACTGCCTCTTGGTCCCAGTATATGTTTCTCATTAGCACGATCAAGTGTTCTGGTATTCCCATTCTTCTCAGAGTCAGCCACAGTTTGTTATGATCCACACAGTCAAACACCTTTGCATAGTCAATGAAACACAGATATACATTCCTCTGGTATTCCCTGCTGTCAGCTAAGATTCATCTAACATTAGCTATAATATCCCTAGTACCATGATCCCTTCTAAACCCAGTCTGGACTTCTGGAAGTTCTCTGCTGATGTGTTGTTGCAGTTGTTTTTGGATAATCTTCAGTAGAATCTTGCTTGCATGTGAAATCAATGATATTGTTCTATAGTTCCCACATTCTGTTGGGTCACCCTTCTTTGGGATGGGAACAAATATAGATCTCTTCCAGTCAGTTGACCAGGAGTGCAGCCCCTATTCACATTAAGTACTTTCTCCCCTGTTCCCTCCTTCCTTCAGCTCTTTTTAGCCACCTGTCTGCATTCTATGGAGTTCTCTCTTCAGGACATGTCATATCAATGGAATACGTGACCTTTTTGTGTCTGTCTTCTTTCATTTAGAATAGTTACTAGAGGTTCTGCACAATTTTTTTTCTTGTTATGTTTAGGGCTGTTTCTTAGGCACTTTGCTCCAAGAAGTGGCTTTGTTTGTGTGTAATCGTGTTAACGTTGCAAAGAAGAAAAAAAGACATGCTGATATGTCCACAAGTTACAATTTTATTTCAAAAGTGGTGCAAAATCTTTGTAAAAGTCCAGTCTAAAGATTTTCTCTAGGTGAAAGGTCCTAACTTACTATGAAATCCACTAGCAACACTAGTTGAGTGTATTGCAAATATGCATTATTTAAAATGTGCCCATTGGTGAGAGTGGGCTAAGGCTCAATTAAAGTCAGCCTAGAACTAAAAAAAGAGTAGGGTACTTAGTCATTCTATGTCAGCTTGTGGGGTAGACACAGCAGTTTCAAGGACCTGGGGATATTTTCCATTATGTCAGTACTCTCTGTTTTGTCTCCTGAAGTGGGTCATAAAGCCTTGTTTAGGTAGTAAGAGATGTAAATCAAAATCGCAACAAGATACGATCTCACCCCAGTAGCAGTGGCAAAGTTCAAAAAGACCTCAAGTAATAAATGTTTGAGAGAGTGAGATAGGAACTCTTACATACTGTTGGTGGACTTTTGAAATGGTACAATCACTCTGGAAAGTAGTTTAGTGTTTCCTCAAAAAGCTGAACACAAAAATTCCTTATGACCCAGCTCATAAGGAATTTTTATGTGGAGGAATGTGGATGGAGGCATCAGGATTGGAGAAAGGCTCATCAACAACCTATGATATGCAGATGACACAACCTTGCTTGCTTAAACTGAGGAGGACCTAAAATGCTTCCTGCAGAAGGTCAAGGATTGTAGTCTTCAATATAGATTGAAGCTCAACATCAAGAAGACAGATTCTCACCACTGGGCAAACTGGCAACACAATAATAGATGGATAAAAGAGTGAGGATATTAACAATTATAGCTTGTTTAGCTCTACAATCTTGGCACTAGCAGTCAGGAAAAAAAAGACAAATTGAGTTGTGGAAATCTGCTGTCAAGGACCTCTGCAGAGCACTGAAAAGCAATGATGTCAGTCTAGAGACTAAGATGTGCCTAATGTAGGCCATGGTCTTCACAATTACTTGTTCTACATCAGAGAATTGGACAATGACTAAGGATGATAGAAGAAGAATTGATGCCTTTGAGTTGTGCTACTGGAGAAGAGTCTTGAACATACCATGGACTGCCAAGAAAACAAATAGGTCTGTCTTGGAAAAGGTGAAACCAAGTTTCTCCTTGGAGGTTAGAATTTTGCAGCTCCATCTCATACTTTGGGCATATGGCCAGGAAGGACCATTGTTCCCTGGAGAAGGACATCATGCTTGGAAGGATGGAGGGGCACTGTAAGAGAAGAAGACCCCAGATAAGATGGACTGATACAGTAACTAGGGCAATGGGAGTTGGTGTGTCAGAATTAGTGAGAAGACTGGCTTGGAACAGGTCAGGCTTCACAGCTGCTGTACATAGGGTTGCTATGAGTCACAGGTGACTAAATGACACATAACAACAACAGCTATTTGTAAGGTTGTAAGTTCGTGGATTCAAGAAAGGAACCAGAATATAGAAAAGCTTAAAAGTAGCTTTATTAAGGGAGCTCCTGGGTGAGGTTCCTTGGTCTGGAAAGGGAGGTCAAGGAAGTTGTGCTTAGGGTGTATTCAGGTGGGTTTTTATAGCAGGGCCTTCAGGGAGGGGGGAACGGTAGAGAGGGGCATTCCATTTTGGTTTATGGTTCAGTTAAGTGGGTGAGGACATCACATTCTTTTGATTCCTTAGCCCAAGACTGGAAAGTCTCTTTAGTGATAAGGGGTGACGTATTTTCATTTTGGCTACTTCCTGCTGCATGGGACAGAGATCTGAGGCTCAGAGGCTGAAGTGAGTTGGTCCAGGGTCAGTCGCCAGGGGAGAATATGGATATAGCAGTAGCTGGTTCACAGTTAAGTTGATAATGTCTTTTATCCTGGGAAGTAAGAATTTTAAAAGGCAGGGAGTGATTAGTAACAATATACTTAATATTATTATTGGTCCTAGAAAAGGAAGATCCCAGGCTAGAAATGGGTTCTTGAACCAAATGGGGAGTAAGTTTGTATTTTCATCTGTTTTTTTAATTTTCCAGCTAATTTTGTCAATTTAGAGACATTTTCTTCAACCAGTCCTGACTTATTTATATAATAGCAACATTTTTCTCTTAAGAATAAACAAGTACCTCCTTTTTCAGCTGTCAGGAGATCTAGAACTCTCCAATGTTGGAGCAAGGCTAGGGAAGCAGATATTGTCTCTAGGGCTAGCTGTAAGTGGTCTTCAAAATCTTGGGTGGAAATAGTAATATAGCTGAGAGCCAGAGGTGGGTAAGCTGAGTCCAACCATGACTGGGAGAAATGCTTCTCGTTTTGCTTGGGGAGCAGGGAGGAGCCAAGTCAGCTCAGATTCATTATACATGGTGAACTGAGGTATAATTGTTATAAGAAAACAGGGCCCTTTGATGATGGAATTTATGCACCTGTATAAAGTCCCATTACACCAAAAATATTGTCCTGGTTAGGCCATAGTATGTGCACTCATGTTAACATTTTGCACACAGCTGCCGTGTTCTCTTGGTGGAGGTGTGATTGGAGAAGTTGCATAGTAGACACGAGATAACTCTGTCCACTGATCAGGTCTGGCTCCCAAAGGGGAATGGGTCCCAGAGTGGTGGAGCACCAGTTTGGGATGACAGAGTGGTTTGGGGTCTTTGGGTGGAGTGTGGTCTGGTGCAATTGATTGGTACTGCAGCTAGCAAAGACTACTGTAAGGAAGCACCCAGGAAACAGTGGGAAAGAGAAAGATTAGCCACCATCTGATGTTGGTTAAGAATTAAGAAGGTGCTTTGAGTAACTTGGACCCAGATAGAGAGTTGCATAGTTTGTGGCCCTCTGGAGACTTGTTCTATTATGGTCTGCTCAGCTTGGAGAATGTTGTTGGAGATCTGTACCTGGGTGTTGGCATCTAGAGTGTGTTCTCGGCTGATGTGTATTGTGCCAGAAGACAAGGAGCTATTCTCTGTGGGATATAGATTTCCTTCAACCCCAGTTTGCCACTTGGATCCCAGGAGTCTGAAATAAGGAATTGAAAGCTACTCCCTGAGTAGGCAAAAATGTCTGGCCAGCTCAGGCTGTATGGATTTTACATGACAAATATGGACAACTCCCATATTTCTCTGGCCACTGCCAGAGTATGAGTGGACCTGGTCAAATAGGAAGCAAACAAAAAGGGGCACCAGACCTCATGCTGGTGGTGAGACTGCCTTCGATGATATTGGAATGCTGACTGCTATTTGGCATCCTGCTTGGGAACAATCTGCTGAGCCAAAGAGGTGTGTGGTTGAAGTAGACTGCTGCATGTACGTTTCTCTCACTTTAAACCTCCATGTATAGAAACTACCTAGGACTTGGGTGCTGAGTGAGGTGAAAAGTAGTGGACACACCATTTGAGAGGTGTAAGAGACCCGCTCAGTGAAAGGAGCATGTTTGGCCTGGTGAAGGTGGTGTCAAATGGGGGTTACCTATGACCTTAAACACTGTAAGATTGGTAACGATGACTGTATAATGTCTGTCCCAGTGTAGTTGAAGAGGTTTGTGTGAATGCTGCTTGATGAGGATGGCAGCCTCTGAGGCAACTTCAATTGTTTGGGCTAGACCTTCAGTGACTGGGTATGCAGCAGTTTGCATGTTCTACGAGTAATTGCCTAATGAGGGAGAGATAAGGAAGATATGATGATGAAAGAGGGGGGTCAGCAGATAGGTTAGGGTTCAGCAGAATTAGTCTGCTGAACATTAGCTCTAAGGGGCTTAGCAAGGATGGTGAATAAGGTGTTGCTCTGATACAGGCTAAAGAAATAGGAAGTACGTTTACCCAGGACCTGGGCAACTCAATAGTCAGTTTGATGAGGTCAAACTTAATGAGCCCATTCATGCACTCTACCTTACCTGAAGACTGAGAGTAATATGGTATGTGCAACTTCCAGCAGATACCTAAGCTAGAGCATACTTGGTGGGTGACTGGAGATGAAGCTGGAGCCATTGTTCGACTGGATGGAAGTAGAAAGGCTAAACCTGGGGATGATATACTAGAGTAGGGCCTCAGTGACTTCATCTGCTGTTTCCCACTGGGTGGGGAAAGCTTCAACTCATACTGAGAAGGTATCTACCATAGTTAAGAAATACTTTTCTTTCTTGTGGGTAGGCGTATGAGTGAAGTCAATCTGCAATCATGCCCAGGTGTGTGGCCTCAGAGTTGGTTGGGGGTGTGTGTGGGCAGAATGTTCCCCTGAGTATTCACTAGTTTACAAGTAAGGCATCTGTCCTAAACGGATTCAATGGTCTGGGTCAGGGAAGAGGAGCGAAACAAAGGTAGGAAGAATTTTGAAAGAGCTTTGGTTCCTATATGTAGGGACTAATGTACTTGTGCTATAATACCTGTCTCTTGTTCTTGAGGCAAAGCTGCGTTTATCATACCATTTACCATGATCCATCCATTGGGAGTTAGGCAGCCTCTGTTTTGGGGGAGATACTGCCTTACTTCCATGGTATATTTTGGATGAAAGTCAGGAATGGTGAAAACCAGGATGGGGGTTGTTTGTTGCTTCTATTGTGATTGCAAGGCCAAAGTCCTATGGTCTGCCTTATTGTTTCACTTGGTGATGAGGGAGGGATCTAACTGATATCCTTTGCAGTGGATAATAGTAACCTTCTTGGATACTTGAAGGGCCTTTAACAGGAGACAATTAATTTGTTATTAAATATGGGTGAGACTTTTGCTATAATAAAGGTCTCGGGTTCTCCTGGGTTTTGGCACCATATGTAAGGTTGTAAGGCCATGGACTCAAGAAAGGGACCAGAATATAGGAAAGCTTAAAGGTAGCTTTATTAAGAGAGCTTCTGGGAGAGGTTCCTTGGTCTAGAAAGAGGGGCCAAGGAAGTTGTGCTTAGGGTGTATTCTGGTGGGTTTTAATAGCAGGCCCTCCTGGGAGAGTGAAGTGTAGGGAGAGACATTCCATTGTGGTTTATCGTTCAGCTAGGTGGGTGAGACCATCACATTCTTTTGATTCCTTATCCCCTCTTGGCCTTTGTTTTGATCCAACACTATTTCACTGCTTGGAATATATCCCAAGAAAATAAGAACTGTACAACGATGTGCATAGCAGCATTTATTCACCAACACGAGAACATGGAAATGGCTCAAATGTCCAACAACAATCTAATGGATTGAGAAGTTACGATACATTCATACAGTAGAATACTACACAGCATGCAGGAAGCAATGATTTTGTAAATCACTACATAACTTGGGAGGGACTGGAGAACATTATTCTAAGTGAACTAACTCAGTTCCATAAGGACAATTAAGTCCATTATTGTAGATTGTGTATGAGGATACAAGGGAGGGGGAGAGTGGGAATAGAGGGGTGAGGATGGCTGGAGATGGGGTTGTTGTTGTTGTTGTTATGTGCCATCGAGTCACTTGTGACTCATAGTGACCCTATGTACAATAGCTCTAAACTCTGCTCTGTCCTGTGCCAATCTCATTGCCTCCAACACACTCATCCCGATTGCCCCAGTCACCGAATCAATCCATCTCCCAGAGGGCCTTCCCCTCCTGCGCCTGCCCTCCACCCTTTCAAGCATGATGTCCCTCTCCAAGGACTGGTCTCTCCTAACAACATGACCAAAGTATGTCAGACGAAGCTTCAGAATCCTTGCCTCCAAGGAGCAGCCCGGTTTAACCCTGATGAATATGTTTGTTCTCTTAGCAGTCCATGGCACCTTTAGCACTCTTCACCAACACCAAAGCTCAAAAGCATCAGTTCTCCTATCTTCCCTGGTCATTGTCCAGCTCTCTGATGTATAACAAATGATTGCAAAGACCATGGCCTGTACCAGACGCACCTTAGTCTCCAGAGATACACCATTGCTCTCGAGTACTTTAGAGAGGTCCCTAACAGCAGACTTTCCCATCGCAATACGTCTTTTAATTTCCTGGCTGCTGATGCCATTAGTGTTGATTGTGGAGCCAAGCAGACTAAAGCTGTGAACAATCTCTTCACCATCCATCCTGATGCTGCCAATTGGTCTAGTGGTGAGACTCTTTGTCTTCTTGACATTGAGCCTCAATCCATATTGAAGGCTGCAGTCCCTGACCCTCAGCAGCAAGCGCTTCAGGTCCTTCTCAGTTTCAGCAAGCAGAGTTGTGTCATCTGCATAACGCAGATTGTTTATGGATCTTCTACCAATCCTGATGCCACATTTCTCCTCATAGAGCCCAGCCTCCCGGATGATCTGTTCTGCATACAGATTGAAAAGGCATGGAGACAGGACACATCCCTGGCGTATGCCCTTCCCAATTTTGAACCATGCAGTGTTTTCTTGCTCTGTTCTGATGACTGCCTCTTGGTTCAAGTATAAGTTTCACAATAACACGATCTAGTGTTCTGGGATTCCCATTCTTGCACAATCAATGACTTATTCATCGCAAACACATTTTTTTTTATCAATCACTATTTATTTTTAGTGAGGTTTTTTAATATCTGATGTGCTTTTGGTTGTTATAAACTAATATGCAAACACATTTTTTTAAGAGACATAAACGCAGGAGATGGGGTAGGGGGGTTAATTACAGAGTCGCAATTTGATGGGTTGTGGGAAGGGTGGGTAAAGGAAATGGGAAAGATCCTGTGTGAAAAACAATGTATATGAACTTTGTAAGTAAACCAGTATAAAATAAAAATTTTATTTTAAAAATAGGTGTAGATCAACAGTAGTTAATTCTATATAATACAATGTGTATGAAGTGTAATATAAAGGAAAGATTGTACAAAACACAATGTACGTAAATGAAATACAAAGTATATTAATTAATGTATGCAGACCAATAAAAAAGGGGGGACCCCTTGTTTAAGGGTAAATAAAAAAATAATCAGATTATTTACTGCTTCCTGAAATATAGGGATGTATTTAGGTAAGGTCAGAAGGTCAGCAATATGGCATCACTTTGATTTCAACCTTATTACTAGGCAGAACCATTGGATATAAAAAGTATTAGGTAATTGTCAAACTGGATAAAGTTCATCAGAGTGAAAGAAGGTTACTTGTGTGTACACAGTCTAACTACCTAGGGTCTTAGTCCTTAAAATATAATTAAGATTGTTGTTGTTGTTGTTGTTGTTGTTATGTACCATCTAGTTACCTGCAACCCATAGCGACCCTGTGTAGAGCAGTTCTGAAGCCTGCCCTGTTCTGCGCCAGTCTCACTAATTCCTACTCACCGGTGCCCACTGCCACAGTTACTGTACCAATCCATCTCATCTAGGGTCTTCCTCTCCTGTTCTGTCCCTCCACCCTTCTTATCATGATGTCCTTCTCCAAGGACTAGTCTCTCCTGGCCATATACCCAAAATATGTGAGATGGACTTTCAAAATTCTAGCCTCCAAGGAGAAACTTGGTTTCACCTTCTCTAAAACAGCTGTTTCCCACCCCCCTGCCTTTTTGAATTAATTTTAATGAAAGTTTACAGAGACTTTGGATTTCCATTCATTCATTGTTGCACTTTTCTCCCTGACCTACTCCCCCCCAATTTGTTCTGCTCTTTGAAAAGTAAAACAAAAATTCTTTCATTGTTATGCAATCCCTCCTCCAAAGTTCACTTTATTATACAGCCCTCATTCTGGACTCCTGTCATGACAATAATACCTAATCATATATCCCTTTTAAACAGTTCTTTCCCTTGTTTGTTTCAATGCAGTATACATTATTTATCCCCTCTTCCTTAGTCTCCCCTTAACCCCGATGTCATTCCTGTTTTACAATAGTGGCACTATCCAGTATTTGTCCTTTTGTGACAGAGATATTTCATTTAGCATAATGTCTTCCAGGATCACCCATTTTGTATAATATTTCATGAATTTCTTGTTTTTCAATGCAGCATATTATTCCATTGTGTGAATATACCAGAAATTCTCTCTCCATCCGTTTGTTGATGGGCATATGGTTGTTTCCAGCTCTTTGCTATTGTGAACAAAGCCACAATAAACATGTATGTGCATATATCTGCTTGGGTGGCAGGTTTGGTTTCTTTAGTGTATATTCCCAGTAGTGGAACTGCTGGGTCAAGTGGTATTTCTATTTGCAACTTATTGAGAAAGTGCCATACTGCCTTCCATAGAGGTTGCACCATTTTACACTCACACTAACAATGAATAAGGGTTCCAGTTTCTCCACAATATTGCCAGCATTTTTTGTTTGCTGATTTGTTGAATTTTGCTGTTCTTTACTGGGATGAAGTGATATCTCAGAGTTGTTCTGAATTACATCTCTCTTAGAGCTAGGGATTTTGAACATTTCTTCATGTGGTTGTTGGCCATCTGAATGTCTTCTTTGGTGAAGTGTCTGTTCATATCCTGTACTCATTTTTCAAGTGGGTTGTTCATCTTGTTGTGGTGCTTGAGCATTTTTAAAAATTCTAGATATAAGTCCCTTGTCTGACATGTCATTCCCAAATACTTTTCCCCTGACTGTGGCTTCCCTTTTTACCCTGTTAGAGAAGTTTTTGGATGTGTATAGGGATTTGATTTTTAGAATGTCCCATTAATCTATTTTATCCTCTCCTGGTTGTAGGTTTTTCAGAATGCTTGGGAGATTGTTTATGTTGAGGGTTAGGACTTCTAGAGTTCTTCCAAGCTTTTCTTTAATGATGTTTATAGTCCTTGGTTTTAGTCCTAGGTCCATGATCCACTTTGAGTTGGTTTTGTGTATGGACTGAGGTGTGGATCTTTCTTGAGTTTTCTGCAGATAGTTTTCCAATTTTTCCAGCATCATTTGTTAAAAAGCCTGTCATTTCCCCACTGGTCTCATGTCCTCGTCAAAAATCAGTTGACCATAGGTAGATGGGCTGATTACTGGATTCTCAATTCTATTCCATTGATCTGTGTGCCTGTCATTGTACCAGTACCACACTGTCTTGACCACCATGGTAGTGTATTAGGATTTGAAATCAGGTAATGAGATGCCTCCTACCTTGTTTCTATTTTTAAGGAGTGCTTTGCTTATTTGGGACCTCTTTCCATTCCAAATGAAATTGGAGATTGCCTTTTCCATCTCATTGAAGAATGGGATTGGTATTTGTATTGGGATTGGATTGAATGTGTGAATTCCCTTTGGTAGTAGTCTCATTTTCACAATATTGAGTCTTCTTATCCATGAGCAAGAGAGATTGTTACACTTCTCTGGGTCTCTTTGTTTCTTGAAGTAATGTTTTGTAAGTTTCTTTGAATAGATCCTTTATGCTTCTTGTTCAATTTACTCCCAAGTATTTAATCTTGTGATTAGCTATTGTAAAGCGTATTGTTTTTCTTAGCTCCAGTTCTGTATTCTCTTTGTCACTATAGAGAAATCCAATTGATTTTTGTATGTTGATCTTGTATGCTACCACTTTGCTGAATTGGTCATCTATGTCCAGTAGTTTTCTTGCTGAATCTTTAGGGTTTTCTAAGTATACTACCATATCATCTGCATATAGAGATAATTTAACTTCTCTTTGCCAATTTGGATACATCTTATTTCCTTCTCTTGTCTTATTGCTATTGCTAGGACTTCCAATATAATATTGAATGGGAGAAGTGATAGTGGGCACCCTGGCCTCTTTCATGTTCTCAAGAGGAATGCCTTTAATCTCTTTCCACTGAGAACAATGTTGTCTCTCGGGCCTGCAAATATACTTTTTACTATGTTGAAGAAATTCCCCTCTAATCCTATTTTGTTGAGTGTTTTAATCAGGAAAGGGTGTTGGGTTTTGTCAAAGGCCTTTTCTGCATCAATTGATAGGATCAAGTGGTTTTTGTCCTTTGCTTTGTTAATGTGATGAATTACATTGATTGTTTTTCTTATGTTGAACCATCCTTGCATACCTGTTATGAGTCCCACTTGGTCATGGTGAATTATTATTATTTTTTATATCATTGGATTCTATTGGCCAAGATTTTATTCAGGATTTTTGCATCTATGTTCATGAGAGATATTGGCCTATAGTTTTCTATTTTGGTGGTGTCTTTACCTGGCTTTGGTATCAAGGATATGATTGCTTCATAGAATGAGTCTGGGAGAATCCCATCTTTTTCTATTTTCTGAAATATTTTATGTAGAATTGGTGACAGATCTTCTGACTGTTTGGTAAAATTCACTTGTAAAACCATCTGGTCCAGTACTTTTTTTGGCTGGAAGTTGGTTTATTACCTTTGATTTCTTTTTTAATGAGTTTGCTCAGGTTTTCTATTTCAGTTGGTGTCAGTTTAGGTAGGTTTTGAATTTTTAAGTCCATTTCCTCTGGGTTTTCTTATTTGTTCGAGTACAGTTTTTCATAATATTCCAGTGTTAAACTTTCTATTTTAGTTGGTTCTGTGTGACATTGCCCATTTTATATTTTATTTCTGATTATTTGTCTTTTCCTTCTTTTCTTTTGTTAGTTTTGCTAGTGGTTTGTCAATCTTATTGACCTTTTCAAACAACCAACTCCTAGTTTTATTGATGGTTTCAATTGATTTTCTGTTTTCTATTTTGTTTATTTCTACTCTAGTTTTTATAATTTCAGTTTTTTAGAAGGTTTCAGGTTTTCTTATTGTTCTTTTTCAATTTGTTGAAGATTTGGGGTTGGAGAGTCAATGGTCATTTTGTCCTGCCTTTTGATATGTTTGCTTATTGCTATAAATTGACCTCTGATTACTACTTTGTCTCTTTCCCAGAGGTTTTTGGTAAGTGGCATTTTCATTGTCATTTGTTTTAAGAAACTTTTAAATTTCATTATTTATTTTTTCTAGTACCCATTCATGTTCAAGCAAGGTGTTGTTCAGCTTCCAAATGTATAGTTTTTTCTTCTTTATCTGCTTGTTATTAAGTCTAATTTTGTAGCATTGTGTTCTGAGAAAATGCTTTGTATTATTTCTATGTTTTTAAATTTATTGATGCTTGCCTTGTGACATAAAATATGATCTATTCTGGAGAATGTTTCATGCACATTGGAGAATAAGGTATACTGTGGGGGGTTTTGGGGTACATTAGCCTATAAATATCTATGAGATAGAGTTGGTTTATTGTTTGATTTAATTCTTGAGCTGAGCATCTTTGTTGAGTTTTTTCTTTCTATCTTTACTTGAGAGAGGTGTTTTGAAGTCTTCAACCACTATAGTAGTGTTTTCTGTTTCCTTTTTCAGTTCTGTTAATGTTTGCTTTATATATTTTGCAGATGTTTCATTTGGTGCATAGATATTTATTATTGTTATGTCCTCTTGTTCTATTGAGCCTTTAAGCATTATGTAGTGACCTTCCTTGTCCATTGTGAAGTTTTTGCATTGAAATTTATTTTATCAGATATTAATATCACTAGTCCTGCTTTTTTTCTGGTTGCCATTTGCTTGGCATATTTTTCCCCCATCCTTTTATTTTTAGTCTTTATCTTCATTTTTCAAGTGTGTCTCTCATGGACAGCATATTGATGGATTTGTTTTTTTATCCAATCTGCTACTCTTTTTCTCTTCAGTGGTGAATTCAAATCATTCACATTCAGTGTGATTGTTGAGAGGCAGGGTTTTATTGCTATCATTTTGTTGAGTTCTTTTTAGTGTTGTTGCTAGTTACTTTAGTCTATCCTGCTTTCTGTGGCACCTCTGTAAGGAGGACGTCTCTCAGTGTTTCTTGCAATGCTGGTCTTGTTTTTACAAACTCCCTTAGGTTCTATTTTTTTTTTTTTTAATATCTTGATCTCTCTTATAATCCTGGTATGTCTACTTGCTGTACAGAGGTAACTCATGGTTGCTGTGTAGCCAAACACTGTGGTACTGATGAGTCAAATGCGAGAATGATCACCCATGGTGGACAGTGTTTGGTGAAGCTCCCCAATTAAAACAAGCTGGGAAACAGAAGTGGCATCCACTTCCACAATAGCTTGCCTTGGGAAACCTTATGAACCTGGAGAAAGGGTGAAAGTTATACAGGAGTTGTCTAGGACTTTCGTTCATAGGGTTGCTATGAGTCGCCTGCAACTCGACGGCACTTAACAACAACAATAACAACAACAACAACAACAACAGTATTCTTGATTGACAGTTGTGTTCTTTGAGTGTCATTTCACTGTCTTCTTGCTCACATGGTTTCTGCTGAGAAATCAGAACTTAATCTTATCTCCTCTCCCTTATATGTTATTCTTTTTTTTTCTCCCTTGCTGCTTTCAGAATTCTCTCCTTATCTTTGGTTCTGGCAAATTTGACTATGATATGCCTTGGTGTTTTTCTTTTGGAGTCTATCCTATATGGTATTTGCTCAGCTTCTTGAATACATATTATCTCATGCTTCATTATGCCTGGGAAGTTTTCCTCTAGTAATCCTTCCACAACTTTTTCAGTACCTTTACTTGCTTCTTCATATTCTGGGATTCCAATAATGCATATGTTATTATCTTTGATGGTGTCCCACATTATTCTTAGATTTTCTTCTTTTTCCTTCCTTTTTGATTCTGCTTTTTGCTCTAGCAGATCAGTGGTGACAGTTCTATCTTCTATTTCACTGGTTCTGTGTTCCATCTCTTCAACTCTGCTCATGTGTCCCTCCATCATGTTGACGGCATCCGAAACATCGGACCTCATATTTTAGATTGTGATTTCTCATTTTTCCAGTGCCACTAATGCTTTGTTTGTTTTATCTGCACTGTTACGGATTGTTTTTTTAAGTTCCTCCTGGTTTTTGCTTGCAGTGTTCTATAATTCTTCAAGTTTGTCTTTCATCCATTGAAAATATTTAATCATTGTTCTTTTAAATTCTGTGTCAGAAAGTTTCATCAGATTTTCTGGATTCAGGAAATCCATTAATAGTGTGCCACGTTTCAGGAGTGACATCTTTCTTTGCACTTGTGTAGAATGTGAGATAGCCTACTTCTTTCATGACATTGCTATGCTAGTGTTTTTCATACCAGAGTCGAAGATAGGTTCTTGATCTGAAGACAATGCTCTAGAAATCAGTGGAGCAGCTACTCCAACTGGGTTTCTCTCTGAACTTCAGACTCAAGGGAAGGTTCAGCTCAGGGCCTGTGAGAACAGCCTCTTGTAGCTAAGTCAGATCAAGGTGTCCTGGATTAAGGGAAAGTTGATTGACTGGATGGGTAGGAATGGATGTGGAGCTGAATGGGAAGTGGGGTGGGCATAGGGAGGGGGCAGGGTAGACAGAGAGGCAGGGCAGCTACATGCAGGGACCTTACTCAGATTTAAGCTATCAGGGTGTGCACACGCGTGGGGTCTCTACTCAAATTCCAGCTGTCTATTTCCTACCCAGCAGCTCTCACTCAGCGGCCCTTGCCCAGTGGCCCTCACCCAGGGGCCCTTGTCCAGTGTCCCCCACCCCAGCGGGATCTTGGGTACAGTGGGGTTTAATAAAACTCAGTCAGTTTCCCACTGACCTGCTTGCTCCTGGAGGGTGGGTCCCACAGCAGCTCGTCTGGTGCCTTCTGCCGAGACCACAGTTTGTTGCTCCTGTGGCTCCCAAACTAAATATTTTAATAAAAGTTCTGACTAAAATTCCTTCCTACTGTCCACGTCATGCCACATCAGTTTCTGTGTGCTGCGTCGGTCTCTCTGGTGTCCTGTTTCTATGCAGCTTGCTGCTCCTCCAGCTCCTTATGCTGTTTCCAGCTCCACTGTTTCCTCTGCCATCTTGGTTCAGAGCTATATTTGTTTTCTTGGCAGTCCATGGTATGTTCAAGATTCTTCTCCAGCACCACCATTCAAAGGAATGCATTGATTCTTCTTCTGTCATCTTTAGTCAGTGTCCAGCTCTCTGATACATAGCAAGTAATTGTGAAGACCATGGGCTGGATTAGGTGTCTAGAGAGGTCCCTAACAGCAGATTTTCCCCAATGCAATTTGTCTTTTGATTTCCTGACTGCTGGTCTTAAGAGTGTTGGTTGTGGAGCCGAGCAAGCTGTAATTATTAACAACCTCAATCTCTTTTTCATCTATCATGGTGCTGCCTATTGGCCCAGTGGTGAGAATCTTTGTCCTCTTGATGTTGAGGTTCAATCCATATTGAGTATTTTATTTTATCAAAATGTTAATTATCTCCCAAAGGGCTAAGAAATTACATTAGGTTAAAAAAGTTCTGTGCCAGCTGAGGTTTTGGGAAACTGCAACATTAAAAAGAAAAATCCAGGCAGGTAGATATTAGCCATGAATCTCACCTGCAAAAAAGGTGAGTAACCGAGAAAATAGGAAGCCACTGGACTACTCATTCATTGAGATGGGAATCATTCAATGGGGTAACCACTTTGGAAAGCGTATTGTCAGTTTCTAGTAAAGTTAAATATGATTCACCCTGTGACTTAGTAATTGTTTTCCTAAGAACATCCTAGAGATTTGGGTACATAAGACATGGGAAGGAGTATTTACAGTAACTTTATTTAATGGTTTCCATCTGGAAAAGTCTCATGTTACAGCATATTTATATCTTGGAATACCACTTAGGATGTCCTGTATCTTGATAATGATGATATACAATAAATATAGTGAGTATATAAATATAATGACTCCCCCATTCGCATGAGGCCCTAATCCCCAGAACCTATAAATGTTATCTTCTATGGAAAAAGAATCTTTGCAAATATGATTATGTTAAGGATCTTGTGATGGAGAGATTATTCTGATGGTCCCTGAACACACCCCTTTTAAGAGGATCCCTTGTTGGTATAAGTGGTGAATGCACTTACTATCAACTGAAGCTTAGCGGTTCAAGTCCACCCAAAGGCACCTTGGAAGAAAGGCCTGATGATGCTTTAGCAATTGAAAACTATGGGCACAGTTCAATTCTAACACATAGGGAACTGCCATAATTTCGACTCAGCTGAGGTTCAAGTGTGTGTGTGGAGGGGTAGTGAATTAATATATGACTCTTCTACCTTGGCCTTCTAACTCACAAAATGATTGAATGGGACTATGAAATAAGCTACTACTCATCTGTCAGTTTGTCATACTGTTGTAATGCTAGAAACTGTGCAGTTGTTGTTTCTAATACTGTCAAGATCATCCATGCTGGATAGATTTCAGCAGAACTTCCAGACCAAGATATATTAGGAATAGGGACCTACTTCTGTAATAAGTGATCTACTTCTGAAAAAAAATGGCCAGTAAAAACTTTACAACCCTCAGTGGAGCATTGTCTGAACAGGGCTGTAAGATGAGCTCCTCAGTCTGGAAGAGACTTAAAATATGGTTGATGACGGGTTGCCTTCTCAAAGTAGAGTTAACCTTAATTACGTACGTGTATTGGGAGTTTTATTTGCTGATATAGAACAACTCAAAATGAGAAGAAATACCGCAAACATCTATTAATAGTTGCAATGTGAAATTTACAAAGCATTCGATCTAGGAAAATTAGAAGTAATAAAAAAATTAAATGGTCGGCAATAGAATATCCTTGACATAAATGAACTGAAATGGATTGGGTGTTGCGCATTTTGAATTGGATTATGATACAGTCAACCATGAGAGGAATAACAATTTGAAGAAGAATGGTGTGTCAAGTTCATTGTCAAAAAGAACACGTCAAGATTTAGTCTGGTGTTCATTTTGGCAGCACATATACTAAAATTGGAACAATACAGAGAAGATTAGCATGGCCCCTGTGCAAGGATGACATGCAAATTCGTGAAGCGTTCCATATACTTTTTTTAAAAAAGATCTGTTCTGAAGTACAATGCAGTAATAAGAACATATCCATGTTCTGACAAGAGAGATCAGTTAATGTGGTCAAATTTATTTATCAAATTTACACACCCATGATTATTCCAAAGATGAAGAAAATGAAAAATTTAACCAATTTCTGCAATCTTAAAATGATCAACCATTAAATGAAGATATATTGATAATTACCGATATTATAATGTGAAAGTTGGAAATAAAAAAGGATTGGTACTTGAAAAATATGTCCTTGGGGATGGAAATGACACCAGAGCTTGAAGGATAAAATTTAACAAGGTCCATGGCTTAGTCACTGCAAATAACTTTTCTCCATAATTAAATGAAAGAGAGACATATGGACCTCAATAGGATGGAATACACAAGAGTCAAATTGTCTTCTTTTATGGGAAAAGATGATGAATTTCAATATCATCAGTCTAAACCGGGCCAGGGGCTAACTACAGAACAGACTGTCAATTGTTTATCTCCTAGTTTAAGTAGAAGCTAAAAAGAATGAAAACAAGTTCACGGGGTCAAATCACAACCTCAAATAAATCCCATCTAACTCTTTAGGTTAGGATAGACTTGAAGCATTGAACATTAATGATTGAAGACTAGATGAGTTGTGAGATGGCATTACAAAGAAAGCAAAAGGTCTTTACAGACAAGAAAGAAAGGAACAAAATGGATGTGAGAAAACACTCTGAAACGTGTTTTTTTAGTGTAGAGTAGTTAAAGTAAATGCAAGAAGTGATGAAGTAAGAAAAGTGCAACAATGAATGAAATGGAAACCCTAAGTCTCTGTAAACTTTCATTAAAATGAATTAAAGAAAGAAAGAGTTGAAAAAATATTTCAAAGGTCAGCATAAAGAAGACAAAGGGGGAAAGAAAGAAGGCAAAGAAAATACTATAATAAAATATGCAAAGAACTGCAGATAGAAAACCAATGGAAAGAACATGCTTGTTGTTTTCTCAAGATAAAAGAATTGAGGAGAAAGCTGAAGCCTCAAGTTCAACTGTTGAGGAATTCTATGGGCATAATATTGAATGACAAAAGAGGCACCAAAAGAAGATGGAAGAATACACAGTCACTGTATCAGAAAGAATTGGTTGAAGTTTAACTATTTCGAGAGCTAGCATATGCTCAAGGCCTGATGGTATTAAAGAAAGAAGCCCAAACTGTACTGAAGGCATTGGTGTAAAACCAGCTTCCAGGAGCTGATGGAATACTGTCAAGATGTTCTACCAGATGAACATAATGCTGTAAGTGCTCATTGGCTTACACCACAAGACTGAAGGAGATTCCTATTTGTGCTCATTCCAAAAAGCTTTCTCCACTCCAGCAGGATGTAGAGATTACCAATATCACTAATAACACAGGAAAATGTTGCTGAAGAGATTTAATAAAACAATTGCGGTAGTACTTCAATAGGGAATTGCCAGAAATTCAAGCCAGATGTATTTAATGTTGTGTGTGTGGCCTAAGTGAAGATTTGCAAAGTACATTGATTTTTTTTTCTTTTAAAAATATTTAATTTGGATGAAAGTCTACAAAACACATTTTAAAAAATTAAAAATTAACCCAACCATAATGGCTTTTCATCCAATCATTCCTAGACATTTTGTTTTCTACTATTTTTTTAAAATTCTTTTTATTGGGAAAAACATATTGGGAGTATAAGGAGGTGAGGGTTGGGGGCAGAAAGGTGAGGATGGGCCAGGATGCAGTTGCAGAGCTACACAGTTTGGTTGGTGTGGGGAGCAGGTGAAGGAAATGATGAGGGTCCAGAGGGGACCAGATACTACAGAGGAATGACAAGCATTTTTCCAATGGTAATGAAACCAACTGTCTTATTGATTTAGGAATTGAATATCGACTCTCTGGCTTCTTCATGCTGAACAGGGGCATAGATGTAAAGGGGGGGAGGGAGGACGCTTTATCACCTTACTGGTGCTCTTGGGTTAAAGCTGCTTGCCTTCTTGCTCTGTTAGAAGATATTTTCCTGTCATTTGCTCCCCTCTGGACTGCAAAGTGTTTTTCCAGGTGGGTCCAGTG
>NW_006400017.1:1045921-1048886 GCF_000299155.1 Elephantulus edwardii
GGCTGTGGAAGCCTCATGGAGCTGCAGCGGCTGTGTGGCGCAGCGAGGGCTCTGCAGAGGGGGTTGGGAGCCACGAAACTCACCCATTTCTCCTTGGGAATCCTTGAATTCCTCTTGTTGAGCCTCAATCTTCACTGAGGGCCAGTCATCAACTGTTTAAGTGTTCAATTATCAATAAGCCGAAGTCTGTGGAAGGCCATAATGGCCCTGCTTTAAGTGGTTCGCTGCTCCCGCAGCTCACCATGCTGTCTCTGCCTCTGCCGCCATCTTGGATCTCCCATTTTCTACTATTAATAATAATGTCTGACCAAACTCTTATCAGATAGCCTTTCCCTTCACCTTGTTGTTGTTGTTGTTGTTGATTGTCTTCAACTCATAGTGATCTTGTGAACAAAAAACCTAAAGCCCCTCCACAACTGTCGACATTTTTCAAAGTACATAGATTCCAGGGTCAGGTTGTTTAGGAAATGGATGCCACTCCTGCTCCCTTCAACTTACCTATTTATGGATCTTTGTTCCCTTCTCCCTCCCTTCTCAACTCTGTGAACCTCCAAGATTGATTTTATCTGTGTGTCAATCTTTCATTAGCCTTTTAGTTTGTTTTTTTTGTTTTGTTAGTCTTCCATACCCTATCAACATGTGTTATGAGAGAAAAAAGACTCTCTGAATTGATTCTATTTTTTTTCTAAAGCTCTTAACCTAAGGTGAAATAATTCTTTTCTTTCCTCTCATCTGTCACTCCTACCCTAAGCCTCACCTCTCTCATTTTAGTCCCTCAATTTATAGCAAAACAATAAAGATGAAAACACTAGAGCATATATATATATAATGTCAGAGATCTGGACAATGACTAGGGATGATAGAAAGAGAACTGATGTCTTTAAGCTGTGGTGTTGGAGAAGAGTATGGACTGCTAGGAGAGCAAGCAGGTTTGTCCTAGAGATTGTGAAGCCAGGCTGCTCCTTGGAAGCAAGGATTCTGAGGCTTCGTCTGACATACTTTGGGCATGTTGCAAAGAGTAACCAGTCCTTGGAGAGTGACATTATGCTTGGAAGGGTAGAGAGATAAAGAAAAAGAGGGAGACCATTGATAAGATGGATTGATTCAGTGACTAGGGTAATGAGGGTAGGTGTGTCAGAGACACCAGGATTGGGACAGGGTAGAGCAGGGTTCAGAGGAGCCACGATAGATAGATAGATAGATAGATAGATAGATAGATAGATAGATAGAGCTAGATAGCTAGGTAGATAGATAAAATCATATAATCTATCAATCATCTTTTTCTGTATTTTACAAAAATCTTATTTCTTTTCCCCCTCCCTCCTTTTTTTTGCCTTTCATAGCTATTAATCTTCCAAGATTGAGTCTATCGATGGCGTGTAAACCATTTTTTAGCAGTTTATAGTAGTGGTTCTATACCATAATTGTCCTTTTGTGACTGATTTATGTCACTCAGCATAATTTTTCTAGTTTTATCCATATTTCATGGTGTTTCACGAATTCTTAATCATTTTTCAGTAACACATTGTGTGAATGTATCAGAGTTTCTTTTGCCATTTGTCCAGAGTCACTTGAGTTGTTTCCAATCCTTTGCTACGATGAATAGTGCTGAAATAATTGTGGGTAAGAGTCTGTTTGTTTGTGCAGCTCTTATTTCTTTAGTGTATACATATCTAATAGTGAGATTGTTGGATCAAATGGTACTTCTTTTCTCAACTTTCTAAAGAAGTGCCAACTGCTTTCCATAGCGATTGTATCCTTTTACATTACTACTAACAGTGTACAAGACTTCCAATCTCTCTACATCCTTGCCTACTCTTATTGTTTTGGTGGTGTTTTTTCTTTTTCTTTTTCTTGTTGTGTACCATCAGGTCAGATCCAACTGGCATAGGAGGAGATTTTCCCTCTTCCAGTGGAGCATCTTCAGGATTGCAGTTCAGTTTCTTACTCTTATTGTTTTAATGTCTTGTTTAATAGTGCTGGTTTTGCTGGAGCTCTGATGGCCTAGTGGTAAGGAGCTACGCTAGCAACCCAGAGGAATATGGTTTGAATCCACCAGCTTCTCAGTGGGAGAAATGGGCAATCAACTCCCAAGTGATGTACTGCCTCTGAAAACCTACCACCAGAGGGTCAGCTATGAGTTGGTTCCAACTCAACAATATACAACAACAACAGCTGATGATGAGCATTTCTTCATGCGTCTGTTGACTGTCTAGAATATTTTCTTTAGTGAAGTGTCTGTTCAGTAACTGGGTTTTCTGTCTTGTTGGGTTATTGGCAGTTTTTAGTGACATAGTCTTTAGGGAGTTGCATTGCTAACCCAAAGGCTGAGTCTCTGTGGAGGTTGAATCCACCAGCTGCTCCACATCTAGTCTCTTCCGGTGAAATTTACAGCCTCAGAAAAGCCCCTGCTATGATTTGATCTTTCTTCTACATAGTATAGCACTGGTCTGTGCATTGCTGTGGAGAGGTAACTCGTGGTTGCTGTGATGTTAAACACTGTGACACTGATGTGCCAAATAATGGTTACCCATGGTGGACAGTGTTTGGTGGAGATTCCCAATTAAAACAAGCTTGGAAGCAGGAGTGGCATCCACTTCTGAAATGGCTTGCCTCCAGAAACTCTATGAACAGAGCTCAGATCTTTTATTCATAGGGTCTCTATGAGTCGTCTACGACTTGATGGCACCTAACAACAACAACAACGACAACATGATTGATTCTGGCTCGATAAGTGCATAACCACAACATCAACTTGCATGGGTATTGATGATGAATTCAAGTAACATAAAATCATTGATTTTAATTTAATCTTTTCTGCATTTTTTTTATGGTGAGAAAAATTTATTACATTTAGAATTAGCCCGCTGGACTCAGTTTAGATGATCCCAATTTTGTTGGCAACATCCAAAGCATCATAATCAGGAGCAAGTCGAACATAGGCCTTCTTCTCTCCATCAGGCCT
>NW_006400017.1:1049176-1081073 GCF_000299155.1 Elephantulus edwardii
TTCTTTTTTTTTTGGCTGTGGACGCCCTTCAGGACTGCCTTCTTGGCCTTCAATGCCTTTGCTTTGGCTTCAGTTTTGGGAGGGGCAGGGGCTTCCTTCTTCGCTTTCGGTGCCATCTTCGTAGAAAGCAGGATCTCTATTTATTTTTTATGTTGAGGTATCAACTCTACAGAATGCTCTAAAGAGCTGCACTGCCAACCCAAAGGAATACGATTTTCATCTACCACCAGCTTCTCCAAGGGATGTGGCTGGGCCAGGCAGCAAGGCGAGAGAGGAGAACAGAGCTGAGAGGAGGAGGGGGAGGAAGTCATGGGGACAAGGTGGGTAGGAAAGCTGGGCTGTACTTGGGGACAGTGGCTCCAGTTCCCATTCTGGGAACTCAGTTTTCTCTTGGCAGCTATAGAGGAGCCTTTCCCCCCTGGGATCTGCCAACCAGCAATGGCATTTGGAACCAAGAAAATGCCATTCTTTTGAGTGAGAGAGGCAGCTGGTAGTTGGCAGGCACTGGCACAAGTTAGACATGTGTCCATCTACGCAGACTGTGCTTTGGCCTCCACCAAGCTGGTGTCGTGGGGCCAAGAGTTCGTGAAGACCAAGGTAGGAGAAAACATCCATTGGTCTGATGTTTCTCCTTCCTGGCTCCCTCTATCCACCTGTGTTCAACTCAGCTGTAGCCTGGCAGCTACGGTTGGCTGGCCTTACCTCACTGGCCTTCTCCCACTCACTTTCCTTCTTGATCTTAGTTTCTACTCACCTGAAGGTTGGATTGTATCTGAGAGTTCCATTCTCACCTAGAGAGAGAGAGAGCTCTGGTTGCCTACTGATAAGGAGCTGTGCTGCCATCCCAAAGGCACATGGTTCAAATCCACCAGCCTCTCTGTGGAAGAAAGATGGGCAATCTCCTCCTGTGTGATTTACTGCCTCTTAAAACCTGCTGAAGGACCAGCTATGGGTCAGTTCCAACTCAACGTTACACAACAACAACATTCTCACCTAGTTTGGCCTACTGCCAGGAACACCTGCAGAGTAGAAGTTCTTATGTCTAAATGGGGACAGAAGAGCTGAGGCAGGAGATCAGTTCTGATTGAGGGTGATTTCGTGTGCTTTAGGGTAGAATTGCCCTCCACAGCATCTTTTGTGGCTATAGGTCTAACTACCTTTTGGAAGTCAGATCCCCATACTTTTTCTTCTGAGATGCCTCTGGGGAGATTTTTAACTGCTAACCTTAAGCCTAGTAGCTGTTTGTTCCAACCAGTGACTCCTGAGGCAGGGAGGAACCACTCATCATGACTAGCTCAGGGCACAATGTTGTTTTTCTGTTCCATGGGGTTGGAACTGACTCATAGCTGACCCTCTGGCGGGTTTTAAGAAGCAGGAAATCACATGGGAAGAGATTGTCCACCTTTCTCCCACAGAGCAGCTGGTGCATTCAAACTGCCTGTCTTTGGGTTGACAGCGCAACTCCCTACCACAAAGCTACCATCGCTCATTAATGGATATAAATACCACGTGAGCACCTTTATTTTTAAGCTCCAAATCTGAAAACATCACCACTTACAGGGTGATGTCTAACAGGACCTCAAGAGCTAGAATTTTACTTCTCTTATCTCTGACAACTCACTCACTGATTAGTCTAAACTCTCTCTTCCAGCCTCAGTTTCCCTAACAGATTGTATCTCCATGTCTCTACCTGAAGGGGAAAGATGTTCAGCCAGGCTCAAGAAGAGGGAAGACATGTCTACCCCATTGGGAAGCAAAGCTCCCAACTTCCATCTAGTCTCCAGGAGGAAGTAGGTTTGATGAAGTGCTGGGCTAGCTCCTCCAGGCTAAGTATGTGGGTTTCTTTCCAACTGTTTGTTTAGTGACTTTTTGTTGAGAGATTGGTCATGCTGAAGGGATTTACACCACAGAAATTGGCAAGCACCACAGATTCCCCCTCCTTCCTCCATTGATTGTTAAACATTTGTTTGTTCTCTAATGGAGCTGAATCTCCTTATTTCCAGGACTCCTGTTGAAGCTCTCAGCCTGATCCCCACTGTGTCTGGTCTTTGAGGGCAGGACAGAGATGCTTGCAAAGAAGTAGGGTGGGGGCGGGGCTAAATGGGTGTGAATGTGACAGACTATTCTAGACAGATAGGTTGTTGCTATGTACTGTTAAGGTGGAACAGACTCCGATCTGACCGTGCAGGGGGTTTTCAGAAACAGAAACATGGGGAGAAATTGCCCATCTTTCTCCCACAGAGAAGTTGGTGGATTTGAACTGTTTGCTCTTGGGTTTGCAGTGTAACTCCTTACCACTAAGCTACCAGAGCTCCCTAGATTGCTTCAATGAGTAGACTGAATGAGGTGGAACAGAGACTCTAGTTACTCTTTGGGTCTTGTTGCACTTTTACACCCAGTTGTGACATCCTTTTTTGGTCTGGTAATGCTCTTACTCTTCTACTTTACCTTGAATGTCCAGCTGAATTTCTGTCCCCATTGGGATGGTTTCTGGATTGCTCTGCAATGGGATTGTACCTGCAACCATCCAAACCCCCTACTGTGCACTCTCTAGCTGTATGACTCTAGGTGATATCCCCTTCTCCATGAAACAGTAATAATGTTATTTATGTCAGCCCAGTGGTAGTTTTGGACAAGAAGACTTGTGGGACACACAGAGGCCCATATGAATAGTTGATAGATGACAGTCCCTCTTTCTTCCTCCTGTCCAGCCCTCAGAGTGCAGGCTCCTTCAATTCACTCGAACCACAATTATTGAAAATGCAGCAATCTGGTCAGATTAACTGTCAGGTTGGATTGAAGAACAAAACAAAACAGAATCCAGATTCTTGCTGTTTACATAAGACACACTCCAAAAAAGGGAGAATACAAAAGGATGAAAGTAGGTGGATAGAAAATACAAATGAAAGAAAGTTGATGTAGCTAACCTATACAAATACAGAATGAAATATTATTTAAGATAAAAGGTATTTATAAGGGAAGCAAGGGTGTCTATACCATGATTATAGAAGAATTCACTATGATGCAATTTCTTAAGTTGTATTCCCTAGTAGTGCATCTTCACAACGTATGCCGTGAGCAGTGAGATGCGATGGACGAATGGCATGATGATCATATTGCATGTAATTGAACTGATTATGTGGAGATTGTTGCAACATCTTATTACCTAAAAATTTACCACGGGGGGGGGGAATTAGTTTCCATCAGTAACCATTAAGAAAGAGACGAGAAGACATTTGTAAATTATATCTTGTGTCTAAAGATTATAAGAAACATGTATCTAGAACATGTAAGAACTCTAAACAACTCAATAATAAAAGACAAACAACCCAATTTAAAAAACAAGTGTGAGAGATCTAAATGGACATTTCTTACAAGAAGAAAATAGACATGTCTCAGAGGTCGAAAAGGCCAACAAACTCAACATCATTAACAAAAGGGAAACACAAATGAAAATTACACTGAAATAGCAACTTTACACACCTTAGAATGAATATAATCAAGACATGCTAACAAAGGTTAGTGAAAGTGTGGAGCAATGAACGTCCTCACTCAGGGCTGATGAGAGTGTAAATGGTACACCTGCTGTTGGAAAGGGTCTAGTGGTTCCATGCTTCTAGTGAAGCCCAGAGTGACCATCTAGACTCAGCATTTTCACTCCTTGCATGTACCCAAGAGAAAGAAGAACCTAGGTCCACATAAAAACTAGTGCACAAATTTTCAAGGCAGCACTACTTATATCCAAAAAAACAAAGAATACAAATGCCCACCAACTGATGAATGTTGTTATTTTTTATATGCCATTGTGTCACCTGTGACTCATAGTGACCCCTATGTACAATAGCTCTGAATCCTGCCCTATACTGAGACATTTTCACTGACTTCAACACCTCTAACCCCATCACCCCATTTACCATATCAATCTATCTCATCCAGGGTCTTCCTCTCCTGCGCTGTTCCTCCATCCTTCTAAGCATGATGTCCTTCTCCAAGGACTGGTCCCTTCTAGCCACGTGCCCAAAATATGTGAGACGGAGCTTCAAAATTCTTACCTCCAGGGAGAAACTTGGTTTCTCCCTCTCTAAGACAGACTTGCTTGTTCTCTTAGCAGTTCATTGTATGTTCAATACTGCTCCAGCACCACAACTTAAAGACATCAATTCTTCCATCATCCTTAGTCATTGTACAGCTCTCTGATGCACAGCAAGTAGTTATGAAGACCATGGCCTGGATCAGGCATACCATAGTCTCCAGACTGATGACATTACTCTTTAGCACTTTGGCAAGGTCTCTAACAGCACATTTCCCCAATGTAATTAGTCTTTTGATTTCACGACTGCTGCTGCCATTAGGGTTGATTATGGAGCTGAGCAAGTGGAAATTGTTAACTATCTCAATCTCTTCTTCATCTATCATAATGTTTTCAACTGGGCCAGTGGTGAGATTCTTTGTCTTCTTGATGTTGAGCTTCAATTCATATTGAAGACTACAGTCCTTGACCTTCCACAGCAAATGCTTCAGGTTCTCTTCAGTTTCTGCAAACAAGGTTGTGTCATCAGCATTACAAGGTTATTGATGAGTCTTCCTCCAATCCTGATGCCACATTCCTCTTCATAAAGTCCAGACTCCCGAATGATCTGTTCTGCATTCAGATTGAAAAGGTATGGAAAGAGGACACATCCCTGATGAACTTTTTTCCTGATTTTGAACCACACAGTGTCTCCTTGGTCTGTCTTGCTGACTGCTTCTTGGTTTGAGTATAGGTTTCACATGAGCACAATCAAGTGTTCTGGGATGCCAATTCTTCTCATTAATTCTTATTAATTGAGGACTAGAGAGATATAATAATGATACAGCTGTGTAAAAGGATATTATTTGTGAATAAGAAGAAATGCTACACCATGGATAAACTTTGAACACAACATAGCAAATGAAAGTGGTCAGACACGAAAGACCACCTATATACTACAACTCCACCAATGCAAACTGTTCAGAATAGGAAGCTCTGTAGAGATGGAGGTTGCCTTAAGACTGAAGTGGAAGGCCAGGGAGAAATAGCTATAGGTTTTCTTGTTTTTTTGGGGGGAAGGAGGAAATTGCTTTAAAATTTATAATGGTTGCACAACTCTGAAAATGCTAAAAAAAACATTGACTTGTACATTTAAAAGAGATCACTGTGTGGTGTGTGAATTATATTGCAATAAGTAAAAGAAAGTACTTGCTTATAAAAAATAGTACAGAAATGCATTAGCCTTGAGTTTATTTGACCTTTTAAGTTTGGATCTGGTGGCCTCATCTGTAGGGAACTGCAATGCTAACCGAAAGGCCATGTTTCTCTGGTGGTTCAAATCCACCCATAGCTCCTTGAGAAAGAGTTGGGCAACCTCTTCTGTGCACAGTGTTGGAAACTCAACGGAGGGTTGGCTATGCCTCAATGGCAATGAGTTTGACTTTGAGAATATTTTTCCTCTGGTGTGGGCCCCAACCCTCGTGGGCATGTGGGAAGGAACTGTTTTTCAGGGGTTTGTCCTTAGATGATGTGTGACAGGACCGAAAGGCTGCGTTTTGTTTCAAGATCTTAACTCAGTTCTGGGTCAGGAGGTGTCCTCCCACCAAGGTTCACTTTCTCGTTGATTCTGGTTGGAGTTAAGATGGGGATGGATGAAAGGCCTTCGGAAAAGCATGAAGTGCCTACTTGAACCATCTGCACCTCTTTTATGTGTCAGATAGAATTCACAACTTCCCGAAGGTTTGGGGTGGAGATCACACTCAAGTGCCCTTGTCTCTAGATCCTGCTCTTTTCTCTCAGCACCCAATCAGATCTCCCTCCTGGGCTGGTCCTCAGAAGTGTGTTGACCATAGTGTGTGTGTGTGTGTGTGTGTGTGATGTGGCGGAAGTGATATGATGACAGGCTGGTGTCCATCTCTGAGCCTTTATAGGGTAAATGCCTGGAACTGGCTGTAGGTAGTTCATGAGGTTGCTTTACAACCAGAGCTCCTGAGCCAAGTCCAAATCAAGGTCTATTTTTATTCGACCCTGAGGTAATAATGGTTTTAACATTTGTTTGTTTAGAAGATCATTTCCCATCCTCAAGGTGTGCCCTTGCCCCTGCAATAGGAAACCTGAGCATACCTCATTACAAGTGAAGAACTCCACTTGTTGAGAGATGGGTTCTCGGTGGTTGTGTGACCACCTTCCAGAGTCCTTGCCCCAAAGGAAAAGGCTCTACAAGCCAGAGAAAGGAGGAGAGGGAGCCTTTTCCTCTTTTCGATAATTTTCTCTTTCACTTCAATTCTTCCATTGAGGAAAAGTATGAGCCTGCAGAGTCTGGGAGGTAAGTATACCCAATGGACAGATGGGAAGACTGAGACACAGAACTAACCCAACATCCAACTTTGGGAGCGGCTCTGGCTCACTGAGTCATCACCTGAGAAGGTAAATGATGACTCAAAGTCAAAGGATTCTGGAGGCCGCACACCCACTGGACACGTGGACCCTGCCCTGGAAGCGGGGCTGGCAGAAGGTTTTCATTTTAGTCTTTAGCGCCACCTTGTGGCCATTGTATATCATAACGCTCTGACTCACCTTAAAGATAGATCTTTAGGAGCAAAGGACTTAATCCAGTCTTTTAATTTCATTTTACAGAGAAGGTTCAGAGACGGCCCTTGACACCTGTCCATAGCCACACGGCAATCATTCCCTTCTCCCTCTAGACACTGCCTAGCGCTCCCTTACTGGCTTTCTCCGGGATCAGTGTTCTTGGGCAGCTTGGAGGCCTTCTTCTCTCCAGAGGCTTGGTGCTGGGGTGGTCACACTTGCAGCTGGGGCTGGGAGCTCCCTCGTCTCGCTGGTGTCCAGCCTGTTCCAACAGGAACAAAAGCACCTGGAGGCAGATCTGGGACCAGAAGCTGTGCCTCCTGTCCCTTTCCCCACAGGTAGTAAGCATACCAGTTTGAGCCTCAGTTGTGTCCTGATACTGTCAGCTATGTTTAGATACCTGTGGAATGTGAGGACTGTGTTGTCCTTTAACAAGAAGGTTTAGGGTGCCTTCTGGAAAAGCATTCACGCCCAAATAGTCAGGCCTGCTGAACTGGTGCGGAGAAGCCTCTGGTGCCGGGGGCAGGAGAGGTCAGATGTAGTGCAGCCCATCTTCTCTGCTCCTTAGACTTAAGGCCAGGCTGAAGAGCGTGGCTGTGAACAGGACCACAGAGTTGGCTTCTCTCTGCCCACCCCTGAGACCTGAAGGCCCCACATGCTTTCTGCGAACATTTTCCACCGAAGAGTACAGAACATCTCAGCTAGGGCTGAGGCTAGGTTTCTGTTAACTGCTGGTCTGTGTATTTATGGATTCCTGGAGAAAATAGGAACTTTCACCGGGGCTACTACTCAGGAGAGCCAGGCAAAGAAGGGAGTAAGTAAGCCTTTGCAGGCACCATCCGCGACTTTTTAGTGCATTCAGGGTGATACCCACCCACTGCCCTCGAGTGCATTCACAGTGAATCTGAGGCTGTGACTCTTTACAGGAGGAAGAGACTGTTCCTTCTGAGGAACAGCTGGTGGATTTGAACCCCTGACTTTATGGTTAGAAGCACAACGTGTATTATATTCTGTCACTAGAGTTCCTTCCACTCAGTGAAACAGATTTCCTGAATGGCTATAGGAAAGGATTCAAACATAACAATAAGCATGAAGATGGAGCATAAGACCTGACGTTTCATTCTGTTATGAATAAAGTCATCATTGACTGGATCCAACTCAATGACAGACAACGAACAACAACATACGCACAGGACACTGGTAGCCCTGACTCCTGCAGATGTATAGCAGAGATGTATATTTTATATGTTGTACCTATATGATATAGATATATAATTTTTATTTTCTTCTTCTGTTATTGTTGTTGTTAGGTGCTGTTGAGTAGAGTAAGACTCCACTGATCTGAACCCTGTCTTATTCTGTACCATCCTCACAACCTCTGACACACGATAGCCCATTGCTGCAGTCACTGCGTCAGTCCAACTGCTGAAGGTCTTTCTCTGCATTGCCGTCCCCCACCTTTCCAGGCATGATATCCTTCTCCAAGCAATAGCCTTTCCTAGCGACATGCCCAAAGTATATGAATTAAAACTTCACATCTTTGCCTCCAACAGCACGCTGGCTTCACCTTCTCCAAGATATATCTGCTTGTTCTTTTGGCAGCCCACGGGATAGTCAGCACGCCTTTTCTGAGTTATAAAAGCTGTGCACAACAACAACAACAACTCACTTCTTATCCAAAGCAACCACACTCGATCAAAGGGCAGCATTTGCCTTGGGCTAAAGCTCAAAAGGCAGGAATGGGGTTGTATGGAAAGACTGAGGGAAACAAGAACCACAGAAAGGAGGCAGAAGAATGAAGTTACAGTGTGGATATTGTAGTTAATGTCATAAGATATGTATAATGCTTGAAAGGAAGAGTAATTTAAATATTCATCCAAATAGCAATAACAAACGTTAGAATAATACTTGATGTGACTTTTACAAAACTCCCCCCCCCTTTTTTAAAATTATCTGGGAGAAAGTAGCTGTGGCTTTTTCCTGCTTCTTCATCTAATGTATATGAAATAAATTGCACACATTGAAATGTATTACTTTGTTATTTTTGACAAATGAAATCTTCACCAAAGTAAAGATAGTGGATATATCCATTAAAAAAAGCTGTGCCTGCCCTTACTACCTCCCCTCCATTATTATACACGTAATACAATACAGATAAATTAGCATGTGCAAGCAAGATGGGGAGGTAAAACAGCAAAGTAGCCAAAAATACAGAGCTCTGAATCAAATGGAGAAACTATTGAGTCTTTTTGTGCCTTAGTTTCCTCGACTGAAAACAGGTTTGACTTTGACATCCTTTTCACAGAGGGTAGCAAGGACTGAAGGAATTAGACCCAGCAAAGTACTATGTTGTTGTTGTTAGGAGTCATAGAGTTGGTTCCAACTGATGGCAGCCCGTCGCAAAACAGTATAGAACATCGCATGACTCTGCCTACATTGTCCATCCTAACAACCGTTACAGAGTTGGAGGCCACTGCTGCAGTCTGAGGGATAACTCATCACTCACAGAGTGATCTTCCTCGTTTTCTCAGACCCTCTACTTTCACAAGCCTGATGCCCTTCTCCAGGGACTGGTTCCTCCTGACAACATGCTCACAGTACTTGCAATGAGGTCTTAGCATCCTGGCTCCTAAGGCACACTCCGGCTGTCCTTCCCCCTGCCCCCATAGATTATGATTTTATTCCTTGTAGCCAGGAAATAAAAAACATGTGATGGGAAAGTCTGCTGTTAGGGACCTCTCCAAAGTACTGAAGAGCAATGGTGTCACTCTGGAGACTAAGGTGCGTCTGATACAGGCCATGGTCTTTGCAATCACTTGTTATGCATCAGAGAGTTGGACAATGACTAGGGAGGATAGAAGGAGAATTGATGCCTTTGAGCTGTGGTGCTGGAGAAGAGTATTGAATGTACCATGGACTACTAAGAAAACAGGTTAATTCTGGAGAGGGTTAAACCGGGCTGCTTCTTAAAGGCAAGGATTTTGAGGCTTCATCTGACATACTTTGGACATGTTGTAAAGAGGGACTGGTCCTTGGAGAGGGACATCATGTTTGGGAGGGTGGAGGGACAGCGCAAGAGGGGAGAAGACCCTCTATGAGGTGGATTGATTCAGTGACTGGGGTAATCGGGATAGGTGTATCAGGGGCAGTGTGATTGGCACAGGATAGAGCGGGACTTAGGGCTGTTGTACAGAGGGTTGCTATGAGTCGCAAGCGACTTGATGGCACATAACAACAACAACAACAACAGTCCGTAGTATATTCAAAGCTCTTCACTGGCATCATAACTCAAATGCATCAGGTACTCTTCAGTCCTCCCAAGTTATTGTTTACATATGTTACTGTTGTGCCGACTTGGAACTGGTTCATAGTTGACTTGCCAGCACTCTTACAGAGGATGTAAGTCACACTGAAAGAGATTGCTCATCTTTCTCCTGTGGAGCAGCTGCTGGATTTGAACAGCTTGCTTTTGGGTTGGGAGAGTGATTCCTTAACCCACTCGGCCACCAGAGCACAAAAGTACTATGATATTGCTTATTGGTTTAGTTGGCAGGGTTCTGCTTTCTTGATGTTGAATCATAAAGATGGAAGTCTTTAATTTTGAACATTAACAGCTTCAAGTCTTCTCCACTTTCAGCAAAGTTGTGTCATCTGCATACCACAGACTGCAGTTGAGTATTCCTCTATTTGTGATGTCAAATGCTTCTCCATATACCTTAGTTTCTTAGATTATCTTCTCAGTATAAGACCACGTTCAGATCTATTGTTCATAGGGTCTCTATGAGTTGTGCTCAAATCAACAGCACCTAACAATAACAGCATACAAACTGAATAAGTATAGTAAAGTGAAACAAGCCTTTCTTGATTTTAAATCACACAGCATATTCTTGAATGGCTGCCCCTTGGTCTATATACAGGCTCCATATGAGCACAATTAAGTGTTCTGGGGTTCTCATTCTTCCCAATGTTATCTATAACTTGTTATGATCCACATAGTTGGGAAGACTTTGCATCATCTATGAAACACTTCCTGGTATTCTCTGCTTTTAGTCAAGGCCCACCTGACATTAATACCTCATATCCCACCTCCTATTCTTTCTGAATTTCTGGCGCTTCCATGATGGTATACTGCTGCAATTGTTTTTGAAAGCCCTTTTTTCAAAATTTTACTTGTGTGCTGGAAGTCCAGGACTGCATCCTTCAAAATGGATTGAAGCTCAACATCAAGAAAACAAAAATCTTACCATTGGGCCTATTGGTAGCATCATGACAGATGGAGAAGAGATTGAGATTGTTAACAATTTCCACTTGCTCTGGTCTACAATCAACACTCTTGGAACCAGCAGCCAGAAAAGCAAAAGATGAATTGGTGCACACTCATGTTTATCACAGCTTTGTTCACAGTAGCAAAGAGCTAGAAACAACCTAAGTGCCCATCAAAAAACGAATGGATAGAGAAGCTGTGGTGTCGTCACACAATGGAATACTACACTGCATTCAAAAACAAGGAACTCATGCAATATTATTAAAAATGGGTGACCCTGGAGGACATTATGCTGAGTGAAGTATCTCAGTCACAAAAGGACAAATACTGCATAGTGCCACTGTTGTATAACAGGACTGACATCAGGGTTGGGGGGAGACTGAGAAAGAGGGATAAATTATGTATACTGCATTGAAACAGATGACAGAGAGAACTGTTTAAAAGGGACATATTATTAGGTATTATTGTCATGACAGGAGTCCAGAACGAAGGCTGCATAGTGGAGTGGACTTGGGGGGAGGAATTGTATAACAAAGAAATAATTTTTTCTTTTACTTTTTAAAGAGAAGAGAGAACTGGAAGGGAGGGGTGGGCAGGGAGAAAAGTGCAACAACAAATGAATGGAAATCCAAAATCTCTGTAAACTTTCATTAAAATTAATAAAAAAGGGGGGGGGAAAGGACGAATTGGATTAGGAAAGTCTGCTTTCAGGGACTTCTTCAGAGTTCTGAAGTGCAAAGATGTCATTCTAGAGACTAAGTTGTGCCTGATCCAGGCCATGGTCTTCACAATTACTTGGTATGTATCAGAGAGTTGGACAATGAAGAAGGATGACAGAAGAAGAATTGGTGCCTTTGAGCTGTGGTGCTGGAGAAGAGTATTGAACATACCATGGACTGCCAAGAGAACAAACAGGTCTGTTCTGGAGACAGTGAAACCAAGCTGCTCTCTGGAGGTAAGGATTTTGAAGCTCTGTCTCACATACTTTGGGCATGTTGCCAAGAAGGACTAGTCCTTGGAGATAGACACCATGCATAGCAATAGCCCTGAGCTCTATCTATCCTGAGCCAGTCTCACTGTCTCCAACACACCTGCCTCCATTGCCCCAGTTACTGTATCAGTCCATCCCATCCAGGGTCTTCTCTCCTGCACTGTCTCTCCATCCCTCCAATCATGGTGTTGCTATGAGTTGCAGGTGACTCGACGGCACACAACAACAATAACAACAACATTAATTACCTGGATTGAGAGACAGCACTATTGGGTCATTTTTCTTTGGAATGGTCATGGATATGAATCTCTTTTTGTTGCTTAAACAGGTAGATGCCATCCAAAATTCCTGGCCTAGAAAAAGGAACACTTGTAGTATTGTGTTTGTTGAAACATCTTAATTGGTATTCCTTCATTTTCTGGTGCCTTGATTTTTATCATGTCTCCAGTGCTGCTTGGACTTTTTTCCTTCTGTCAGTGAGTATATTGCCCCTGCTTCCGGCGGAGCATCTGGTAGATTTGAACTGTTTGCCTTCAGGATTTCAGTGCAGCTTATTGTCACTAGACCACCAGAGCTCCCTCTTCGGTCAGTTCTTGATTGTGTGCTACTTCCTGAATCGTCAAATGTCAGCCAATCCCTTTTGGTACAGTGGCTCTGTCTATTCCTCCAGTCTTCTGTTGACTCTTCCTACATTGTCATTTTTGTTTATAGACTTTTGCACTCTTCCAAAACCAGGCTTGACTTTTTCCTTCCATTTTCTTGCCTTTTGGTTTTCTAACTCTCCAATTGTTTGCATATTTCATTATAAAACTTTTCTTTGTCTTCTCTGCAAATCTGTTCAATACTTTTACTTCATTATTTCTCCCGCTTGCCTTAGCTACTTACTCTGCATTCAAGAGCAAGTTTAAGAACCTCTTCTCATATTCACATTGGTATTTTTTACTTTCTTTCCTGTGTTCTAAATCACTTTTTACTTTCTTCATGGCAGGTGACTTTGATGTCATCTCATAATTGATCTAGTCTTCAGTCATTGGTGTCCAATCTATCAGATCTATCCTTGAAAAAGTCTCTAAATTCATATGAGAACATACTGAAGATTGTAATTTGTCTTTCATGGACTTGTTTTAACTTCATCAACTTCAGCTTGAACTTGCAGATGAGCAATTGATGGTCTGTCCCACAAGCCTGGGCTTATTCTGGCTGATAGTATTGAACTTCCTCATCTCCTTCCACAGATGTAATAGATTTGATTACTATTCCATCTGGCAAGGCCCATGTGTGTTGTCACTGGTTATTTTTTTTAAGTATTAAATAAACAATTATATTAGGTGAACTCATTTATATAACACTTTAAGTTAGATAAAGAAAACATGATAATGCATAAAAAGAACCACATTTTCATACCACTTAAAATTAACACAGCAATGGTCATACATAATAAATTGTGGAATGGGTTCCAGAATTTAAGGCAAAAAAAATCCTATACAGAAAGATTTCAGGCTTCCAACTTCACTGAATCCAGTACTACACATGCTTCTTTATATTCTTCTGCTTCTTCCAAGCCTGTCTCACTTTCTAGTAACTGCTGAAGATCAGACTTTGCAGCTTCCAAGTTGCACTGGCAGTGTGGGATCATCATCTGGCACTCTTGCAAGATCTCTACCTGTGTTTTTATGGCATAATTTTCACCATATCCAAACTTCATTTTTTTTAACCTTTTCTTCTTGTTGTTTAGCTTCTTTTTCATACATCACTTTTTCTTTGACCAATTGCCTGACTACACTGGTTTTGATCTTGATCTGCCTCACACGAGGATTGGCCATGGTCTGTCGAGTGCTGTGGGAAGGAGGGACAGAGGATTATTTTTTTTCTTAATGTTTTTACAGAGAATAAGTAATAGGTTTTACAGTATTCTACCATGTGGTCTCTACAGTTGTTTTTAATCACTGTTTTCCAAACACTGATCATTCTTCTTTGTGTCCAACTTTTATATTTAAATAACCGATGTTGTTAATGCCTCTTGACTGCATATTTGATCAGTTTCAGACTAGAAATAGAAGTTGAACTATATGAATTTGACCAATTTCAGATTATAGAAACTAGACTATATGAAGAGGAATATAGTATCAGGATTGGAGGAAGACTCATGAGCAGCCTGTGACGTGTAGACAATTCGATCTTGCTCATAGAAAATGAAGGACTCATGAAGAAAAATGTCCTTATTTTTGTGTGTGTATCTTCAAATTGGATCTACTAGTACAAAAGAAGATTGTCCCTTCAGCAGAGAATCTGGTGGATTCGAACTGCATACCTCTGTGATTGCAGTGCAGTTTCTTGCCACTAGGCCACCAGAGTTCGCCTGGATTATATGTTTTTGTGGTTAGGTGCGGTCACGTCCATTACAACTTGTAACAACCTCATCTCAACATTGTCCTACCCTGTGCCACCCTCACCATCTCCAACACTCTTGAGCCCACAGCTACAGTCGCTGTGTCAATCCCTCTTGTTGAGGGTCTTCCTCTCTTACACTGACCTTCCACCTTTCCAAGCATGATGCCCTTTTCCAAAGACTGGCCCCTCCCAACAACAAGTCCAAGTCATAAGTTAGATGGATTTTTACTACCCTTGCCTCCAAGACTCACCCTGGTGTCACTTTCTCCAGGATAGATCTGTTTGTTCTTTTGGCAGTCCATAGGACATTCATTAGTCTTCTCCAACACCACAACTCCAATGGAAAATTCCTTACAACTAGACCAATAAAACAATATCTTGATAAATAGAGAAAATGTTGGAATTGTTAGGGATTTCATTTTACTTGGGTCAACCATCAACACCTATAGAGGCATCAGTTAAGAAATAAAAGTTTGTGTTATATTGGACAAATTCATTGTCAAGGACCTCTCTTTAAGAGCAAGGATGAGGGAGCTCTGGTGGCCTAGTGGTAAGAAGCTGCACTGCAATCCCAGAGGCATGCAGTTCGAATCCACCAGATGCTCTGCTGGAGAAGGAGGGGCAATCTCCTCCTGTGCTAGTCAGATCCGATTTGGCAGTACACACACAAAAACAATAAAATAAAAAAAGAGCAAGGATGTTACATTAGAAACTAAGATGAAGGGGGGGTGGCAGGAAAAGCTCAAAATAGCTGCTAGAGTTGCCTCGCAAGGTGTATGGGAAGAGGAAGCTTCCAGCTCCAGACATCCTGAGCTCAGCTTCCCTCAGCTCAGTTCCACCATGAGCGGGAAGGTGAAGGTGACAGGGCAGAACCAGGAGCAATTTCTGCTTCTACCCAAGTTAGCTCAAGGGTTCAGTGCTGGTCTCACTCATCGACCAGGTGCAGGAAGGCCCTGGTGTCTACACGTTTGGTGAACTGCTGGATATGCCCAATGTTATAGAGCTGGCTGAGAGTGACTTTGCTTCCACATTTCGGCTACTCACGGTGTTTGCTTATGGGACATATGCTGACTACTTAGCTGAGGCCCAGAATCTCCCCCCACTCACAGAAGACCAGAAGAATAAGCTTTGACGTCTATCAGTTGTGACCCTGGTTGCCAAAGTCAAGTGCATCCTGTATGTAATGTTGCTGGAGGCCCTTGCCCTGTGTGATGCGTGGCTGGTGGAAGACCTGGTGATTGAGGCTGTGGATGCCAACGTGCTTTGAGGTCCTCTGCATCAGCACAATCAGTGGCTGGAAGTTGACTGCAGTATTGGGCACGACATCCAGCAGCAGGATCTACATGCCATTGCTCAAACCCTGTGAGAGTGGTGTGTGGGCTGTGAGGTTGTACCGTCAAGCACTGAGGAGCAAGTGAGCTGTGCCAGCCAGCACAAGGAACAACAGCTGGGCCTGAAGCAGCAAACTGAGAGTGAGGTTGTTAATCTTAAGAAAACCATTACAATTACGACAGCAGCAGCAGCAGCAGCAGCTGCAGCCACGTCTCAGGACCCTGAGCAGTGCTTGCCTGAACTGAGAGAACCAGCTCCTGGCAACAACCCAGCCCAGCAAGAAAGCCTCAAAGGCCAAGGGGCTCCGAGGGGGCGCCAAGATGTGGTCCAAGTCGAAGTGAAGGGACTGCTATTTCTTTCCCAGGGAACATGGGTCCCAGCTGCCTACTTAGCCCTCAGGAGTCTGCAGAGAGCCTTTCTGTACCCCTGGGCAACTGATAATCCTGAATTCACCATCCTTCACCTGTCTTCTCTCTCAGCTCCCAAGCATAGATCATACCTCTCTTGGGAGGAGGCGAGTATGGATCATGTTTTGCTGCTTTATTTGACTTATTAATGTTCCTTCCCCCACCCTGTTACCCTGTCCCTCTTTTCAGAGCTCAGCATTTGTTCTTGCCTATAGCTCTGACGGGGGTTGTCTCTTGTCTAGCATAACTCACAGGTATTGTTCTACTGCTGCCCCTAACCTTGTGTGTGTGATCTCAATTTCTATTCCCTACCCTTTGCCTGTTTGGGCAGCATCTGAAGAGCCATAGGGTCTTCCCATTTACTTCCACTAAGAGAGAGCTCAGAACTAGTCTGCCATTCAAGGAGTCACCGGACACTTTCATCCTAGAATCCCGTCACAGTACAGTGGTTGCCTTTTTTTCTGCTCACGTCTCCTCCCATGAACCTTGGGAGTGCTGCTACATCATGTCCCAGAGCCCGAGAGGGAGAGTTGTTTCTTCAGACATTAAGAGATGATTCTTTCTTGGTCCTGGCCATCTTAGCAAGCCTATAGCAATCCTGGAAGGATTTGTATTTCTTTTTGTGCGTTTGGTGGGCAAGGGAAAGGGATACAGATTGTATAACCACCGAAAAGTATAGGACAAGAAATAAATCTATAAGAAATCTAAAAAACCCCAAAACCCAAAAAAACTGAGGTAAGCCTGACTGACCCAAGGCATAGTATTTTCAATCACCTCATATGAATATGAAAGCTGGACAATGAAAAAAGAGAACTGAAAAAGAACTGATTGAGGTATGGAGTTGGTGAAGAAGATTGATGCTTTTAGATTTTATTAATATTTTATCCTTCATATATATGTATTTTATTCATGTACATTGTGTTTTATATAATCTTTCATTTACATTGTATATCATTCATGTATATTGTGAGTTTCCTCCTCCACATTTGCAATCATCTTACTAAGAACTACTTTCGTGAAATTGTGTAAGCCAGTGACTTCATGCCTTATGCCTTTACATCCCCATTTTAGATAGCCAATTTCTGAATTGCCCATCCCATTAAACTCTAAGGGAACAAGCATGTCCCTTTTGCTGAAGAATGTTCTGTTCAGTTTGGAAACTTGGAGCACTTGCACCCACAAGCAAACACAGTCCAGAGCAAGCCATCAGGCTGCAGCAATCAACCGTAGCTCACAGCCTGGATCATCTTCTCTTCACCCAGTTGGGTTCTGGTCAGCTCCTCCCCAGCCAGCTGCGGCAAGGTTCAAATGGGCATCAGCTGCAATCTAAGGGGTCTACACTTCTTCCTGCATTCCAGACCTGTTAGCTCCTTTTCTCAGCCCCTACATAGGGCCAAGTCAATAAGCCAGGGGTCCCCAAGACTTGCTGCTCCTCAAACCAGCAACCTTTTCCACGCATCTGTGCAAGCTAGGTGGACAGAGAAGATTGACCCGTGGCTGGAAGAATGTGCTCACACACACACCAATGATTGTTAGATCACACAGAGCCAGGCAGAGTTTTGGTCTATTGCACATACACTCAAACACTCAGCTCATTGCTGTTGTGTCAGAATCAACTCATTGCTGACCCTCTGGAGGGTTTTAGAGGCTGGAAATAGAACAGGAGGAGCTTGTCCATTGTTCTCCCAAGGAGTGGCTGGTGGTTTTGAACCAACTGCCTTTGGAGGATTTGCAGTGCAATTCCCTACCCATTAGACCACAGAGCTCCCTCTGTTGTACATAGGGTTGGTGAATTGACTTGATGGCACCTAACAACAACAACAACTATGATATGTGGATTATCCATTCCAAGAGTCCTAGTGGCACTGTGGATAAGAGCTTGGCTGCCAACAGAAAGATTGGTGGTTTCAGCTTGCCATCTGATCCACAGGCGAGGGACAGGGCAGTCGGCTTCCTTGAAGAGTTTTAAAAATATTAGAGATTTTATTGTGATTTGAATGAAAGTTTGCACATCACATTAGTTTTTCCATATAATTATTAGTATAAATTTTATTTTATAATATTAATGATACTTTATTAATGTAATTAATGAATTACAATGTCTGATCAATGCTTCCTTAAAGATTTGTTGATGTTGTTTGTTATTATTTTGTGCTGTTGAGTCCATTCTGATTCATGAAGACCCTGTAGGCTATGATAGATCTGCCTCATAGGTTTTCTAGGCTGTCTTTATGGGCAGTTGCTCTGGTGGTTTAATGGTAAAGAGTTGCATTGCCAATACAAAAGTATGTGGTTTGAAGGGAGCTCTGGTACAGCTCTGCATTGCAATACTGTAGGCGCACGGTTCAAATCCACCAGATGCTTCTCTGGAGAAGGAGGGGCAGTCTCCTCCTGTGCCAGCTGGATCTGATTCAACTGTAGACAACAAGAAAGAAAAAAAAAGCATGGGGTTCAAATCCATCAGCTGCTTGCTTTGTGGGAGAAAGATGAGCAATCTCCCATGTGATTTATTGCCTCTGAAAACCTGCTGGAGGGTCAGCTTTGGGTCAATTCTGACTCGATGATACACAACAAAAACAATTTTTGGAGGAGCAGGTCCTGAGCATTTTCTTCCACAGAGTCACAGCAGCTGATTTCTCTAAGCAATGCACCACTAACGATGCTTCCATAAAGATACTAGATGGATTGCCACAGGGGCTGTAGCAATGGGCTCAAACATAGCAACAATCATGAGGACGGTTCAGGACCAGTGTGTGTTTTGCTTTGTTGTGCACAGGGTTGCTATGATTCAGCACCAATTCCAGGACACCTGAAAACAATAACATGAGGAAGCGTGGACTTGTTGATACTGTTTGTTTTGGTTGATGGTTAACTGTATGACTTCTGACAATATAGTCACAACTGTTGTTTTGCCAGTTAATCGCTCAAGCTTGCGTTTGCCTTTTTAGCATGAAACCCAGGACCTTCAGACAACCATGAATTATCCAGGGAACTTTGATTGCATTATCTTGCCAGGTTTCCGTGCCTGGAATAATGAATAACTGCTGCTGCTTCTTGTGACCACATGGTGTCACTCTTGAAGCCTTGCATTTCTAAGCCTGAAAGCTGTGCTGGGGAACCATGTGTCTTTTTGAAAACATCTCCAGACTTCAATTTAAGGTCTCATGCTTGCAGCTGACAGTGCTGACAACTCTCTTCTGTGCACTGCCTGCAGGCTAGGCTGCCTGTTAGCCTCAGGAACCCTCAGGTACGACAGCTTCTAGACCTACCACTTCTTAGATCCAGGAAATTAATTTTCTTTTCCTCTTTGAAAATCTACACGGGAACACGTTCAGATCTTCCAAACACAAAGGCTCACATTACACCCCTTTTCTCAGGGAATGTGGGTGCTCACTCACTCTTGTAGCAAGAGACAACCCTTTCAGGCTGAGAGGTGGTTAGCTCTCTGTGGAAGATGTTTGCTCTTTAACGGTCCCCTTCCTTCCCCTTCTTCCTCATTGACAACGCAGCCTCTCACAATACTCTTTTCCACAGCATCCTTTGCATCAAAGACATGAACTCGTCGCCTAATCTAGGCCCCACGGAATCTTAGGGAATGTGAGCTGGAGGATTCTTAGGGGAGCTTTTTAGAAGAACTCCCTCCCTTCTTTTACATGAGACAATAAGCTTCCAGATGGAGGCTGTGATAACCAGTCTCCATGGACCACTGTGAACTTTGCCTCCCGGTATTCATGCCCTGGGTAGTTACTTCTCACAGTGAATCAAGCTGTGACCAATGGACTCTTGTGGAAGTGATGGTCTCTTGGATTGCTCAGTTCAGAATCAGCTGCCATTCTATGAGGACTTTTTTTTAAGGGTTTCAAATGTACTTTATTTCTTCAATAATGTCTTATTTTAATGAGTACATAGTGCTTTTCCTCAACATCAATTATAAGTTAGTTTTGAAACAATTCAGTATTATACCACTAGCTGATTTGATTATTGATCTCTCCATTCCTTTGGGGTGACTCTGCCAAAAGGGGATAAGTTCCATTCTATCCCAATTTGTGTTGCTGTGTAAGCCCACATAGCAGCACAGAAAGTAGCTCCAATAGCTAAGACAGCATTACCATATTTGTCATGGAAATCAGGTACACGTTTCTGGTGGCTTTGTCTTACCATTATTTGCTTAATGCTTTGAACTTGAAGACGACTTACTGCGGTTTTAGCTAAGAGAAACATCATGAAGAAGTAAATGGAACTCTGGTAACTGCTGCTGCTTCTTAGGAAAAAATCCTGAAGAGTACCCTTTCAAAGACTCCTGGAAAACAAAATCTCTATGAGGACTTTTAAGACACCCTGTGGAGAGACCACAGGGAAACGAACCAACAGCTGGTTGGGTGAGCCACCTTGACAATGGACCTCCTCGTTCTAGACTGGCCACTAGGTGACTGCAGCCCACTGAAATGTCTTGTTAAAGATCTTAAGCTAAGCCCACCCAACTAAACTGCTTTCACATAAGAGACAGGATGTGATTAATGTGGTTTAAAGCCATAGTTTTGGCAGGATTTGTTAAGCATCAACAGATAAGGAATCAACGACCAACGCTGAAAAGATGGCAACGAAGACAGACAGACAGTGCTGAAGTCCCTGATAATGTCCTGGTGCCACAGATTTACTCAACCTGAAATTAGCTACTTCCTGCTATTTTATCATGCCGGGTAATTGATGTCCTTGTTCAGCCGCTGTTAGGGCTGTTACTTGCAGCCGAAAGCACCCCGATCGGTTCATCCTCTAGACAAGGGTCCCCGAGGGTTCCTGAAACATGATTTGAGATGCTTTCTATTTTGTGAGACGGAAATATTTTTTATCTTTAAAAAGAGCGACACACATTTAGATTCTCGAGGAGCCCCTCTGAAATACTGGTCACGAAAAATAATCTCAAGTGAGTCTTATTAGAGCACATGGGGCTAGCAACCAATTGAGTTGTGACTGGTCAACTAACAACTTTTTCTTTCTTTACGTTTTGTTTTAACCTAAGTTTGCTCATCCCATACATGCATTTCCCCCATAGCCTTCTACTGCTCAAAATCACACCGCCCTCTGGTGATAGGGAGTCAGAGTCCTCCGGAAAGCTCTCTCTTCATGGTCCCGGGAAGCAATGTCAGGAGCAGGCATACTCGGGACAGAAGAAAGTCAGTCCTGGCAGCTCCTTCAGTTCTAAACACTTCTGGTTGGAGGGAAGCAGGGAAAGAGTAAGGGGTTGGGGACTTAACTCTAAGGTGGGCTGCACAAAATGATCCAAGGCATCTGTTCTTCCTTCCCTTTCTTCTCTAACAGGGACCCTTGTCAGTCAGGCCTGGGGAGGGAAGGGAAAGGGTGCAGTTGGTTCTAGAACTACACATGGCCTCCAAACCATTCTCCAGAGTTAATAACAAGCCCTGGGGGGTGTCTAGCCCGGGACTGCAGAGCCACACCTGCCTCTCCCTAACAAACAAGTGACTGGATGTGCATGCGTTTTTTTAACTTTTGAAAAAGAATAGTGACCTGTGTGAATGTTTACAAAGTTCTTTAGTTTCCATTCAAGAATTTATTGCACATTTTATTTCATAGCATTAGTTATAATTTCCTCAGTATAAACAACACCCTTCCCATTCCCTCCCTGGGTTCCCATATTCATTTGACCTGCGTTTCTGCGCCTTCCTACCTTTTGAGTTTTGTTTTGGAGAAAACCTACCCTTTTGGTCTTGTTTGGTAATTGTCCTGAGGCACACATTTCATTGAGTGCTGTTGTGCACTATACAGGCTGCATCTTGTAAACGTGCATCTACACTTCCCATGACAATAAACACCTTTCAGGTCAGTGCTGACCAACGTCGCATCAAGGATTGTGTCCATTGAACAGGGCCATCAGCTCTGTTTTGCTCAGCCCTCTGTGATTGGAACTCTAGAATGTTGCTACTTTACAAAAAATATTACAAAGCCCATCTACTTCTAAGATAAATGCCTTTTCAAAAATGTTTTGCCTCAATTTGTGGAAATTGCAGAATCTACAGTGCCAGCCAGTCTGGGTCTTGCCATGGCTGGGCAAGCAGTGAAAGACTTGCAAACCAGCACAAAGGACATTCACTGCAATCCCAAAGACACATGGTTCGAGGCCACCAGCTGCTCTGCGGGAGAAGGATGGACAAACTCCTGCTGTGTGATTAACTGCTTCTGAAAACCTGCTGGAGGGTCAGGTATGGGTTGGCTCCGACCCAGTGGTACACAGGACAGCTCAGCCCCTTCCCGTTTTCACCTCTGACAACCGTGCTGAAGACCGCGAGCAGAAGTTGTCTCACTCCATTGATGCTTTCCTCCCTCAAGAACGGTGTCCCCTAGCACAGACTTACCTGTTCTCTGTCAAGTAAAGCTTTATGGTTTTACTTCCACTTGGCCAGTTGGGCCAGTTTTTTCTACTCTGTGATTTCTGGGGGGAAAAAACTAATGATATGTTCCTCCCAGGCCCCTCATGTAGGTTGCAGCCAGAAACCTGCCTTAGAGGAGCTTGTAGTAGAGTTGAGAAATAGACAAACATACAAACTCAGATGCACCTTCTAAGACTGCCTCACCCTCTTACCACTATGACCAGCAAGGCTTTGAATGAAGAAACAGGTCCAGAGAGAGAAAGGGTTCTGCTGGCATTTCCTAGCATTGGGTGAGAATCTCAGCTTCCTGTTGTTGTTGTTGTTGTTTATGTGCCATTGAGTCACCTGCTCAGCTTCCTAGCTGCCCATTAATGACTCTGTGGTGGCTTCTATTCTCAAGATGCCTCTGGGGAAAGGCCTCTACATCTCAGTTCCCCAGGAGGTCAAATCCTTGGGTCTCTAAGGGGAGGGAGTCTATGCTTGGAACGCAAGGAGCCTGGGGGCAGTTGGTCAGTTTCCAGCCTCCAAGGAGCCTTTCCCTTGCAGTTTTGTTAGTTGAACAATGACGTGCATCCTCTCTTCCGCCCCCAGTGAAGCATCTAGTCTAGGACCCTGAGTTATAAGTTATTATCTTGTTTCTTTTGTTTTCTTTAATCTGAACCTGTCCTTCAGTCTCTCTCAGTCTTTTATGACTTTGACATTTTCTAATAATGCAGTAGCATTTTTTTAAAAGGTGTACTTCATTTGGGGTTCGTGTGGTGTCTCCTCATTGCTCAATTCAGATTATGCATCCTCTGTTAGAATGTTGTGTAGATGATGGTGCGAACTTCTCAGGACCCCACTTTCCAGGGGCACACACAGCCCATCTGCCCGTCGTTGGTGGCTTAATGTAATCACCCCATCAAGATGTTGCCTGACCTCTCTACTGTAGAGTTACTCTGTTTGGCTCTTGCTACTAACAAAAAAAGAAGTCCTAGTAGTGCAATAGTTAAGTGCAAATCTGCTAACTGAATGGCCAACGGTTCAATCCCACCAGTTTCTTGTAAGGAGAAAAGACCTGATGCTCTGCTTCCATAAAGATTAAACCAACACAACCTCTTTGCTCTTGAATTAGAACTAACCCATAGCAGACTCTCTAGCAGGTTTTCAGAGGCTGATAGCACAGGAGGAGATTGCCCCTCATTCTCCCATGGAGCAGCCGGCGGATTCAAACTGCCACAGAGAAGCTGCATTTGGCTTTGCAGAGCAACTCCCTGCAGACCACTCCTCCAGAACTCCCTCTGCATAAGGTCATAGGCTAGCAAATCCTTTGGGTCAGTTCTACTGGGTTCTATAGTCAGATTCAATGAATCAGGCATTATGTAAGTCAGAATTAGCTAGACAGCCTACAAGAGCAAAAACAATGAATGAACAATGTATAAAGAGAGGCTATGAGGCATTGGCGGTTCAGTGGCAGAATTCCTGTCTTCCATATGAGAGACCTGGGCTCCATTCCTGGCTGATGTACCTTATTGGCAGCCACCACCGGTCTGTCATCAGTGGAAGCCTGTGTCTTGAACAGGTTTCAGTGAAACTTCCTGAAGAAAAGAGACTAGGAAGAAAGGCCTGAAGGTCTACTTCTGAAAGCCAATCAATGGAAATCTTACAGATCACATGTTGATTGTTGTTATTATGTGCCATTGAATTGACTACAACTCGTAGCGACCCTATAAACAGTGGCTCTGAACCCTGACTTATCCTGAGCCAACCTCACCATCCCTGACACACCTGACCCCATTGCCACAGTCACTGTGTCAATGCATCTCATCCAGGTCTTCCTCTCCTGTCCTGACCCTCTATCCTTCCAAGGATGATGACCTTCTGCTACATCCATTGACTATAGGATGGCTCGATGTTTGTTCCCTTGGCAACCATCTAGATTGTAGGATAGCTCAATGTTTGTCCCATTGTGAATAGAGGTGCCACCAGTCAGATGCAGACTCAGTGACCACCACTATCAACAAAGATGCTCTAATCAGACCAGTATCCTGCTCCTTATAAAAAATATATATTCCCGTGGGTGTGGTGTCTGTTAATGGGTTTTGCTCACAAGCTCTTGCTTTCTCCAGAGGCGACAGATGCCACCTATCCCAGTGTTGCTCTCTGGGCTGGCCCCAGCCTACAGGATTGGACCTGGGTTCAAGTTCTTTGTGCACAGTCCATCTTTTGTGTGGGTGGCCAGACTCCCCCACAAGGAGCAGGCCTCTGGGCGTCATCTCGTTTCCTGTCTTGTCAAACTCTTTATTCTCACTGTAGCCACTGACTAGATCAAGTGGACCACCGAGCCGTCCAGCCACCCAGCTGCAGGGGAGCTTTGCACCCTAACAGACTCAGATGGTGAAATCCCACTGGTGAGGCTGCCGTGGGCTTGTGGGCTCGACAGGAACCTGAGATAAGATACCCAGCAGTTAGGGCAGCTGCTTTGAGGTTGGGAGGCTAGGAGGCCACAGGAAGTGACTCTCTGCAGAGCTGGTGCGTCCTCACACCAGCGTCCACCACCCCAGGACAGGAGCTGCAGCCTGACGTGGGCGTGGGGATGTCCACCAGGGGTCTGGAGCCTGGGCTCAAGCAACTGGGCAGACATTATGGGACTTTGGCCTCAGGCCAACATTCCCCTGTGACCACACCCGCCCCCTGGGGCCTGCCCCGCTGGAGAGCGTACATCGCAGCTGCTGTGCTCTGCTACATCAACCTCCTGAACTACATGAACTGGTTCATCATTGCAGGTGAGGAGAGGGACGGCTACCCTGGGCAGTTGGCCAGCCTCCAGCTGGTGGCTGCATATCCCACAGTGACCTTCCATCTAGTGTCCTTTCTCCTCTTGCAGAATTCTCTCTAGGCTTCTCATCTCAAGGGTGGTTTTCAGGAGGGTGTGTGGCTGTGATGGCAGGAGGCATGATGGGGTACGAGTGAGGAGAGACAACAGAGAGAAAAGGGTCTTACAGGCAAAGGCCTTGAGGTGTTGGGGGGATGTGCCAGGGTGAGGGTGTGGAGGAAGGGCAGCCTGGCCCACCTCCCAGGTGAAGAGAACTCTGGGTCCACCTGCTGTTCCAAACCCTGCCCCCCTTCTTATAGGTCCCAGGACTCCATCTGTTCCTGTCTTCTCAGCACTCACTCATCCATTCACTCAAGCTGTTTTTCTCTCACCACTCATTCATTCGTTCAAGATCAACCAAAGCGCCAGCTGTTTTTCTCTCTTCCTGTCAATCATTCGTTCATTCAGTCTTTAACGATTGACTGAACGCTAACTCTGGACAGGACCCTCTGGTGGGCCCTGGGGACCCTGGGGAGTGAGGAGTTGTATTTGTGTTCCTGCTTGACCTCAGGAATGATCATTCCTCAGGGCTGGGGGAGAAGTTCATTCAGGAACCCTGCAGGGCAGAAAGCTCCGGTCAGAGTCAAGAGGCTGGGCCAGAGGAAGCGCGAGATGTAGGCAGTAGCCCACTTCTCTGTGGTCAGGACGTCAGTTTTGGTAATGTTGGTTACCAGCTCTGCATGTTGCATAGTGACTGTAAATATATGAAGTGGGTGCTGCCAGACTTGGTTTTTGTCTTTGAGATGCTCTGGGGGACCTATCTCTGACAGAGGATGGAGCGGGCTGAGTGTCAAGCAGAGTCTGAGGACAAATGACCAGGGGGTCAGGCAGAGCTGACAGAGGCAGTATATTTTGTCCTCGATAGCTGATAAGATTGGAAAGGCAGAGAACAAGGGGAGGGAGGGCATTCAGACAGAGGGAATGGCCTATACCCGGGGCAAATGGGGTCAGCGTGCATGTTCTGATCAGAGATGGAGAGAGAAGATAAAAGAGAAAATTATTCAAAAGAGAGTATTTGGGGTCAGATCATCAGCTTCTTGGATAGGAGGCTGGCTGCTTGGTTTTCCTCCTGTGGGCAATGAGGAGCCATAGAGACTTTTTGTTTTAAGTGGAGGGATAGTCTCAGATTTAAGGCCCTGACAGAAGCAGCATGAGGCTGAGTGGTCAGCTCAGAGACTTAGCCCAGAATCAGGGGGCCAGAGCAGAAGAGTGGGCGAGGGCACAGAGAGGAGGAAGGAGGCAGATGGGTGCTGGGGGATATCATGGGGAGGTCCCATTGCCCCTGGCACTCTCCCTGGAAGGCCCCTGCCTGGGTTCTGCTTAGTGGAAGCCCCTCCCTTCACTTCCCCTGGTTGTGGAAAAATAAAGAAGTGAAACCGCGCAGAGTCTTGGCAACAGTGTGGGGTCAAGGCTCATGAGAAGAATGGCTAAATCTCCCTTACAGCCTCTTTGGGGTGCTAGAAATCATATTTTTAAAAAAGATTTTTTGTTGATTTTCATATAATAATACCTTTATAGTGTGTTTCATTCATAGAAATTTTGTTCTATACAATCTCATTTACATTGAATTTTATACACTCTTTCATTTACATTGAGTTTCATACAATCTTTCATTTACATTATGTTTCATGCAATCATTCATATATATTCTATTTTATATTTTTTTATGCTAGGTTATTTATAAAATTAGAATATATTATTTTTCTACACCAGATCCTTCCCATTTCCCTCACCCCCACACCCATCAAATTGTGTGACCCCATGATTAATCCTCTCCCCCCATCCTTGGGGTGCTAGAAATTCTTGGCAATATGAAAACAAGGCTGTGTACACCTCTGATCTTGGGCCAATCCCAGAGAGACACAGGACTGAGAGGAGCCCTGGAGGAGAGAAAAATGAGATTCCCATTGCTAAAAAAAAAAGGAGTGCAACTGTAAAGAATTTTTTAGTTAGTGATTTATTTTCTCACCTGTTGCCTCAGTTATGAAGTGCTGTTGTAACAGAGGTATAAGTGGATAGCTTTAACAAAGTTTATCCTCTTGTAATACAGGAAGTAAGAAGTCTGGATTCGATGCACCAACTCTAGGGGAAGGTTTCCTCTCTCCATCAGCCCTGGAGGAAAGTCCTTATTTCCTTTGAATGTCTGTGGTCCTGGTTTCCCAAGAGCTCCTTATGTGTTGGAATCAATCTCCCTTTGGGCTAAGAGTTCTCAGCACAGGGACCTTGCATCCAAAGCATGTGCTTTGTCTCTGACTCTTCTTTTAATGTAGTGAGAAGAGTCAGCTAAGTTAACATGTTTTTTGTTGTTGTTGTTGTTGTTGCAATTGAATCCATGCCATTCTACTCCTTGATCTCCCCAAATTCATATTTTTGCCCCATGCAAATTACTTTCTCCCATCCAAAAGCCTTCAATCAACTTCAGATATAAATTCTGTTTTGGGACCACATTCCCCTTTGTCTCTGAATCTAGAATAACAAATTACTTGCTTTGAAGCACAATGGTGCAACGGGCACTACTAGGTGGACAGGTCCATTAAAAAGGGGATAAATTGGAGAGAACGAAAGAGCAGTGGACACCAAGCAAGTAAAAAGCCTAGAACAACTCACATTAGCTGTGGAGGCTGAAAAGAACCTTACTTCCTCTAGCTCATCTGAGCACCCACCCTGACCTCCACACTACGAAGTGTCGCCCTTGTTCTCTGGACCCTGAGTGACAGATAAATCCTTGGCCCTGGGCTTCTGTGTTATTTCCAAGTTCACTGGTTTGTCCATTCTGCTCCCTTAGCTTTGGGTGGCTCCATTATCCTAGTCTGACTGAGAGGCAAGTCCACTCTCTTGGCCCTCACAGGCCTTCTGACCCTCCAGCATGGCAGTCTTGCCTTCTCAGCTTTGAGCATACACATGCATCTGACAGTTTGAATGGCAGCTCCACCCTAAGTCCCAGAGGTCATGGCTTGGCCTGTGAGACAGAGGCAAATCTGCTTCTCATTCCTGTCTCTTCAGCTTCTATTTCCCAGTTCCTTGGTCTCTTGAAGAGCTGGCTTGGGGGCCAGGGGGCAGGGAGAAAAAAAAAAAAAAAAGAACTGGCTTGGCCTTTGCTCTGCTTGAGCAAGTGTCACAAAGCCCACACTGCCAGCAACTTCTTTTCTGAAGGCACTCAGCTCTCCCTTTCCATGCTGTCCCAGGTCAGTCTGTTGTTTCAGTTTCTCTGCCATACTTCTTACTGTCTGCGGTACCTCCATGGTTAGAGCTCTCTTCACTCCCTCCTGAGTTCTCACCAGAATTGCCTTTGCTGTTTGTAATTCTACCAATGTCTCTTCAAAATAGACTAAGCTTTGATTATTCACTCATTAATTCATTGCTGTCAAGTTGGGACAGACTCATAGCTGGCCCTCCAGTGGACTTTCTGAAGCTGCAAACTCCAGTGGATGGCTGGTGGATTAAAAAAACCAGAGAGGCTCGACCTTTGGCTTAGCAGTGTCATCCCCTTTGGACTACTCCACTTTTAGTATTGTTGCTTTTGTTATTGGGTGCCATCAAATCGACTACAACTCATAGTGACCCTATGAAGAACAGATCAGAGCCCTGTCCTATCCTGTGCCATTCTTGTCCTCTCTGATGTACTTGAGCCCATTGCTCCAATCACTGTGCCAATCCATTTAATTGAGGATCTCCTTCTCCTTCTCTGATCCTCCACCTTTCTAAGCACGATGTCCCTTTCCAAGAAATAGCCTCTCCTAAAAAATGACCAAAGTATGTGAGACGAAGCTGTGCCACCCTTGCTTGCTCCTAAGGACCCTGGTTTCACTTTCTTCAAGACATATCTGTTTGGTTGGTTTTTGTTGTGGGTTGGTGGGTTGTTTTTGTTTTTTTGCTTGTTTTGTTTTTCTTGTTTTTCTTTTTTTTTACTCTGTAAGCTATTCAGTACTCTTCTCTAATACCACAGCTCAAAAGCTTTGATTCTTAGTCTGTCATTCTTATTCATTGTCCAACTCTCAGATGCATAGTAAGTGACTGAAAAGACCATGGCCTGAATCAGGCACACACCTTGTTCTTTAAACTTCTCTTCTTCATACTTGGGAGAAAACCTTTACAGCAGATTTACCCAATGCAGCATGTCTTTTGATTTCTTGACTGCTGGTACCAAGGATTTGAGATCCAAGTAAGATTAAGTTGTTGACAATTTTAATTTTTTCTCCATCTATCATAAAATTTCCTCTTGGCCCAGAGGTGATGTGATTTTTGTCTTCTTAATGTTGAGATGTAATCCAGATTGAAGGCTGTAGTTTTTTATCTTCTGCAGCAAGTACTTCAAGCCCTCCTCACTTCCAGTAAGCAAGATTGTGTTGTTTGCATTACACAGATTGTTGATGAATCTTCCTCCAACATTTCCAGCTTTTACTCATTACCCAATCCCATAACCGTTTACATATTTTAGTATCTATTAGAGCAGCATCCCACTCGCTCAGGACCAAATTAATTCTTAGTTACTTAGTGTTGCTTATACAGGAAACCACAAGTGGATGACTTAAGTAAACAGAAATGTATTTGCTCACAGATTAGGAAGATGGAAGTCCAAATTAAGAGTGCCAGTTTTAGGGGAGGCTTTCTCTTTCTAGAGGAAAATCCTAATTTCCTTTCAATATCTGTGGGCCTAGCATTCCTCAGAGCTCTCATGGTGTTGGCATCAATATTTTCCTAGGTCTAGGAGGTTCTCAGCACAGGCTTCCTGGGTCCAGAAGATGTGCTCTGCTCCTGGCTCTTTTTCATTTCTTGGTATTATTGAGGTCCCTATCTCTCCTCACTTCTCTCTCCTTTTATGCTTTGCGATATATTAAATCAAGGCTATGACTAGAGTAAGGATATGGCATCTCACTCTAATTTTCTTAAAAGTGATTGGCTTTTGAAGATAATTATACAGAAGATATCATTAAATAACTGCCAAACTCTATGAACTTGGATAAAGGATGATAGTTATGGAAAGGCATTAGGTTTTCTGTTCATCGAATCACTATGAGTCATACTCGACTCAATGGCAATCAATAACAACCACCAATAAGAATCATGGCCCGCACAGTGCCACTGTTGTAGAATGGGGCTGACATCAGGGTTGGGGTAAAACTGAGAAAAACTGGATAAATTATGCATACTGCATTGAAACAGATGAGAGAGAGAACAGATTAAAAGCAATATATTATAGGGTATTATGATTATCATAAGAGTCTGGAATGAAGGTTCCATAGTGGAGTGTACCCGGGGTGGGGGGATTGTATACCAATAAAGGAATTTTTCTTTTACTTTTCAAAGAGAAGAGTGAACTGGGGTCGGGGAGGGGAGAGGCAGGGAGAAAAGTGCAACAATTAATTAATGGAAATCCAAAATCTCTGTAAATGTTCATTAAAATGAATAAAAAAAATAATGGCCTGGTGAAATTAATACACATTTCTGGGAAACACAATTGAGCTGATGACACTTGTGTTGCCTATTTTGTATTTTCAAATAATGTTTCTTATTTTATAATTAAGACATTAGAAGAGGGGAAAATACACTGGTTTATATACACAAGTGCTGTGGCAATGGGGCTCAGATGAAATGTCTTAGCAAAAAAAAAAACCACAACAAAACCCTCTTATTTTACTTCTCTGATTCTTTTGCTTTTCCAGAAAGTCCAATTTTTATTTGAGTGAAAGTTTATGCATCATACTGGGTTTTAATGCATTCATAATTTTTTTGTTTTATAACAGTAATCACCATTGATTAATGTGATTGATTAATTAATTACCATGTCTAATCAAGTCCTTATTGTGTGTTACGTTTCCCTTCACTTGTTCTGATTCTTTGTTTTCTTCTCCACTGTGTGGATGTTTCTTTAGTACCCCTTTTTGGGGACTTCTGCTCCTCTCCATAAGCCCAGGGAGGAAGATGGCATGCCTCCAGTTGGAATGTAAGTTCCAGTTCTCCCAATTCCTTGAACAGCCTCTGTTTCCTCATCTGTGTAATGGGAACAGTGATAGACTTATCCTTTTAGAGTATCACTTTCTTTTTTAAAAAATTAATTTTAATGAAAATTTACCAAGATTTTTTTATTTCCATTCAGTCATTGATGCACTTTTCTCCCTGCCCACCCCTCCCCTCCAGTTCACTCTTCTCTTATAAAAGAAAAATTCTTTCATTGTTATACAATCCCTCCTCTAAGTCCACTCCACTATGTAGCCTTCATTCTGGACTTATGTCATGACAATAATACCTAATCACATATCCCTTTTAAAAAGTTTTCTCCCTCATCTGTTTCAATGCAGTATACATAATTTATCCCACCTTTCCCAGTCTTTCCCCAACCCCTGTCAGTCTCGTTTTACAACAGTGGCACTATGCAGTATTTTTCCTATTGTGACTGAGATATTTCACTCAGCATAATATCCTCCAGGGTCATCCATTTTGAATAATATTTCATGAGTTCCTTGTTTTTCAATGCAGCGTAGTAGTCCATTGTGTAAATATACCACAGCTTCTCTAATCCATTCATTTGTTGCTGGGCCCTTAGATTGTTTCCAACTCTTTGCTATTTTGAACAAAGCCGTGATAAACATGGGTGTGCATATTTTTGCTTGAGTGGTGGTTATGGTTTCTTTGAGGTATATTCCAAGTAGTGGAATTGCTGGGTCAAATGGTAT
>NW_006400017.1:1081683-1140026 GCF_000299155.1 Elephantulus edwardii
TGAGTTGGTTTTTGTGTATGGAGTGAGGTGTGGGTCTTGCTTGAGTCTTTTGCAGATATTTTTCCAATTTTGCTAACACCATTTGTTAAAAAGGCTGTCGTTCCCCCACTTCACTGATTTCGAGATGAAGCTTTATCATCTTTGCCTCCAAGAAGCACTCTGGATGTACTTTCTCCAAGACACATCTGTTTGTTCTTTTGGAAGTCCATGGAATATTCAGTACTCTTCTCCAATACCACAACTCAAGGGCATAATTTCTTCTACTGTCATCTTTACTCATTGTCTAGCTCTCAGATGCATAGTAAATAACGGAAAAGCCCATAATCTGAATCAGGTGCCCCTTAGTCTTGAAACTGACATCATTGCTCCTCAATAATTTGTAGAGGTCGCTGACTGCAGACTTTCCCAGTGCAATACATCTCCTGATCTCCTGACTGTTTGTTCCAAGTATATTGATTGTAGATCAAAGTTAAACGAAGTCGTTGACAGTTGTTGCGTGGGCAGATGGCAAACATCTTTGCAGACACAGTCACTTGTGAACAAATAATATGTGATAACTGAGCATAAGCAAGACTGCTACATTTCATGGCTCTGGAGACATTAATTTCCTCTGTAGTCTAAGTGACTGGTTGTACAGGGAGTTGTCAGTTACTCAGACTACAGTGTGAATGGTAGCCCTGCACACAGGCATGTGACTATTTGCCTGTGGCTGCGCCTTTGTATGCACTTCTAAGTGTAATGTGTATGAGTGTGGTTGTCTGAGGCGACATGTGAGCGAGACAGCTTTCTGCGTGCTTGTGTGTATCTGTTCCTATGGATCTGTTTCTCTTGGAACACCTGTTTGCACACATGCTGTCTCTGTGAACTGTGTGTTGATGACTGTGCCTCTGTGTGTGTGTGTGTAGCTATGCTTTTGGTCTGGGTGCCAGACCCTGTGCTTGTTGCTCATCTGTGGCCCAGTCCCAAGTGCAGAGGCAGCTGCTGTTAGAGATCTGGCCTGTCCGGACTGCTGCCCAGTCCTGAGCGTTGTCCCTCTGTCCACAGGAGTGCTGCTGGATGTGCAGAAGTTCTTCCAGATCAGTGACAGCAATGCGGGTTTGCTCCAGACTGGTAAGGAGCAAGGCTCTTCGGAGCAACCTTGGGGCTGGAGACCTGGGCTTGGGCTGGGTGGGACCTCTCAGCGGGTCTTGTTCTCAGCCCAGCTTCAGCTCCTGGGAATTGGGGTCTGCCACAAAGTCTGAGAAGAGGGCATTGAGGATGGGGGGTGGTTTGAGTATGAGGAGCAGTCTGGGGAGGGGGAAGAGCCAGCTTGAGCCAAGATCTAATGCTCCAGCAACCACTTCTGGGCCGAGTGTAGGGAGCTGTTGACAGAGCAGTGGGGCAGGCTGGACAAGGCTCTGGGCATAAATCAGTCTGTGGAGTCAGACTCACGGTCCATTAGTACTTGTTAAGCTCACCTGTGCACTGGAATTTAGAAATCCTGACTCATGCTTTCCTTCACAGACTAGGAAATCCAACACTGAGACACATTCTCTCTATCCATTCACCTGAGCTCAGATGAAGCCAGGGCTGACAGTGAATTGACAGCATACTCGATTACATGGCAGAAGTGATTGGGCTACTAAATTTCCCCGTCGGTACCTACATGATCACACACTGTCTTTTATAGTTATTTAGGGCTGCTGTCTTAGGATGAGTTCCCTAGAGAGTTGAGACTAGTGACATAGATACATATATAGTGATGTAGGTAGAGATACGTTGTATAGATACAGATAGAGACACATTGTTGTTAGGTGCCATTGAGTGGACAACCACTCATGGCTGCCCTCTGCACAACACATCTCAATCTTGTCTGCCCTGTCCTGCACTGTCCTTAGGATCTCTGTCATGCTCAAGTCCCTTGTGGTAGTCACCCTATCAATTTATCTTCTTGGAAGTCTTCTTCTCTTTTGCTGAGCCTCCTCTACCTTTCCTGGCATGCTGTCTATCTCCAAAGACTGATCCTTTTTGAAAAGCTTCATGTAAGTGGACTCCATGAAGAAGAAGGTGGCACCAAGATCGGAGGAAGACTCATCAACAACCTGCATCAGGCAGATGACCCAACATTGCATGCAGAAAGTGAAGAAGATTTGAAACTCTTACTGCACAAGATCAAAATCAAAGACTACAAACTTCAATGGAGATCCCATTTGAACAGCAAGAAAACAATCCTCCCCACTGGACCCATAGACAACATCATGATAGAGGGGGAAGATAGATATGTAGATGTAGATTATAGACACAGATACATAGATAGATGAGAAGAGAGGAGGTGGAGAGAAAGAGTTACTTAAAGGAAATGAATCTTATAAGAGGCTGGCAAGTCCCAAGTCCATGGATTGGACATCAGACTAGAGGCTTCTGATGAATGCAAGATCAGGAGACATATATGGCAGGCCACTGGCTCAAGCCCATATGTAGGATTCCCAATAGAGCAAAAAGCAAGAGAGCTTTGCTAGATGTCCATGTGTGTTTGATACAAACCACAATACTGAGGAGCCCCCTTTCAAGTGACTAGCTGCTCATAGGTGACCACATAATGGACATGATTGCATTACATCAGATCTCATCAAGGAAATAGCTACCAAACCACAGAGTCATGGGCAGCCAACCTGATGGGCAACCTAAACCATTATAGCTGTCGTGATAATAATAATTTTTTAAAAACCCAAAAAAATCACAAACAGATCACTTTGGAACCGAAACTGATTTTCTTGTTGTCTAGGAGACTAGGATTCCAAATCCAGGGTGCTGGCTCTGGAAGAAGGCTCACTCTCTCTGTGTCACCTCTGGGGAAGGTGCTTGTCTCTTCCGCTTCTGTTTCTCTGCTGCTTGGTGATCTTCATGTGGTTTGACATCTGTCTTTCCCCATCCCTGCTTCTTTCAATTACTTGTTTAATCTCTTTTCTGTCTCAGAACAGAGCCATTGAAGACATACTGATGTAATCCTATATTATCAGCGTAACAAAGAAATCTCATTCCTGTAACTACATGTGATCTCAAATCATCATGATCATGGTCACATGCTCCCTTCCCCATTTTTCTGTATACAAAGGTCACACCTCCTTAAAAAAGAAAAAGAAACTCCCTTCCCAACTGGGATTATAAATGCTGATACGTTGTTGTTATTATTGTTGTGTAGGATGGAGTTGGAACTGACCCATTGCTCACTCTCTAGCAGATTTTCAGAGTCAGTTGATCGCACGGGAGGAGATTGCCCATCTTTCTCCCATGGAGCAGCTGGCGGATTCAAACGATGTGCTTTTGGGATTGCAGCACAGATTCTTACCAGTAGGCCACCAGTGCTCCCTAAGTACTGATATAGAGGTTAGAATTTGCAACATGTATTTTTTTTTAGGATACAATTAAATCTATAATACATAAACAGCTTCTCTTTGACATGTGTGCACATCAACATGACAGATGACACACATGTGTGCACACACCAACTTGTAGCTAGGACACAGGTGCTCCTCCTCCACCTTACTGGCCACCGCCTCAAAGCCTAGAAGGGCTCTGCAGGTACGGTACCACTTTGAGAGAACGTATTTCCAGATCTTCAAGGCCTGAGTATTTCTTTCCTAAAGTGAACCTCTGTCCGTGAGTGCCTGTGAATCTCCTTTCTTAACTCCCCTTTTATGATTGCTTTTCTCTTGGAAGGCTGAGTCTACCTAGAGGTACCTTGGAAGAAAGGCGTGGCAATCACTTTGGAATAAGCTACTGAAAGCCTTACGGAGCACTGTTCTACTCGGACATACAGGAAGTTGTCACAAGTTGGGGTTGATTCCATGACAACAGTCTAGATGCCAGCTCTTGTCTAGCTGATCCCCTGTGTGTCTGCTATTAATCTCTGAATTAACATTCAGAAGATTGTCTGAGAGCTGAGTGTTAACACATTTATCTCAATGAAAAGATGAAGCCGACAGTTTTCTCATAGAAATCAGTCTGATTTGGCCACTCGGTTTGACAGAGGCCTGGTTTTGCTAATTAGACTACGTGGTGAGCATTTCTGTAAAGTGAAACACGCAGTCTTCAGGACTAAGGATGGAATAAGACAAAGTAAAACATGTATTATAATCCCAGGAACCACATCCTTTGCAAGTATTTACGTAGAGAGGATAGTTTCAACATCCACAGCTCTTCAGGGGTCCTCTGAGTGGATGTTGGAAGATCGTGGCTCTGGACCTCAGAGCTTCAGTGTTTGCTCTTCGGTCTCAGTGCTGAAAGGCCAAGGCCTGCTGACTGGAGACATCGTTCAGTCGTATTTGCAGCCAATGTAAGATTATTTCAGCAGAATAACCACAACGTTCTTGATTAAACAGATAATGGCAACTTGAGTCAACTTTTCCTCTATCCTGGCTCTTATCATTATGAACAGGACTGTTCCACAAGCCCTGACAAATGAGACACTGTGGAGGGAAGAGTGTGTGTGTGCCTGCAGATATGTGTGAATTGGTGGCGTGTGAATGTGTTAATGCGAAGCTCTGGTGGATAGTCTGTAAGGAATTGTGTTGCTAACCCAAAGGTTGTACCTCTCTGAAGATTCAAATCCACAAGCTGCTCTGAGGGAGAAAAATGAGTAATCTCTTCGTGTGAGATTTACAGCTTCAAAGGACTTGTTGGAGAGTCAGTTTTGGAGAGTCAGTTCCAACTTGACTGTAATGAGTTTGGGAGTGTTAATGCATGAATGTGTGTGTGTGTGTGTGAGAGAGAGAGAGAGAGAGAGAATGTGTGTGTGTGTGTGTGTGTGTGTGTGTGTGTGTGTGTGTGGTGGAGACATGTGTGAGCTACTGTGTTTTCGAGTAACTTAAGAGTCATCATTGCAGAAATGGTCCAAGAAAACATTAGAAAGGGCAGTGGTTTGTAGGTTTGGTGACCAGTCTTGTCTCCAATGCTAAACGCTAATGTGCCCTCCACAAGTCTTTTCTGCAATGGCCCTAAGGTCCCCTCCCTGCTGCCTTCTCACAGGTCTGCATGGAGGAGGATATGAAGAATGAATTGATAAATATCAATTACTGCAGGAGAAGGATGGGCAATCTCGTCCTGTGATTAGACTGCCTCTGAAAACCCCCCAGAGGATCAGCTATAGGTCGATCAGGAATCGACAGTACACAACAACAACAGTAACAGCAATATCAATTATTAGGCAGCTTTGATAGCCTAGGCATAAAAAGCTGTGCTGTGCTCCTAAAAACATGGTTCAAATCCACCAGCTGCTCTGCAAGAGGAGGATGGACAGTCTCCTCCTATGTGATTTATTGCCTCTGAAAACCCACTGGAGGGTCAGTGACGGGTCGGTTTTGACTTGATGGCACACAACAGCAATAACAACAATAATAGCAATAATATCAATTCTTAATTAATGACATTTAAAATCAACATCGTGTAACTCACACTAGTCTAAGTGCTTTATACTATTAAACAGTTGACTCTTCACAGCAATTCCATGTGACAGGTTTTACTATTTTTTCCATTTTACAGTGTCTGTACCCGAGACACAGAGAGTTATTGAGCTAGCTGAAGGTGGCACAGCTAGTAAGTGGAAGGACTGGGATTAGAACCCAGGATGTCTACCTCAAGACTTTAACTTTTGACCGTTGGGCTCACTGCCACTGAAGGGTTTGAATGTGGGTACGTGAAGCCTGAGGGAGGGCCTGCCTTCTCCTTGGGGGCAGCTCTCTCCATGCAGGAAATCTGCAGCTTTAAGGCCTTTGCGTTGAGGCCTCCCCAAACTGTAGGAGGATTAGGAGAGTTGGGAAAATGTTTCCTATACCTTTTAGGTAAAGAAGATATAGGTAAACAAGACATGAAAGCACAATCCTCCTGAAGGAATTAAGAAGTGATACATTTGAATACATCAACACAAAAAGTTTCTGTGTGATGGTGATTGAAACCATAAATTGATTCAGTCATAATAAATGACATTCATTGGCCACATAGGTAAAGTAATTTACTGCCCTTGATTTTATTTAATGGTCTCCACAGAGTGGTACAAATAGTTAACATGCTTGGCTGTTAACTGAAAGATTAGAGGGTCAAGTTCACCTGGAGGCACCTTGTAAGAAAGGCCTGGTTATCTACATCTACATCTGAGAAATCAGTCACTAAAAATGCTTTGAGCACAGTTCTGATCTGAAGCACATAGAATCACCACGATTCAGAGTCATCTCCATGGCACTTGGTTTTACTGGTCAGTGAGTTCTGAAACTTACATTTTTAATTGCTAAAATAACTACAAAGGACAGGAACAAATTATTTCTAAAATATGTGAAGTCAAAGAACAGTTTAATAGGGAAAAAATGGACAGAGAATGTGAGCATAAGTACTTGTATTCATTATGATTATGCATTATATGCATTAGAACAATCTGGAGTGAGGGGTACATTGTGGAGTGGGCTGGGGGATGGTGAGGTGAGGGAGGGGAAGAGGGGAGAAAATGTGCAACAATGAACTTAAAACTAAAAACCTAAAAAAGGGAATATCTATTTAACCTTGCCAGAAACAGTGCAAATTAAAACATCAGTGAAATCCTATTTATTTTTCAACTATTAAGATAATATGATTGATCATCGTATCAAGTGTCAGCAGAATTCCTGGCACATGCTTCTGTTGAGTGTAAATTGATACAGGCTTTCTTGGGAGGTAATTTTGGCAGTAGTTATTACAGTGTAAAATGTCATTGATATCAATGATCATTTTCTGTGGAAGAATTACATTGAACCATTTTAAATTGCCATTTTGGGGGGATTCAGAACTGGCCTAATTATGGCAACTGCATATGGCTGAAATCAGCTGGACCTTGGCTGAGAGCAGAGAACGCCTGAAAGACGATTGTATGTGTCTTTCTGACTATGCAAAGGCATTTGACTGTGTGGGTCATAACATATTATGGCTAATAGTGAGAAGAATGGGAAGCAAAGAACACTTACTTGTGCTCATGCAAAACTTGTACACAGCTGTTGTCCAAACAGAACAAGTTTAAAATATCATAGTTTAAAATCAGGAGAGATGTGTGTCAGGGTTCTATCATTTCTCCTTACCTAATCAAACTATGTGCTGAGAAAATCATTTGAGAAACTAGACAATATGAAGAAGAAAGTGGCATCAGGGTTGAAGAAAGACTAATCAACAACCGACATTATGCAGATGACACAACTTTGCTTACCAAAAGTGAAGAAGATGTGAAGAAATTACTTCAGAAAACCAAAGGCTATAGCCTTCAATATGGATTCCATCTCAGTATCAAGAAAACAAAAATCCTTATAACTGGACCAATATGCAATATAATAATAGATGGATAAAAGATTGAAGTTTTTAATTACTTAATTTTACTTGGATTTACAATCAGCATCCATGGAAACAGTAGTCAAGAAATCAAAAGACTTGTATTGGGAAAATCTGCTGTCAAGGACCTCTCCAAAGGACTAAAGAGCAATGACGATATTTTAAAAACTAAGATGTGACCGATCCAAGCCATAGCCCTTTTCAATTACTTGCTGTGTGTCTGAGAATTAGACAGTGAATAAAGAGGACAGAAGAATTACTGATGCCTTTAAACTGTGGTGTTGGAGAAGAGTACTGAACAGCCCATGGAATGCCAAAAGGACAGACAAGTTTGTCTTGGAGGAAATGCAACCAACTTGGGTTCTCATCAGAGGCAAGAATGGTGAAATTTCATCTCACATAATTTGGGCCCGTTGTTAGGACAGATCAGTCCTTGGGAAAAGACATCAAAAATGAAAGGTCAGAAGAGGGGTAGACCCTCAGTAAGATGGACTGACACAGTGACTGTAACAATGGACTGGAACATAGCAGTGATGATGATGATGATGGCACAGGACAGGACAAGGTTCAGATCTGTTGTTCACAGAGTTGCTATGAGTCAAAGTCTACTTGATGGCACACAACAATAACAGCAATAGTTCTAGAGCAGAATGGAGGGCAGACAGGAAGTGGATGGAACGTGGGTTGTGTAGAATCCCAATATTCATGGGCCACAGGAAATGTCAGTTATTTGTGTGCAACAGATGAATGGAGACCCAGATACTGGCAGAGAAGTGGAGACTGAGGAGGAAGGTAGCCTTTAGGGCCTGAGGCCTTTGGGCTATGGGTCCTGGTGCAGAAGGGTCCCTGGAATGCTCAGCTTGGAATCAGTGGAGCCCACTATCCCCAGAGATTAGACAAAACTGTCTTTAAGAAACAGAAGTTTTATGTGCATGTATCTTTGTGTTAAATCCTTGCTGTTGAGTTGATTCCCACTTGGGACAATTGCGTGAATAGAGGAGTCGAATCTTATTCCTTTGGATTTTTTTCCTTTTAAAAAAATTATTATTATTATACTAGTTTATTTACAAAATTCAAATATATTATTTTCCAGAACAGTCTCCCAATTTCCCTCCAATTCCCTCCTCAAACTGTACAACTCCATGATTAATTTCCGCTCTCCCTGCTGGAGAAGAGTATTGGACTACTAGGAGAACAAACAAGTTTGTCGTGGGGAGAGTGAAGCCAGGTTGCTCCTTAGAGGCAGGGATTCTGAAGCTTCGTCTGACATACTTTGAATGTGTTACAAGGCGGGATCAGTCCTTGGAGAGGGATGTCATGCTTTGTAGGGTGCAGGGATGGCACAGAAGAGGAAGACCCTCAATGAGATGGATTGATTTAGTCACTGGGGTAATGGGGATAAGTGTGTCAGAGACAATATGATTGGCAAGGGATAGAGCAGGGTTTAGTGCTGTTATACATAGGGTCACTATGAGTCGCAGGCAACTCGACTGCACATAACAACAACAGTTTTTAAGAAAAAAACAAACAAAAATTTAAAACCCTAATCAAAACACATTTAGTGTTATTCAAAATGAAGTCTTCTTGCTCCTCATAAGACTTCCCAGGGTATATGGAAGACAATGATTAGCCATTGAAGGGAATAAAAATCCCAAACCCAACTGCTGTGGAATTAGCCCCCTGCACATCCTCATCCCTCTGCTTCCTCTTCCCCCTCCCTGATCCTTATACTCATTCTACAATAATGGTTTTTTTGTTTTGTTTTGTTTTTACAATAATGGCTTTTTACAATATTTGTCTGTGTGGAACTGAGTTAGTTCACTCAGTTTAATGCTCTCCAGTCCTTCCCAAGTTAGGTAATAAAAAATCATTACTCCTGCGTACCACGTAGAGTTCTATGGATGTTTTAAAAGAGCACTCATGAGGATTTTTTCTCGAGGCACCCCCCGGGTTAGCAGCAAGTGTCTTAACCATTTGCATCCCCCAAGTTAATATGTCTAGGAAAAACATGGCAATTTTTTTGTTAAACACCCAACTCTATTCATCAGTTGAGTAGGTAATAGTAATAAGGATTGTATTTTAAAAATGGAGTTTAAGAAATATAATGGTCAGTGTTAGAACAACACCTTGCATACTGATGAATAATAACCCCCAGCCTCCTGGATCTGTAATTGATGTGTTCATCTGCTGTGAAAGCAGATCTTGCCAGACCTCCCCAGTCCCCTACCATGGGACCCATCCCAGTAAGTATTCAGCATCAGAATAACCCAAAAACCTCCACTGGCAGCCAAGTGTTGACTGTATGTGAGACACTTTGGGGATTTAGCTTGAGTATCCTGCATAGACGTCAAGAATTCTACCATTGAGCCACATACCCATTAACAATGGTTATGAGCGATACATCAGGCCAACTCCAAGGTTTAGAAAAGGGGCATCTTAGAGGTCCCCAGGCTCCCAAGGGACTTGTTGTAAAGTCTGGGAATGGATGTCTACTAAACACACCAGGCTCTGTGCCCAGACTCTGCCTTTCCCCTTCAACTCATTTTTACCCAGACCCCAAAGGACATGTTGATGGCTTCGTTGTTGAGATGATATCAGAGAGGTCGATCTAGTTACCCAAAGCCACACAGTGAGCAGGTGGCAGAGCTGGGATTCGAACCTACCTCTCCACCCATTCGATTTAGATTCAGATTCTAGATCTCTGCCCACTTTCTAGTCACTTCCACTCTGGGCTGAGTGTTGTACAGGAATTGGGAGAGTCATCTTATCTGTGTTTTTATTATTTTTTTTCTCTTCTTCCTTCTGTCCTAGTACCAATGTGTGGCAGCTGGGCCTGGCCCTTTTCCTGGGATGGCTGGACTCTGTGTGTGTGTGTGTGTGTGTGTGTGAGAGAGAGAGAGAGAGAGAGAGAGAGACAGAGAGAGACAGAGTGTGTGTGTGTGTGTGTGTGTGTGTGTGAGAGAGAGGGAGAGAGAGAGAGATTGATTCATAACGTCCCCTGTGTTTCTCTCCAGTCTTCATCAGCTGCTTGCTGCTCTCTGCACCCGTGTTTGGCTACCTGGGTGACCGATACAGCCGCAAGGCCACTCTGAGCTTTGGGATCCTGCTCTGGTCCGGGGCTGGCCTCTCCAGCTCCTTCATCTCTCCCCAGGTACCTTTCCTACCTGCATCTTCACTGATCCAGACCATGGGGGTTGGGAGGCTGGTTCTGCTGCATTCCAGGCCCAGGGTTTGGGGGCTGAGAGAGGAAGTGCAGGCTGAGCCTCCGGCCAGCCCTGGTCAGGGAAGAGCCAGTTAGACTTTCCCAATAGCAACCTTCCTCCCTTGCACCTCTTGCCTGTGGCTTCACTTCCGCCTGACTCTGCAGGGGCTTGGGGGGTGGGTGAGGTGTGGGTGTCAGCTCCTGATTTGGGGAGCTTAGCAAAGCCAGTGATACTTTGGTCTGGGATATGGAGGAGGGTGGTGGCTACAGGCTGTGGCCACCACTTGGGGGCGTGTATGACATGTTGGGACCTGGGGTTGCAAAGATGGTGAGGTGTCTGCAGCCCTGACCCTCTTTCTCCCTTCACTGGGGACCTGTGTCCTGCTGACAAATCCTTGGTCCCTGGCCCTTGGTGACTCTGAAACTTGCCGTGATGTTGTGCCCATCCACACAGTATTCCTGGCTCTTCTTCATCTCCCGGGGCCTCGTGGGCACCGGCACAGCCAGCTTCTCCACCATTGCGCCCACCGTCCTGGGGGACCTCTTTGTGAGTGACCAGCTGACCCGGGTGCTGGCTGTCTTCTACATCTTCATCCCTGTGGGAAGGTTGGTGTCAAACCTGCATCCACTTCCCCGAGGGAGGGGTAAACTAAGTCAGTATAGGACCGATGGTGAGGGTAGGTGAGATCCAGCCAGGAGACCTGGGATTGAAGTACTCATTCACCCCCTTTGCCATATCATGCTACTTCTCTAAACCTCAGGTTTCCTCATCTGTAAATGGGGGCAGTAACACCTGCTAGTGAGTTGAGGTGAAGGTGAGAAAGAATGAGTCTGGTTCCCTCCTGGGAGTGAGGAGAAGGGCCCTGTGGTATGGGGCCTGCTCTGGGTGCCGCCCCTCTGGGGTGTGATACAAGGAAATGCATTCCGCATGCTGCACCCCAGAGAGGGTGGGACAGAGCGGAATCTGTAGCCAGACCCTGCGCTCTGACCCAGGTTTCCTGACATGCCTGACTCAGGCAGGGTTGAGCCTCGGGTGGGGTGTCCGCACGTTGGGAGACAGTGGTGCTGGGGGTGGCCGGGAGCCAAAGGTCACGGGTGACTTGACCAAGGGCAGTGACCATCTGGGCCTCGGGTGCTCCCTGCTGGGGCATTTCTGAGAACTGAGAGCCTGTTGAGGGCTAACTTCGGGAATGTTTAGATCAGACTGGCCTTGGGCTGCCTCCCTGCCACCCTTCACCACCATTTTCCTTGCCCCTCTGTTGCAGTGGTCTGGGTTACGTGCTGGGGTCAGTGGTGACGGACCTGACTGGGAACTGGCGTTGGGCCCTCCGCGTGAGTCCAGCTTCCTCCCCCCTTTTTATCCCCTGCCCCAGCCAGCAGGGACTTTCCAGCCCCCCCGCCCCCCCCGCCCCGTGGCCTTAGACATTTGGCTCCATAACTGGCGCCATAGGGGAGGATGGACGTTGGCCGCTTCAATTATTTGAGACCCCCATATGGGACACGGGTTATGGAAGCTGTGGGCCCGGGTTCAAAGCCCAGCTGTTCCTCATTTACTAGTTATGTGACCTCGAGAAAGTCATCTCACTCTCCTCACAGCCTCAGTTTGACTACCTATGAAATGGGAGTAGTAAAAGCAGAGTATGGAATTTTTAGGATGAATGAGACAAGGAATGAAAAATTCCTGGTCTGGGGCCAGGGCCCACAGTAGACAGTTAAGGTTACTCAGGGAACTTGCCTCGGATCCTTAGGTAAACACCTGGTCAGCCCTCTTGGGGGTGCAGTCACCCAGTATGGACTCTGGAACTCAACGGCAAGAGGGGCTTGGGGGCTTGGTCCTAACGAAGCAGCCTCAGCAGCTGTCTGTGGCTGCAGACTTGTGCTGAGTCATCAGGGCGCTGAGGGAGCTGGTGGAAGTGAGGCCGAGACGGCAGAGTCAGACCCGGGGGGTGGGCTTCAAGGAGGCAGACCTGAGGCTGGCCTGAACAAAAGCTTTCTCATGGACTGCCAAAGAACAAACAGGTGTGTCTTGGAAAAAAGTCCAGCCAGACTGCTCCTTGGAGGCAAGGATGATAAAGCTTCGCCTCTCATACTTTGGGCATGTTGTTAAGAGAGGCTCTTCCTTGGAAAGGGACATCATGCTTGGAAAGATGTAAAGGTCAGTGAAAGGGAGGAAGACCCCCAGTGAGATGTAGACCCCCAATGACACAGTGACCGTAAGAGTGGGCTCAGGTGTGCCAGAGGTGGTGAGGATGACACAGGATAGGACAGAGTTCAGATCTGTTCTTCACAGGGTTGCTATGAGTCATACTTGATGGTAGTTAACAACAGCAACAAGGTCTGAGTTGTTTAAAGGCTGCCCTAAACAAGTGGTGAGCACCCCATCTTTGGGGGTATGAGCAGAGGTACAGTGAGGAGAGGACACCCCAAGAGGACTGGCATGGCTGATGGAGGCATAGGTCAAGAGAAAGGACATGGCTTGGGACAGCCAGGCTCAGTGAGGTCAACAGTGCGGGTCAGGGTAGTTGAGACTCTGGCTTTCAGCTGTCTTGGTCCACCGAGCGGAGAGCAGTGTCAGTGGTGGGCTCACAGGTATGAATCCCATCCTGAGGCTGCTACAGGGGTGGCAGATGGGAAAGTGGTACCTCCAGCTCTGTGTGTGACCAGCACCCAGAAAATGAGCTGCGCCTGGACCCCAGGGTTCAGACATTATGGCCAGTTACCCCAGGATCTTCCAGCCATGGAAACGCCGCTCTGAGCTGCCTGTGCCCACCTGTCACCAGATCATGCCTTGCCTGGAGGCCATGGCCTTGGTCCTGCTCATTGCCCTGGTTCCAGACCCACCCCGGGGTGCTGCTGAGAAGCATGGAGAGACAGTCATGGGGGTCCCGAGGAGCACCTGGTGTGAGGACGTCAGATACCTGGTGAGAAAGTGAGTCCTGGACACTGCAGAAAGGTCCTGTCACCTCCAGTACCACCTCCCTCTCTCCTCCTCCAGGAAGCCCTCCCTGATAGTTCCAGCATTCACAGCTCTCATCCTCCTCTGAGCTCCCCTCACCACCTGCACATGCCCCTCCTTGGCCTGGAGCGTAGCTCCCACTGACAAACAACAGAAATACAGGCTGAGAAGGAGGCAGGTGGCAATGTGCTCAGCCTGGACCTTGCCCTCATCTCGTTCTTGAGTTAGATTTGGAGAGTTGTGTTCCTTATCCATCAGATGGACATGATCAGTAGCCTGTTTGCTTCTTAGGGTGCGATCAGTTGCTCAGTCACAGGTGTGCTGGGGGAGGAAGGCAGGACTCACTTCCGTGTGGGGCACGAGTGGGGCACAGTCCTCCTCAATGCAGGTCAGAAGACCAGTTGAGGGGACTCAGAGGAGGAAGGGACAGGGATACCTTCCAGGAGAATGTGAGAGTGGATGTGGGCTTTTCAAGGTGGTAAGTTTGGGAGCTCTGGTGGCCTAGTGGCAAGAAACTGCACTGCAATTCCAGAGGTACGCAGTTCGAATCCACCAGATGCTCTGTTGGAGAAGGAGGGGCAGTCTCCTCCTGTACCAGTCAGATCCGATTCAATGGTACACACACACACACAAAATAATAAAATAAAAACAAAGTGGGAAGTTTGTTCCTGGGAGACAAGTTTGTTCCAGCCTGGAAGAGGGTGTGCGGGAGGGATTCGCAGGTGTTCAGCGGCCACTGGGGAGGTTGGGGATCAGAGGCTGGTGTGTGCCGTGGTCTGAATGCGCAGGAGAGGGTCGAGGTGCAGCCTCGCTCTTTCCTGGCTTCAACGAGGACATCTTCTCTTACAGCTGGAGCTTCGTATGGTCGACCTTTGGAGTGACAGCCATGGCCTTTGTGACAGGAGCCCTGGGCTTCTGGGCCCCTAAGTTTCTGTTCGAGGCCCATGTGGTCCATGGGCTGCAGCTTCCCTGCCTCCAGGAGCCGTGCAACAGCCAGGACAGGTGAGAGCCTCTGGAAGCCCTGGGCACCTGGCCCAGGTGAGAGGGTCCATGGTGAAGAAGTTTCCAGGAGGTTCTGAGGCCGAAAGTGAACTGTCTCAGGGCCCCTGGTGCTCTGTGAAGACAGCAGCCTGAGGTCTGCCTGGCAGTATGAAGCCTGGTTCTCAATCTGCCTCTGTCCCTGCTACCCTGGGTGGTTATGGGCAGCTTCCTGCCCTCTTCGGGCCCCAGCCCACCTCTTTGCACTCTTGAAGCTTCTGTGGGAAGCAGAAGGCAGTGGGTAGCAGGTGAAACTTCTAGGCAGCTGAGGGATGACAGGAGTTCTAGACAATTGTCCTTCTGAGGGACCCAGAGTGACTTCTGTCAGGCCATCCTATCTTATAGGTGGCAAACAGAGGCTCGGAGAAGCACGCTGCCCCTTGTTATAAGCTGGCTTAGGGATTTCATGCCTGTGTTCGTCCTCTGCCTGGTCTAAAGCACTGAGTTCTGGGAAAGCAAAGACATAAAGCTGGCAAGCACTCTGTCCTCCTTGAGGAAGCCCCCTGCTTCTCCCACCAGCCTGTCCTCCACCCTCCGCTGCCCCTACACCTTCCGTCCATCCCGAGGACACCAGTGACCCTCCTGATGTTGAGCCAGGGACCCCTTTCATCCTGTTCTTCTCCGTCTTCTACCTTCTCCTCCTTCTATCCCTCACTCCTCATATTCTCCCCTCGCTGTTCCTGCCCTGCAGGCTTCTTAAGAGTTTCTCAGGGCCCCATGGTTTTTTGTTTGTTTTTTTTTTTTTAATTTTATTTTGTAATTGTGGTTGAAAAAAAAAATCTATCTAACACAGCACTTGCCAACTGAACATTTTTCACACGTACAACTCAGTGACATTCTTCATGTTGCACAATCATCGCCAGGGTCCGCTGCCAAATTATCCATCACCATAAACAGAAACTCGCTGCTTCCTTGACAGGGGTTCCCCTCGCTCGCTCCGTCCCACCCCTGGTTATGACTAGCTCACTTTGATCTCCAGGTATTTGCCTCTTCTAGATATTTCATACAGAAGGGATCCTCTAATGTCTGTCCTTCCATTGCTGGCTTATTTCACTCAGGATAATGTTTCCATGTTGTATCAGGACTTCATTTCACTGGATGGCTGAGTAACAAATATTCCAATGCTTGACTACGCAGTGTCATATTTTGCTGGTCTAGTCATCTGTTGAGGGACAGTTTGGTTGTTTCTTCCCTTTGACTGTCTGTGATTGGTGTTATACAGACTCTGGTTTGCATATATCTATTTTGAATCTCTGCTTTCAAGTCTCCTGGACATAAACTTAGAAGTGGAGCCACTGAATTATAAGGGTTCCATCTCTAAAGTAATAAAGAACAAGGATGTCAGTAAAAACCAAAATGTGCCTGATTCAAGCCATGGGTGGTATTTGCAATTGCTTCTTATGCATCTGAAAATTGGGCAATGAATAAGAGTGACCAAAGAATTGGTGTCTTGGTGTTGTGGTGTTAGGGAAGAGTACTGAATACAGGCTCATGGGCTGCCAGAAGAACAAACAAGGCTGTCTTGGAGGAAGTGTAACTGGGGTTCTCCTTAGAGGAAAAGATAGTGACGCTTGGCCTCATGTACTGTACTGTGGGCATGTTGTCAGGATGGATGAGTCCTTGGAAAAACACATACTGAAAAAGACATTACAGAAGGAGAGGAAGACCCTCAACAGTGATTGAAACAATGGCCTCAAAAATATTGGAGATAATGAGGATGGCACAGGATAGGTGAAGTTCCTGATCGTGGGTTTGCTATGAGTCACGGTGGACGTGAGGAGACCTAACAATAATAGCAACCACCAAGGTCTTATCCTTTGTGGGCAAACCGTTAAGGGTTTGGTTACTAATGGGAAAGCTTTGCAGTTCGAACCCATCCTGTGGCTCTGTGTGGGAAAGACCATCTGCCCCTATAAGGGTCTCAGCCAAGAAAGCTCCAGGGGGCAGTTCTGCTCCGCCATGTGGAGGAGCTGTGAGTTCAAATAGACTACGGCAGCTAACGAGCTAACTTTAGCAAAGGGCTCCACGCTCCGTGCTTCCCTGGGCCATGAGAGATTATGGTCCTCTGTTGCTGGCAGCTCTCGCTTCTCCCTCCTTCTCCCTAGCCTCCTCTCTGGCCTCTCCCCCTCTTTCCCTGATCACGGAACTTAGCGTAATTTCCAGAATGTCCCGTGCACTTTCACTTCTCTGGGTTGTTGCCCGGGCTGTGTTCTCTACCTGTATCTCCATTTACGTTTCCCCTTCTATATTAAGTACTTAACATCTCTCCTACTCTGTTACAAGAGACGGGAGCTCAGAGAGGTTAAGTAACTGGTCCAAAGGCACACAATTAACACATGACAGAGGCGGGCTTCACATTCCTCTGCCGGTCAAGCCCATGTTCTTGAGCTCTGTGTCCTGTTGCCTCTGGGGGCTGCCTGCTGCTGTCGATGAATGTGAGCTCCCCCCCCCCCGGACTACTTTCTGGCACACAGCAGAGAGTAGGTGCTCAGGGAAAGTTTGCCCTTAAAGATGTTGAGTGCACGAAAAAGTAATGTTTGTCTTGGCACCTCGGCGTGATTTTTATCTCCCCAGAGGCCAGGACTCAGTACTAAAAGCCTCACAAGTGTGGGAAAAAAAAAAAGAAGAAAAAAACCAGAACCCAATTCCACACCAGGCATCCACTGGCTTTGGCATTTAAAACAAGTTGTTTTCTCTTTTCTCAACCTTCACTCTCTTCTAACTCTGTGAAAAGCTGACCTGAAAGTGTGCATTAGCTTCTTGTGTCTGCTCTAACAAATGACCATAGACGTGGTGACTTGCAACAATGGAAACTTCTTCTCTTACAGTTCTGGAGGCTGGAAGTCCAGAATGTTTTCACATGAATAAAGGAGTCAGCATGGCCCTCCTTCTTCTGGAGGCTCTGGGGAGAGTCTGCCTCGTCTGATCCCTCCTTGGCTTATGGCCACATCACTCCAACTCTGGCTCTGTGGCCACGTTGCCTTCACCTCTTCTTCTGCCTCAAATCTCACACTATCTTTCTCTCTCAGAAGGATACTTGTGACTGCGTGAAGGCTAATCTTCCTATCTCACATTCTTAATTTAATCACATCTGCAAAGTGTGACAGTCTCAGGATGCAAATATCTTGGGCTCATTACTAAGCGTACCGTCCAGAGGGTGAGGTCCTGATGCAGGGTTCTGCACAGACCTCAGCTATTCCTATACTCTTTTCACTTAGGAGAAGCCTGAGGGGTGCCAGTCAAGGTGGGGCAGGGGCCAGAAGCTACAGACACAGGAGTCCAGCCAGGGAGATCTTCCCACACTCAGAGTTGGCCCAGAGGGAAGGGGCTACATGGAGGGATAGTGAGCTTCTCAGCCCTGGGGGGGGGGGTGTACATAGAAGCTGGTCAGCAGCTTGCCAGCCTCATAGTATAAGTACTCAGAATAGGATTTGCCGGCTTTTAAAGGTTTTCTTGGCCCTGAGGGCATGTGATTCTGAGAAGACTTATGGGCATGGGAAGAACTTTCAAGGGTCCCTTTCAGTGGGGGCTGGGACACATCCTATGACAGACTTTTCCACTCAAGGGCTGGTAAGGTGATCCTTTTCAGGACAAACTGTGCAAAGACCAAACCCCTCGTCTTGCAAAAGTCTTGGAGAACCTGCCAGAGCTGGCCCAGACCAGGGCTCAGGTGGATGGCCTTCATCCGGGATTTGGGATCACTTGACTGGGATGAGCTAGGAATTTGCAGGAGTTGGAGGCTGGCAAGGTTCCCTGAGCACCTTTAAGCTTCCTAAAGACCCACAAGCCTCCAGCTGGTAGGCAGAGGGCTGAGAGACCCCAGCTCTGCCCCTGAGCAGTGTGTGACCTCAGGCAATTGCTGCCCTCTGTGAGTCCCTAGCTCTTTTCTTGCATGGAAAGGGGATGTAGACCCGCTTAGGGGTGAGGTGGCTGTGTTACCTGATTTATTAGTAATCATAGTCCTGTGCCTGTTACGTCCTTACATCAGTGGGAGCCACAGAGGTAGTAGTGGAACACCTGTGCCCTTCCACATGGGACTGGCAACGTTTGGGTCTGGGAGGTGGAGAAGGGTGGGTGAGGGAGGTGAGGCTTCTGGCCAAGGGAATTTTCAAGTGCAGAGGGGGATGGGAGAATTCTGAGTCATTTGCACAGCGGGAGGAAGAAGGCAAAGGGAAGATGGTGAGGTCAACAGGGGCCAGTTCTGTAAGGCCTTGAGCACTGGCCAGAGACTCTGCGCAGAGACAGTGAGGAGCCATGGAGGGGCCTGATGCCAGAAGAGGTCATGGATGTGTGATTTCAAGAGGGTGAGCTGGCCACAGCCCAGCTGTCCCTCTGAGCTCTTTTAAGAGGGGCTGTGGAGAGCAGAACGGACTAACAGGGCAAAGTTGTGTCATTCTTTTGTCTTAACCTTCTTCAATCTCACCTCCTTTACCTGTCCCACCCAGGGAATTCTGAGAAATAGCAAGGAGTTCGTTTGCTCAACATATAAGGTGTTACTGTCACTGTGGTCCTAGAAATTCCAAGATTAAGGAATGACTGATGCGAGAAACCTATAGGGAGCTTTGATGGTTTAGTGGTAAGGAATTGTGCTGCCAATCCAAAGGCAAGCAGTTCAAATCCACCAACTGCCATGGGAGAATGATGGGCAATCTCTTCCTGTGTGATTTACAGCCTCTGAAAACCCTCTGGCTGTTGTTATGCACCATCATATTGGAATTGACCCTTCAGCAGGTTGTCAGAGGCAGTAAATCACAAGGGAGGAGATGGTCCAACTTTCTGGTGTGGAGAAGCTGGGGGATTCGAACTTTGCTTTTGAGATTGCATTGCAACTTCTTACGGGTAGGCTACCAGTTGTTGTTGTTAAGTGCTGTCGAGTCATAGACAACTTATTAGCTACTTGTATAACTTTCATCCTTTCTCCAGGTTCACAGGGTTTCCGGAGGCAAGCTTTTTCAGAAGTAGATGCCACTCCTGTTTCCAAGCTTGTTTTAATCAGGGAGCCCAACCAAACACTGTCTGCCATGGGTAACCATTATTGCAATTGACACATCAATGTCACAGTGTTCAGCATCACAGCAACCACAAGTTACCTCTGTACAGCAAATAGACAGAACAGTGCTATAGCACGTAGAAGAATGTTTGACCAAAAACATTTAAAACCAGGCCTGAGTGTTCACCCACCTTTGGCTTGCTAGCATAACTTTCTATCCACTAGGCCACCAGAGCTCTCTTGTTGTTGTTGTTGTTAAGTGCCGTTGAGTCATAGATGACTCATAGTGACCCTATTAACAAAAGACCTGAATATTTGTATAACTTTCATCATTTCTCCACCTTCATAGAGGCTACCAGATCTCTGTTAATAACAACAGCAGAGACACAGAAGTGCTTTGGGAACTGATGAGAGTGAAGAAATCAGCAAGGGAGTGAGGAAAGACATCCCCCCAAAGAGGACATTAGTGATGACTCTTGAAGAATGAGTAGGAGTTTGGCAGTTAGAAAAAACTAGGGAAGAGTGTTCCAAATGGAGGGATTAAAAGTATGAGGTGGAGACAGGGTGAGGACAGCTAGTCTGAGAGAAAAAGAGGATGGAGCTGGGAACCAGGGTTGCCTTGAGACAAGGTCAGATCATAAAGGATCAAGCGTGCTGCCATAAGGAGTAAGGACTAAATCCCTAGGTGTTAGAACTTCAGGGAAAGGCTGAGCAGGGATGCGGATAGAGCTGCCTTTCAGGAAGCATCCTCTGGGAGGAACTAAGGAGGGCTGAGGGCGCTGAAACAAGTACAGGAACAGGTGGGACGGTGATAGGTCATGTTGTTTTGTTGTTAGGTGTTGAGTAGGACTCATGGTGACCCTATTTACAACAGATCTGAATCTTGTCCTATCCTGTGCCATCCTCATAATCTCTGACACACTTGAGCTCATTCATGACTGCAGTCACTGTGTCTATCCACCTGGTTGAGGGTCTTCCTTTCTTTCACTAACCCTTCACCTTTGTAAGCATGAGGTCCCTCTAGAAGGAATAATCTCTCCTAGACTGCCAAGAAAACAAACAGATTCATCCTGGAGAGGATTAAACCAGGCTACTCCTTGGAGGCAAGGATTCTGGGGCTTCGTCTGACATACTTTGGACATGTTGTAAGGAGGGACAGGTCCTTGGAGAGGGACATCATGCTTGGGAGGGTGGAGGGACAGCTCAGGAGGGGAAGGCCCTCTCTGAGGTGGATTGATTCAGTGACTGGGGTAATCGGGATGGGTGTGTCAGAGGCAGTGTGCTTGGCACGGGACAGAGCAGGGTTTAGGGTTGTTGTACATAGGGTCGCTATGAGTTGCAAGCGACTCGACAGCACATAACAACAACAACAGCAACATTCCCAGGGTATGTGAAATAAAGCTTTATGATCCTTGCCTCCTAGGAACACTCTGGCTGTACCTTCTCCAAGCATATCTGTTTGTTCTTTTGGCAATCTGTGGGACATTTAGTACTCTTCTCCAACATCAAAGTTCAAAGGCCTTAATTCTTCTTCTGTTATCCTTAGTCATTGTCCAACTCTCTGATGCACAGCAAGTGATTGTAAAGACCATGGCCTGAATCAGGTGTACTTTAGTCTTCAAACTAACCTCATTGCTCTTCAATAGTTTGGAGAGCTTCCTGAATTCAGGCTTTCCCAATGCAAAGTTGGGCCATGGAATGGTGCAATTTAAGGAAGGAGGGCGAGCGGGCTGACCAGACAATGGCAAGATGTGTCATACAAACCTTCCCACTGCTGTTGAGTTGATTCCAACTCATAACAACTGGATGGGACAAAGTAGAAGGGGCTCATAAGGCTTCCAAGGCTGGCATCTTTATAGAAGCACATTGCTACATGTTTTTACCTGCAGAAAGGATGGAGGGCTTGAATAAACAACTTTCTGTTAGCACTTTAGGGCTCTTTAGGAGCTCAATAAAGAAACATGCATCTGCCCCCTTTCCCTTAGTATTTGGATCTGGGTGGAGGAGAGATTAGAATCAGAGTGGGATGCGAGAACGAAGCTTCCTGAGAGCGGCAGTTTTGGGTCGTGAGCGGGTAGAACACATCATTCAAGATGGGGCGGGCTGAGAACTGGGCTACAGAATGCTAGCTGGGTCACCCACACGGCCAGTGACATCCTCAGCAAGAGGCAGGAAAGGGAGAGGGGAGGACAGTGGGCTGAGATTCCGTGATGCAGGGGGAGGACATGAGTTCTTGATGCTTCAGGAGAGCTCAGGAGGTGCAGAAGTGGTGGGTCAGGCAGAGGTACGTGCCCTGGAAGAATTGTATTGTGCACTTGGGGAATGGGGGGAACAAGGACCACTATCCTGACCCCTCCCATGCTGACCCATTCCTCTCTTCCCTCTTTCCACCAGCCTAATTTTTGGAGCCCTGACGGTCGTGACTGGCATCATTGGAGTCATTCTGGGAGCAGAGGCTGCGAGGAGGTACAAAAAAGTCAACCCAAGGGCTGAGCCCCTCATCTGTGCCTCCAGCCTGCTTGCCACAGCCCCCTGCCTCTACCTGGCTCTGGTGCTGGCCCCAACCACCCTGGTGGCATCCTATGTAAGTGAAAGTGACTTTGAGGGTGGGATGGGAGAGGGGTGGGTGGAGAACTAAGTCATGTGCCACATTTTTGTGTCTCCCTTACGTTCACTATCCAGGAATGTCACCCCCATTTTACAGATGAGTAAACCGAGGGTCATGAGAGAGGAGATAGCTTATATAGTGTTATACAATAAGCTCTGGGCACAGTTGAGATTTTAACTTAAGCCTTTCCAGCTCCAAAGTGTGTTCTCTGGGTGCCTGCCAAATATCCTAGATCGAGACAACAGGACTAATTTATTTCTGGGTATTCACGAGCTTAAGAAACTATATATAGTGCAATTTCCCCCAGGTTGTGGATGAGGACGTTGAGGCTTCAGCTGGTCATAGCCAATGTGGACACAGCCTTATAGGAGATGACTTGACAATATCTCATTTTCCAGACCCATCACATCCCTTCCTGAGCGTCACTCAGTCCAGCATGTCCCAATATTTGCTGTGCCCACCCCCTCCACTTGGGGCACTGTTTCCCTCCTCTGTGTATCTTCTTTTCCTACAAGGTCCTCACTCAAAGCTCAACTCCATGTTTACATCACAACTCACCATCCCTTCCTGGGTCAGTGTGCTTGGGGCCCCCACTAGAGTATGGCATATTGTGGACCCACAATCAGGGAATCCAAATGGCAGGGGCCAGATCCTGCCCTTTTCTGAGTGCAGCAAAGTGTTCTCCAAACTCCATGCTGCCTGTCTTTCCACATGGGAAGAGGTGGACCCTAGGTCATGCCAACTTAGGTCCTGCTAGACAGGCTGGAGTCCCTCCCTCACCGGGTCCGTGGGATTGTCTGCAGGCCCTGGGGAACGCACGCAGGTCATGGGCTTGGGAGCCATCTCTGCATGCTGGTGTCTATGCACATGTGCAACGGGTTTTCCAAGCCGAATGGGCTCAAGGACACATCAGCAAACAGCATTATCATTTGTCAACCTGTTCTGGTGGATCTCTTACTCATGGTGAGGCCCATGGCTGTTATAGCCATTTTAGGAATCTATAAACCTCACTTCATTTAAATAAACAGCGCTTATACAGGTTTGCATCACTTAATGTCCATTTGGGCAGCATCTGTGTGCACATTCATCCAAGCCTGGATTCTTGTAACACGGGACAGAGGGCGTGGCTCTGAGTGCAGGCTCCATCTGAACTTTGTCCTCTGCTCAGGTGGGTACAGTGGCCTGTGAGGCTGTGCCCTCTGCTCCCTCCTTGCTCCCTTCCCCTCTCTCTGCTCCCACCACTGCCCTCTCTGCCGCCCCTCATTCCTCCTACCTCTGCCAGCAATGTTAGCAGCGGCAGTGGTAATGACAGCAAACAGGGACCACCAGCAGTGAGTTCTCATATGGAGTTTACATGACATCTAAATCATGTAACATCTTATTTCATGAAACATATCTTGCTATTAAGGGACACATGAGTTGCTAACTCAAAAGGAGCTCTGATGGCCTAGTGGGTAAGGAGCTGTACCGCCAACCCAAAAGCAAGTGGTTCAAATTCACCAGCTGCTTCACACGAGAAAGATGGGCAATCTCCTCTCATGCAATTGTAGCCTCTGAAACCTGCAGGAGGCTCAGCTATGAGTTGAGTTCAAGCTTTTGGCAGTGAAAGTGAGCTAATTAAAAGGAAGCAACTCTCTGGCAATTGGTGGTTTGAATCCACCAGTGACTCTGAGCGAGAAAGAAGAGCAATTCTCTCTCTCCTTTTCTTTTCTTCTTGTGTACCGTCAAATTGGATCCCACTGGCACAGGAGAAGATTGCCCCTCCTTCTCCAGCAGAGCATCTGGTGGATCCAAACTGCGTGTCTTTGGGATTGCAGCATAGCTTCTTGCCACTAGACCACCAGAGCTCCCTTGAGCTGTCTGATCTATAGCCTTGGAAACCCAGTGGAGGGTCAACTATGGGTCAGTTCTGATTTGGCAGCAATAAGGTTTTTGGCCCAGACTCAGAACTTTGCACTGCGAAGAGGGGGTGATTCTAGATGTGCTTCATTTCCCTTGCTCCATTTTCTGTCTCTTGTCTCTGGAACTGCTCTTGCCTTCCTCCACATACTGACCGCCCCGGGGGTGGGCAGATGAGGAAGAACAGAAGGAAATGGGCAACATGTTACCTGCGTGTGGACCTGCTTGTACTGCTGAGGCCGTCATGAGGCAGATTCCAAATTCTGCCTTCCTGCTCTCTTGGGCATTTTTTGAGGGTTTCAGGGAAGCCTCTGGCCATGGCTTTTTATTAACATCATGTATTACATTGATTGGTTTCCTTTGCATTCCTAGGATAAATCCCACTTGGTTATAGTATGTAATTCTTTTGATATGCTGTTGGAGTCAGTTTGCTCGTTTTGGTTTATACTCATCAGATATGAAGCATTGTTCTGGAGCGGAAAGGTCAGCATTTAAGTCTGCTAGCTCCTAGGGAGAAGGGTGAGCAGTTTCCTCCTGTAAAGATTTACAGCCGCGGAAGTGCGGTTGAAGGTCACTGAGGGTCGGAACCGACTCCACAGCAGTGAGTTTCCTTCTGGCTTTTTATTCACCAAGGACATTGGTCTGTCGTTTTTGTTTCTCAGATGTGGTGCTGGCATTTGCATTACCCAGTTCCTGGGGCTATTGGCATAACCACGCCCTGTCCTCTCCGAGCTTCCCCTCAGCTCCTCTTCGTGTGTTGCCCTTCTAGTCCCTTTTTGCTGGGCCCCTTGGCTCGCAGTCTGCTCAGGGTGGGGGGCTTCAGGGGGGAGGTCACCCCTCACGACCACTCCGGCCTGTGTCTTTCCATGGTGCCTGTTTGACTTCTTGTGCAAATGCACCTCACTCCATCTCTGCAGGCTGTACCACAATGCAACCCTACCTCAGACTTCCCTAGATCCCAGTGTCCCTGTCCCCAAACTCCAGGGGGTGTACATTGGAGATCCCAAGCACCGTCTCCTTGTACATCCCAGACCTGGTGCGGAAGGTCAGCATTAGCCAGCGTCCAAGCAGGGAGGAAGGCCAGTGTTCCTCCTAGCAGACACTGTCCTCCATGAAGATTCCCAGAAGCCCCTCGTCCCCCTTGAGAAGAGGACTCTTCCACTGACACCCCCAGTCTGAGTCTCTTGCCTCCTACACAAGCTAGTGGAGACACATGAGACTTATTGTTTTCTCTATCAATTCTGTAGATTGTATGCTAAGTCCTTTAAGAAATAGGAACCTGTTGTCTTCATCCTTGGGATTCAACCAAAATTTCTGAAGTAGAGTGAAGTCTAGTTACTGTCTCCTCCACAAGCTTTTTTTAAGGCCCTATAGCACCCTCGTAGGGAACGCTAGTAACCTACTGGGTAGAGAGTTATGCTGTCAATAATCCATGGGCAGGTGGGCAACCTCCCCCTGTGCAATTTGCAACCTCTGGAAGGCCAGCTATAAGTTGGTTTGGGTTCCATGGCAACGACTGTTTCTGACTTGTGAACACTGTTGTGAGGAAAGAAAACAGAGACTCAGAGACAGATTACAGATAGGCAAACAGTAAACACAAACACAGCCAGTTGGACTCCAAAATCTATGTCCCTTGTCACCCTCTGGAGAGAAACAAAGCTTGGGACACCTAAATCAGTCCACTTCCATTCAAGGTGACTTCACGAGTGTCAGTTTAGAACTCTGCTCTGTAGGGATTTTAAAAGTTGATCTTTTTGAAAAGAGACTCTCTAGTCCTTTCTTCTGAGGCATCATGGAGTGGACTTGAACCTCCAACCTTCTTAGTTAGCTCCTGAGCATGTCAGCCGTTTGCACCACCCAGGGAGTCCTGGCATACAGCAGGCACCAGTTGCTAATGCATTCGTGTGCATTGCTTGAGAGAACTGGAGAGAGCCTGGGACCCTCATCTCTTGCTGGTGGGGCTGACCTGGCAGAAGGGCCGAGGCCCAGGCAGATGGATGTCCCATCAGCCGCCTGTTTCTGCATTGGCGGATGCTGGGGACCCCTGCCAGCCCTGCTTCTGCCACCGCCTGTGCTGCCTCTGGCAGATGACTCCTTGGCTGTGTTTTGGGGACACAGCTGCCCCCAACCCCCGGAAGCTTGGCATATCGCCGGTGCTGCATAGGCTCATCCAGAAATGACATTGTGTTTTGCTGGGCAAAGTTAGCTGGAGCAACTGTCCTTTTGGCCTGTCCTGGGCAGCCTGGGGGCAATTGGGTGACGGGTGGGAAGGTGGCAGGGCCAGGCTGCGACCATCCTCCTCCCTGGCTGCAGCTGACTCCTCTCTGAGACCCAGGCCTGGTACTGGGTCCTGCTCTGGAATTCCAGCCCCACATATCCCGCCCCAGAAGTGATGCTGTTCCTCCATCTCTGTCCTTGACCCGGGCTCTGGCTCTGAACACCACTTGCATATCTTGTCTTGAAATCCAGGCTCCTGCTCCCCTGTCCCCACAGGCTCCAGTCACGCCGCCACTCCTTCCCCCTCTGCCCTGCCTCGGTCTTGCCATCTTTCTCCAGGAGCATCCTGGGAGCCACCTTGCTGGGCTTGCCTTCCTGCTCGTATACCATCGGCTGCTCTTCCTGCATCTCCACAATGAGATTTCTAACCCCACAAAGTTTCCTGTTCAAAAGCCTTGTGACCCTGGTGACTCTGGTGACCCTGGAATCAAATCTTGTTCTTCTTTGTGGCACCCAAAGCCCCTGGTGAGCTGCCCTCACCTCCTTCGTGGGGAGCTCTGGTGGCCCGGTCCGTAGTGAGCTGTGTTGGTTGCTGACCCCAAAGGCCACATCATTCTGGAGATTTGAATCCAGCGGCAGCTCCTGGGGGGAAGATGGACTGTCCCCTCCCGGCTGATTTTCAGTCTCAGAAACCCAGCGGAGGGTCAGTTATGAGTCAATTCCAAGTAGACGGCGATGAGTTGAGTTTTTGAATAACCATCTTAGTAACCTCTCCTGTAGTTTTGTCACATGGGGCCTCATGGGCCTCATGATCCTATTCCAGTTCTTATCCTCTCTACTCCAATCTCCTCCTCCACACCTCCAAATAATTCTGAGCCTTCCAGGGCCCATTGAAACCCCATCTCCTCCCTGACTGCCTGGCCTGACCCCTCTCCCAGTCCTCAGCTCTCCTTAACGCCCTCTTCATTCTCGGTGCTGGCTGTCATCAAGCTGCTTCCCGAGTCATGGTGACCTCATGCACAAGGGAACCAAAACACTGTCCATCCCAGATCATCCCCACAAGTGACCAGATTGTGTTGGCATGATCCAAAAGGCTTTCATTTGCTCATCTCTGCAAATAGATCATCAGGTTTTTCTTCCTAGTTTGTCCAGATCTGGAGGAGTCTCTGAAGCCTGTTCAACTTGATAGCAACACGTCAGCATTCCCTAACAGATGGGTAGTGGCTGCATATGAGGTTTGTTGGTCAGGAATCAAACCCAGGTCTCCCAAACGGAAGGCAGGAATTCTACCAAGGAACCATCTTATCTTCCTTGAGTCCCAGTTATTTATGCTCTGCCTGTGAGCTTTGGCAGGACCCAGGTCTGGTTCCAATCTCTCCTAGCATGCCAGCCCTCAGCGCGGTGTCAGGCATGTGGGGCGGTGAGAGGATCCCTGTTTGCTGGGTTAATGGCTGAGTAATGAGCTGTTTGCACTCATTTATATATTCGACAAATATTTGCTGAGGGCCTCTTCAGTGGCATGCCAGCTTAAATGCTGTGGATTAAATCAGTGAATAAAACAGATCAAAATGTCTCTGCCACTAATGGGGTTTGCGTTCTAATTGGGGGCGACAGACACAAACACGATGCTTAAGGAAAATGTCACAAAATTTCAGAAGATAAAATGACGGTGAGAAACAGAGAGTGGAAGGGAGAGAAAGAGAGAGAGAGCGTGTGTGTGTGTGTGTGTGTGTGTGTGTGTGTGTGTGTGTGTATCTGGGGATTGGGCACTGAAATCTGAAATCTTGTAGTGGTCAGAGAGGCATCACTGAGAATGTGATTTTGAGTGAAGAGCTGTAGTAGTAGGTAAAGCAATTGTATAGAAATTTGAAGAACAATGTTCCAGGCAAAAGGAATGTTGTTGTTCTGTGCTGTCTAGTTGCCTGCGACTCATAGCGACCCTATGTACAACAGCCCTAAACTCTGCTTTGTCCTGTGCCAATCTCACTGTCTCTGACAAACCCATCCCAATTACCCCAGTTACTGAATCAATCCACCTCATAGAGGGTCTTCCTCTCCTGTGCTTTCCCTCCACCCTCCCAAGCATGATCTCCCTCTCCAAGGATTGGTCCCTCTTTGCAACCTGTCCAAAGTATGTCAGATGAAGCTTCAGAATCCTTGCCTCCAAGGAGCAGCCTGATTTAACCCTCTCCAGGATAAATCTGTTTGTTTTCTTAGCAGTCCATGATATATATATATTCAATACTCTTCTCCAGCACCACAGCTCAAAGGCATTAATTCTTCTATCATCCTTACTTTGTCCAGCTCCCTGATGCATAACAAGTGATTGCAAAGACCATGGCCTATATCAGGTGCACCTTAGCCTCCAGAGTGACATCATTGCTCTTCAGTACTTTGGAAAGTCTCTAACAGCAGATGTTCCCATTCCAAAGAAAGGTGATCCAGCAGAGTGTGGAAATTATCGAACAATATCATCAATATCACATGCAAACAAGATTCTGCTGAAGATTATCCAAAAATGACTGGAACAACAGAGAACTGCTAGAAGTTAAGGCTGGATTTAGACAGGGTCATGGTAATAGGGATATTGTAGCTAATGTTAGATGGATCTTGGCTGAAAGCAGGGAATACCAGAGGAATGTCTATCTGTGTTTCATTGATTATGCAAAGGCATTTGACTGTTTGGATCACAAAAAACTGGCTAATTCTAAGAGGAATGGGAATCCCAGAACAATTGATTGTGCTTGTGTGAAACCTATACTTGGATCAGGAGGCAGTTGTCAGAACAGAGCAAGGAAACCTGCATAGTTCAAAATTGGGAAGGGTGTATCCCAGGGATGTGTCCTGTCTCCATACCTTTTCAATCTGTATGCGGAAGAGATTATCCGGGAGGTTGGGCTGTTTGAGGAGAAATGTGGCATCAGGATTGGAGGAAGACTCATCAACAATCTGCATTATGCAGATGACACAACCCTGCTTGTTGAAACTGAAGAGGACCTGAAGCACTTGCTGTAGAAGGTCAAGGACTGCAGCCTCCAATATGGCTTGAAGCTCAACATCAAGAAAACAAAGATCCTCACCACTAGGCCAATTGGCAGCATCATGATGGATTGTGAAGAGGTTGAGACTGTTAACAGCTTTAGTTTGCTTGGCTCCACAGTCAATACTCTTGGCAGAAGGAATATTAAAACAAAAAAGCCCAATAAACAAAAACCCAACAAACCAAAACTCATTGCTGTTGATCCTCCAGTGGGTTTTTGGTGGTGGTCTAGTGGGTAAGGAGTTACACTGGCAACCCAAAGGTAAGCAGTTTGAATCCACTAGCTGCTTCAAGAGAGCAAGATGGACAATCTCATCCTGTGTCATTCACAGCCTCTGAAAATCTGCTAGAGGTCCAGCTATGAGTTGGTCCTAACTCGATGGGAATGAGATGATGATGAAACAGTTTGTTGTAAGACAATCAGGGAGTGTAGTCTGCTGGGTGTAGTGAGGTGCACTAAAAGGCTAAAATGTCTCCACTGGTTTGAATCTGTCAGTGGAGAGAGAAAGACAGGCAGCCTCGTCCTGCTGAGATTTGTAACCTTGGGAGTCTGGTGGAGGGTTGCTCTGAGTTAGAATCAGCTGGATGGTGGTGAGTTAGGGAGTGTAAATTTATAATCTTAGGATAAATCCTCCTAGGTCATAGAATACTATTCATGTATTGCTGTTTTCAGTCTACTGTATTTTGTTGATGATTTTTGTGTCTATATTCACAAAGGTTATTGATCTTATTTGTGATTTTTTTTTTTTGGTTTTGGTATTTATACAGTAGTCTCAGAATTAGTTAGGAAGTATTCCTCCTCTATTATTTGAGAAGACTTTGGGAAGGATTAGTGTCAATTCTGCTTGAAATACTTGGTAGAACTCTTGCTGAAGCCATCTGGTCCTGGGCTTTCCTTTGTGGGAGGTATTTTGATTATTAATTCAGTCTCTTTGCTTGTACCACATCTATTCAGACTTTCTACTTCTTCTTGAATCTGTTTTGGCAGAGTGTGTGTTTCTAGGAATTTGTCTATTGTAGCTGCTTTTCTAACTTGTAGACATACCATTGTTTACAGTGCTGCTGTTGTTATTGAGCTGACGCTGATGAGCGGTGATCTTATACAGACTGCAGCGCCGCCTGCCCCTCTGCCATCCTCGCAGTCATGCTGTGTTTGAGTTCACTGGGGCAGTCACCGTGTCAATGTACTTCATTGAGAGGTTCCTCATCTTTGCTGACCCTCAGCCTTATGGATCATGATGCCTTTCTCTGGCGACTGATTCTTTTTTCAAAAAATAATAATTTTTACATTGTGATTTGAATGAAGGTTTGCAAGACAAATTAAATTTTTGCCCAGCCATTCATATATGTTATCCTATGACATTAATTTCAATGGTTGTTGTTTTGTGCTTTTGAGTTGACTAAGACTTATAGCAACCCTATGTACAATAGCTCTGAACTCTGCCCTATCCTGACCCTGGAAGAGATGGATTGACACAATAACTGGGTAGCAAGATGTGTCAGAGATAGTGAGACTGGCTCAGAATAGAGCAGGGTTCAGAGCATAGGATCGCTATGAGTCATAATTGGCTTGACAACACACTCCAATAATATTATTTATTTATTGATTTTAACCCTCTTTTCTCTCTTACAAATCCTGATAACCATCCAACAATGATTCCGTCTCTATTAACCTTTCTTTATTTTTTAATCTTTTTTAAAAAATTAATTTTAATAAAAGTTTACAGAGACTTAGGGTTTCCAGTCATTCATTGTTGCACTTTTCTCCCTGCCCACCCCCTCTTTCCTAATTCACTCTTCTCCTTGAAAAGTAAAAGAAAAACTCTTTCATTGTTATGCAATCCCTCCCCCCAAGTGCACTCCACTGTGCAGCCTTCATTCTGGACTCCTGTCATGACAATAATACCTAATCATATATCCCTTTTAAACAGTTCTCTCCCTCATCTGTTTCAATGCAGTATACATCATTCCTCTCCTCCTTCTCTGTCTTCCCTCAACCCTGATGTCAGCCCTGTTTTATAGCAGTGGCTTTATGCAATATTTGTCCTTTTATGAATGAGATATTCCATTCAGCATAATTTCCTCCAGGATCATCCTTTTTGCATAATATTTCATGAGTTCCTTGTTTTTCAGTACTGCATAGTATTCCACTGTGTGAATATACCAGAGCTTCTCTATCCATTCGTTTGTTGGTGGGCACTTGCGTTGTTTCCAGCTCTTCACTATTGTGATGATGGTTTCTTTAGGGTAAATTCCCAGTAGTGGAATTGCTGGGTAAAACAGTATTTATTTTATTTTTTTAATTGTTTTATTATTTTTACGTGTACCGTCAAATCAGATCTGACTGGTACAGGAAGAGATTGCCCCTCCTTCTAGAGCAGAGCATCTGGTGGTTTTGAACCGCGTACTTCTGGGATTGTAGTGCAGCATCTTGCCACTAGGCCACCAGAGCTCCCACTGGGTAAAACGGTATTTCTATTTACAACCTTTTGAGAAAGTGCCATACTGCCTTCCATAGTGGTTGCACCATTTTACACTCCCGCCAAGAGTGAATAAGGTTTCCAGTTTCTCTACAACCTCGCCAGCATTTGATTTTTGCTGTTCTGTTAACTTTTGCTATTCTTACTGGGGTGAGATGATATCTCATAGTTGTTTTGTAGTTTTTTTTATAATAATGGTCGTAAGCAGTCTCTGTCCTTTTGTGACTGATTTATTAAACTCAGCATAATGTCCTCTAGATGCAGCCATGTTCTGCAGTGTTTATAAAATGTTTCCGTGATTTCTTCAGTGTTGTATAGTACTCCACTCTTATATCACAATTTTTATCAATTTTCTCATTAATGGACATTTGGGTTGTTTCTCTCTCTTCACTACTTTAATGCTGCAGGGAACATGGGTGTGTGTGTATCTGTTTGTGTAGCAGCTCTTGTTTTTTTAAGATATACACTTAGTTTGGGTGTGGGATTGCTGGCTTAAATTTTTTTTCTTCAGTTTCCTTTTAGTTTTCTAACCCTGCCTCTTTGCAATATTTTATTATAATCCTTTGTATTCTCAAGTTACCCAGTGCAATCTTCTGCTCAGCTCTTTTACTTAGTAATTGATTCCATTTGTTTTAGCTACTCTTCATTTAAGGGCAAGTTTTAGCGTCTCTTCTGACTTTTTTGTCTTCTCATTCTTGTTTTTAATGACCTTTTTAATTTTTGTTTTTATTTAATGACCTTTTACTTTCTTCATATATTAACTCATTTTGCTTCAGTCATTAGTGTTCAATGTGTCAAATTTATTCTTGAGAGGGACTCTGAATTTGGGTGGGATATGCTCAAGGTCATTTTGGCTCCCATTGACTTATTTTCATTTTCTTCAGTTTCAGCCTGAACTTGCATATAAGCAACTAATGGTCTGTTCCACAGTTGGGCCCTGGTCTTATTCTAATTGATGATATTGAACTTTTCCATAGACTCTTTTTACAGATGTAGTCAATTTGATGTTACTGGGTAAAGTTCAGATGTTTAGTTGTTGTCCATGTTATTGGGAAAAAGTATTTACAATTAATAAATTTGCCTTGCAAAATTCTTTTTTTTTTAAATCTCTGATGTCATTTTTATCACCAAGGCCATTATTTTCCAACTATTGATACTTCTCATTTCTACTAGTCAATTATAATCACCAGTAATTAACAATATATCTTTTTTTTTAATTGGGAAAAACATATTGGGGGTATAAGGAGGTGAGGGTTGGGGGCAGAAGGGTGAGGATGGGCCAAGATGCAGTTGCAGAGCTACACAGTTTGGTCAGTGGGGGGAGCAGGTGAAGGAAATGATGAGGGTCCAGTGGGGACCAGATGCTACAGAGGAATGACAAGCATTTTCCAATAGTAATTAAGCCAACTGTCTTATTGATTTGGGAATTGGATGCTGACTCTCTGGCTTCTTCATGCTGAACAGGGGTTTAGATGTAAAGGGGGGAAGGGAAGATGCTTTATCACCTTACTGGTGGTCTTGGGTTACAGCTGCTTGCCTTCTTGCTCTGTTAGAATATATTTTTCTGTCATTTGCTCCCCTCTGGACTGCAAAGTGTTTTCCCAGGTGGGTCCAGTGGGGATGGCTGGTTGAACCCAGAGGCTCCATCCTCCTTTGCTTCCTTAGCTGTCAGTTGTATTTCCTTTTTGTCACAGGCACTGAGTTCAGGGTCAATTCTGGAGTAAAACTCAGAGTTAAGGTTACCTATAGGAAAGGGAGCAAACCTAGAGAGAACAAACTTGTGAGTTACAAATAGAAGGACTTTGAGGGTGTTGCTTTCAGGTTTACTGGGGGGGAGGGTGGCAGAAGATGGCCTAGGTAACATTGGATACCCTAGGCATTCTTTTTTATTTTTTTTCCTCCTTCCCCACCCAGGGGTCAGATGGCACAATCTGGGGACTGAGGAGCTCACCCTGAGGGCCGCGATGGCTCACCCCGAACCGGGGGCTGAGGGCAGCCCATCCCGAGCAGGGCAACACCCCCCAGGAGCTGGCTGGTGTACTCTCTCCCTCCAATTGCCCCTACCCCAGTCTGGTCCCCTCGCCTGACTGAGGACTATGTGGTCAGGGATAGTGTTTCCAATTCCAGCACTGCCACTTTTACCCCCACATAAGTGGTCATACTATATTTTGAAGTAGGTGTCACTGCCCTCCCCCTTTATATATGATAAAGGAAACCTGAAAATTATGAACAGACTCCCCCCAGGTCTAACCATCTTTTGGCAGAAGCATTCAACAGAACAAAATAAGTGGTGCATTTAGGATGTTGGTCCTCTTGTGCATGCTGCCACTCTTAAGGTCATCAGACACACAGTGACTTTCAGCAATCCATTGCATAGGTAATTATCTTCTTTGGCCTGTCAAAGGAAACCCAAACCTGCAGATGGCGGGCATGCATCCCATCCCCCAACTCCTACACAGGCGGCCAGTGGGGCGCCCCCCCCCAGCACGGAAGGCCTGCGGGAGGCGTGTGGCCCCCCCAGGGTGGGCAGCCGTTGGGGGCGCGCCACCCTATCCCGCCACATGGGCGCTCGGCGGGTGCGCGGCAGGCGGCCGGAGGGCACCCGCTTCCCCCACAGCCGCCATTCTCACTCCAAGAATTCTCTCCAGAACAAGTCCACCTTGCGGCAGTGTGGTGGCTTCACTGTACCAGTCTTGAGGAAGGCCGGTGCCCAGCATCCATCCTGGGTGAGGGAATCCATTCATTCCGGCTGTGGAAGCCTCATGGAGCTGCAGCGGCTGTGCAGCGTGGTGCGGGCTCTGCAGGGAGGGGGTTGGGAGCCATGGGACTCACCCATTTCTCCTTGGGAATCCTTGAATTCCTGTTGTTGAGCCTTGATCTTCACTGAGGGCCAGTTATCAACTGTTTAAGCGTTCAATTATCAATAAGCCGAAGTCTGTGGAAGGCCATAATGGCCCTGCTTTAAGTGGTTCGCTGCTCCCACAGCTCACCACACTGTCTCTGCCTCCACCGCCATCTTGGATCCATCTAACAATATATCTTGATTGTATTTTTTATCACTTCCACACAGAAAGTTGGTAAAAGTCTTCAAATTCTTTGCCTTTGGCTTTTTAAATCATAGCAGTCACTTATAATAATTTTAATTTCTGTGACACCCTTAGCACCAACAGCCAGGAAATTAAAAAATGTATTGTGATGGGAAAGTCTGCTGTTAGGGACCTCTCCAAAGTACTGAAAAGCAATGGTGTCACTCTTGAGACTAACTTGTGCCTGATACAGGCCATGATCTTTGCAATCACTTGCTATGCATCAGAGAGCTGGACAATGACTAGGGATGATAGAAGAAGAATTGATGCCTTGGAGCTATGGTATTGGAGAAGAGTATTAAAAATACCAAGGACTGCTAAGAAATAAGTTCATCCTGGAGAGGGTTAAACCAGGCTGCTCCTTGGAGGCAAGGATTCTGAAGCTTCGTCTGACATACTTTGGACATGTTTCAAGGAGGGACCAGTCCTTGGAGAGGGACATGATGCTTGGGAGGGTGGAGGGACAGCGCAGGAGGCGAAGACCCTCTATGAGGTGGATTGATTCAGTGACTGGGATAATTGGGGTAGGTGTGTCAGAGATAATGAGATCGGCACAGGATAGAGCAGGGTTTAGGGCTGTTTTACATGGGGTTTCTTTTAGTTGCAGGCAACTTGACGGCACATAACAACAACAAGAAGGTTGGTAATAATACCTTACTTAAATTCCAGATTAGGAAAAAAAGTCATTTTCCCCCTGGTCAGTCTAAGTAAAAGTTTGTCGGTTTTGTTGTTCTCCTTAATGGTGTAATTCATTTCCTGTATTGTTTTCCTATTATTGCTTATATTAATAGAAAAATGCTGACTATTATGTGGAGAATAGAATCGAGGGATAAGAAACAGAAAGGACTTAAGAAAGAGGCAGTTGACATAATCCAGTTGACAAATGAGAGTGGCTTGGTCCAAAGTGGCTGCAATGAGTGTGGTGAGAAGTGATTGAATTATAGGTCTTTTTTGAAACGAGCGCTATCAAACTTTCCTGATAGATCGTATGTGGAGTTTGTGAGAAAGAGAAGTTGAAGGTATCATAAAGCATATTGACCTTAGCAGCTAGAAGGAAAGAAAAGCCTCTAACAGAGATGGGGAAGTGAACAGAAGCAGTCAGTGGGGTTTTGGAGGAAGACCAACATCTTGCTTTGGTGCATTACGAGTTTTTAGTGGCAAGTTGTTATCCAAATGGAGGGACTGAATAGAAGACAGATAGAGGAGTCTGCAGTCCAGGAGACATAGCATCATCTCCTAAGACCTCCATGGGTCAGGAAGTAGCTCTAGTTTACTGCAAACAACACTTCTTGGAAAGCTTTAAGAGTTAGCATCAGAAATAATGGCCACAGGAGGTGAGGAATTGGCTTCTGCTGACTTTGTAACAGGAAGGTACTTGAGTCCTTCCACCCAGCCATCCATCTTCTGTGCATCCATGTATCTGTCTGTTTACTGTCTCTAATCCCAGGAACCAATACACTTCTTTACTATCCTTGCTGCTGAAGAAGGGAGACCTGGAGAGAGGGACAGGCTCCAAGATCTCGGTGGGGAGCGTGTGTGTGTGTGTGTGTGTGTGTGTGTGTGTGTGTGTGTGTGTATGCTGGTGTGAGCATGCATCTAAATGTGAATGGATTTTAATATGAACGTGTATGTGTGTTTATCTCTGTGTGCATAGATATCTGGCAACACAGTGATGTCTGTGGTACTCTGTGTGTATATATGCGTGGGTGTGTGTTGTGTTGTGTTGTGTTGTGTTGAAACCAGCCCATAGTTGATCTTCCGAGGAAACTCTGTGGCCTAGTGACAAGAAACTGCACTGTAATCCCAGAGGTATGTGGTTTGAATCCACCAGATGCTCTGCTGGAGAAGGAGGGGCAATCTCCTCCTGTACCTGTCAGATCTGATTTGACGGCACACACACACGAACAAAATAAAAAAAAAAAAACACAACAAACAACCATAGCTGATCCTCCAGTGCATTTTCAGAGGCAGTTTAATCTCATGAGAAGAGATTACCCATCCTTCTCTCACAGAACATCCGGTGGCCTCAGACTGCATGCCTTTGGGATTGCAGCGCAACTTCTTGCCACGAGGCCACCAGAGCTTCCTATATATACATAGGTGGACACATAAATGTGTACCATAGTGTTTATGAACTCTCCCACGTATGTTGTATGCATGCCTACTCATGAATGCGCGTGCACACACACACACGAGTACCAGAGTGTGCAGCTGTTTGTATGGGGTGAGTGTGTACAAGTCTATCTGCAGCTGAGTGAAGCTTTTCACAGCTTTTGTAACTGTGACTGAACTGCACGGGAAGGTGGAGTTTTTGGTGGCAACACGAATGCACCCATCCCCAAATTTCCTGAAGTGGAGGGTCAAGTTGTGCTACATTTCTTGGAAATGAGGGGGTTTTTTGCATGCAAAGTCTGGCCTGGAGGCTTTTTTGAGGGGTGCCCGTGCCCCATGACCCACATGCAGGTGCAGAGGGTTCCATTTCTTTCCTCCTTGTAGTCCCCTTGGCAGAGGAAGTGGACTTTCTGGCTGTTAATTGGGATCCAGACACGCACAGCAGGTCTTGGCTCACACCCTCTTCCTTGGCCTTCTTCCCAGAGCGGCTGCCCTTCAGAGGAGGAGGGGTTTGCAGTCCAAGGAAGGACTGGGCCTGGAACAGGGGCTTCTCAATCATCACTTACCTAGTGTAGCTGGGGGGCATTGCTGGACGCAGGCACTACCTCCTTGAATGGGCTTTGTGGTCAAGATAAACAGTTGGGCGGATGGTCGAGACAGAACGTTAGATGTCAAGATTGATCTGGAGAAGGGACAGGAAATGGAAGAGAGCCCACATTGAAGAGTCTGAAAGATCTGAATGTCATTCCTGCTTTTCCACTCACTGTCTGTCTGGCCTAGGGCAAGAGCTTGACCTAGCTAAGTCTCAATTTTCTCATCTACAAAATGGCAAGTCTTGCCTCTTGACTTCATTGAGGAGTCAGCGGAACCTGAGTGCCTGCTGCACTTTGCAATTTAAAGTACATGTAACCAAAGCACAGTGATGTAAACTAGAAAGACATTGATTTCAAAATAGCAATTTGGGCAAGGCTTGATGGGAATAATTTATCTCTGTCACATGTGGCCTTCCCTGACCTGCCTGGCTGAGACCTTTAGCAGGGGCTGAAACACCTGCCCGTGTATGGCCTCTCCATGGGGCCTGGGCTTCCTCAACATGGTGGCTGCACTTCAAGGACTGATGTCCTGAGATGAAGAGAGCAGGTCAGCTGAAGCTGCACTGACTTATACGTCTAGCCTCGGAAGTTTTACAGCATCACGTCTGTTGCTTTCTCTTCTTCGAAGCAGCCATAAAGCCCCATTCAGATTCAAGGAGAGAGGAAATGATCTATTGATGGGGATGCCGGTGGTCTGAAAGAGCATGTGAGGCTGAAAACTACAGTCAGCCACATTACTATGACGCAGAACAAGTTTGTATTAGTTATGTTCTGCTGTGTAGCAAATCACTTCCAAATGCAATAGTTTAAAATAGCAATAATGTAATATTTCTCATGATTCTGCAAAGGAGTTCTGGTGGCCTAGTGGGTAAAAAGCTACCCTGTAATCCTAAAGGCACACAATTCGAATCCACCAGCTGCTCCACCCGAGAAGGATGGGCAATCTCCTCCCGTGCGATTTTCTGCTTCTGAAAAGCAGCTGGAAGGTCAGTTATAGGTCTCTTCTGACTCAATGGCACACACTACCACCACCTACCACCTGATTCTGTGGGTTGGCTGAGGGAGTCATCTGCTGGTTTTCCCTATGCTCACTTAGATGGCTGCCTCCACTCAGAAGGTCAACCCGGCTGGAACACCCGAGCTGGTGTTATTTATGAGTCCGCCCATTGGCTGGTCCTCCTTGGTACATCTCCATGTGGCCTCTCATTCTCCATTGGCTTTTTTGGTATATTGGTCTCAGAATAGCATTCCAGGAAAACAACAGTGAAAGTCTCCTAAGGCTTAGAACTCTCAGGGCATTACTTCTGTCTAATTTTATTGACCAAAGCGAGTTAGTAAGACAAGTTCAAATTCATGACAGAAGGGGACTCTACGAGGGTGTATATACTGAGAAAATTGAAGATTCACACCAACTGTTGTCCATTCTCAGTCTAACTCAAGGTGACTCCACGTTTTCCAGACCCTTGTCTGCGGCTCTCTTTCAGAAGTATGTTACCAGGCCTCTGAGTGAATTCCAACCACTAATCTTTTGGGTTATTTATTTCTCCTCTGTTTTTGTAATGATCCTTCACTTTCTTCATAGATGATATTCTTGATATTATCCCACAATTCATCTAGTTTTCAATCATTGGTGTTCAATGCCCCAAACCTATTCCTAAAATGATCTAGAAATTCAGATGGAATAGATTAAAGATCTGTTGGTTACTGTGCACTTATATTTATTTTCTTCTGTGTTTCATTGAGTATGCAAAGACATTTAACTGTGTGGATCACAACAAACTGTGGCTGATTCTGAAAAGAATGGGAATCCCAGAACATTTGATTGTGCTTATGTGAAACCTATACTTGAACCAGAAGGCAACTGAGAGAACAGATCAAGGAAATACTGTATGGTTCAAAATCGGGAAGCATGTCACCAGGGATGTATTCTGTCTCCATACCTTTTCAATCTATATGCAGAACAGATCATCCGGGAGGCTTGGCTGTATGAGGAGGAATGCGGGATCAGGACTGGAGGAAGATCCGTCAACAACCTGCGTTAGGCAAATGACACAACCCTGGTTGCTGAAACTGAGGAGGACCTGAAGCACTTGCTGCAGAAGATCAAGGTCTGCAGCCTTCAAAATGGATTGAAGCTCAACATCAAGAAAACAAAGATTCTCACCACTAGGTTGATTGGCAGCATCAGTATGGATGGTGAAGAGATTGAGATTGTTATCAGCTTTAGTTTGCTTGGCTCCACAGTCAACACTCTTGGCACCAGCAGCCAGGAAATCAAGAGAAGAATTGCTTTAGGAAAGTCAGCTGTCAGGGACCTCTTCAGAGTACTGTAGATCAATGACGTCAGTCTGGAGACTAAAGTGCACCTGATCCAGGCCATAGTCTTTGCAATTGATTGCTGTGTCAGAGAGCTGGACAATAACTAGGGATGATAGGAAGAGAAATGATGCCTTTGAGCTGTGGTGCTGGAGAAGAGTTTTGAATATAGCATGGACTGCTAGGAGGACAAACAGATTCATCCTAGAGAGGTTGAAGCCACACTGCTTCTTAGAAGCAAGGATTCTGAGACTTTGTCTGACATACTTTGGGCACGTTGCAAGGAGGGACCAGTCCTTGGGGAGGGATATCATGGGTAGAGGGATGGAGAAAAGAGAGGGAGACCATCGATGAGATGGATTGATAGAGTGACTGGAGTAATAAGGGTAGGTATATTGGAGACAGTAAAGTTGGCACAGGATAAGGCAAGTTTCAGGGCTGTTGTACAGTGTCGCTATGAGTCACAAGAGGCTCGACAGCACATAACAACAAACAACAGCCTCAACTTGAACGTGCATATGAATAATTGATGGTCTGACTCACAGTCTTCCCCTGGCCTATTTTTGACTGCTGACATTGTGGATCATAACAAGTTGTGGCTGACATTGCGAAGAACGGGCATCCCAGAGTACTTGATTGTGCTCACGTGAAACCTATACCTGGATCCTGAGGTTGTTGTGCGAACAGAGCAGAGGAACACTGCATGGTTTAAAATTACAAAGGGAGAGTGTCAGGGTTGTGTTCTCTCTCCACACCTATTCAATCTGTATGCTGAGCAATTATTTGGGAAGCTAGACTCAGAAGAGTCCACATGAAGACAAATGTGACATCAGGATTGGAGGGAGACTCATCGATAACCTTTGTTATGCAGATGACACAACCTTGCTTGCTGAAAGTGAGGAGGACTTGAAGCACTTATTGCAGAAGATCAAGGAATGCAGCCTTTGGTATGGATTGCATCTCACTGTCAAGAAAACAAAGATTCTTACTACTAGAACTATAGGCAACATCATGATGCATGGAGATGAGATTGAAACCATCAACAACCTAATCATACTTGGATCCACAATTAACACCTTTGTTACCAGCAGTTAGGAAATAAAAAGATGCATTGCACTGGGAAAGTCTGCAGTTAGGGACCTCTCCAAATTATTGAGGAGTAATGATGTTAGTTTAAGGAGTAAGGTATGTCTGATTCAGGCCATGACCTTTCCGATCACTTGCTAGGAATGTGAGATGGCAGAAGAATTGATGCTTTTGAGATGTGGCATTGGAGAAGAGGGCTGAACAGCCCATGGATGGCCAAAAGAACAAATATGTCTTGGAAAGGGTGTATCCTCTTTGGAGGCAGGGATGATGAGGCTTCACCTTACATATTTTGGACATGTTGCTAGGAGGGGTTATTCCTTGGAGAAGGACATGATATTGGGAAGGGTGGAGGGTCAGTAAAGGAGAGGAAGACCCTCGATCAGGTGGGTTGACACAGTGACTGCCACAATGGCCTCTAGTGTGTCAGAAGTGTGAAAATGGCACAGGATAGGACACGGTTCAGATCTGTTGTTCATAGGGTCGCTATGAGTCATACTGGACTCGACGGCACCTGACAACAACAGCAACAACAACAATCTTTTATTTGGGGAAGTCTGGAGGCCTAATGGTAAGGAGCTATGCTGCCAACCCAAAGGCATGTGGTTCAAATCCCCCAGCTGCTCTGAGGGAGAAAGAAGGACAATTTCCTCCCATGCGAATCAGAGCCTCCGAAAACCCACTGGAGGGTTAGCTCTGAGGCTGTTCTGACGCCACAGGACACAACCAACAATAACAATCTCTTGGTTAGTGGTGGAGCACTTGGTTATTCGCTCCACTCAGAGACTTCTGTGAATACTGGCAAGTATGACTATGTGGAAGCCAAGTAACATATTTGTTACCTGGTTTAGCAGGTTCTTTCTGTTGTGTTGAAGATACAATGCAGGAGAAGCAAAGGCAGAAACAGGGAGACTGAACAGTGGCTTTTCACGTACCTGCACTAGACACACTGGTGACGCGGGCCAGGGTAAGTAGGTGGGAAGCGTTCAAAGTGGTCAGAGTCTGGACATATTTTGGAAGACAAACCAACAGGATTTCCTGACAGCTCGAGTGTGAAGTGTGAGGAAAAGGGTGTGTGACTTGAAGAATTTTGGTCTGGAAAAATGTAGTTGGCCATTTACTGAGAAGGGGGAAATGAAGGGAGGAGCAGGTTTTGTTTGGTTTATTTTGAAGAGGTGGAGGGTGAGGAGTTTCATTTTAGACATGTTAAATTTGAGACACTCACCAGGATACTCAAGTGGAAAGGTTAAGTGGCAGTTGGGTGTGTGAGTCTGGAGTTAAAGAGAGAAGTCCGGGCTGGTTATTTAAAGCCATCAAAGGAGTGAGCACAGACAGCAGAGAAAAGAATGGCCAAGGAGTGAGCCTGCACTGCACACGTTGTGGGTGTGGGTGTGCGATGCTACCACAGCCAAATCAAGAACTGGCCAAGAATTCATTCTATCCCCTCTAGCAAATGGCCCTGATGTTTTATTAGGGAGAAATTAAGAAACAAAACCAAAGCTAAAACAGAAAAGCCAAAAGGTGGTTGAGTTGATTCTGACTAATGGCAACTCCCCACTGGGCTTTCAAGGGGCACAGCTTTAGGTAGGAACATCCTCACCTTTCTCCTAAGGAGCATCTGGCAGATTCGAACCACTGCCCCTTTAGTTAGAGTCCCAATATATAATGCACTACATTGCCAGGGCTCCTTTAAAAAAGAAAAGCACAAAGAAATCCATATTTTCCTTGCCCAGAATTCATTATTTTTCACATTTTTGCCCATTTACTGCCACTTTTTAAATTTGAATTGGATGATCATCAATAACTTCCCTGTATATGTGTTTATATATTAATGTTGTTGTTAAGTGCCGTTGAGTTGCCTGCCATTCATGGAGACCCTATGTGTGGCAGGTCTGAAGTCTGCCCTGTTCTGAGCCAGTCTCACTGATTGAGGGCTCAGCCTCAGTTGCCATATCTGTTAGTCTACTCTAGATTCTGCTGAAAATTATCCAAAAATGACTGGAGCAACACATCAGCAGAGAACTGCCAGATGTCAAGGCTGGATTTAGAAGAAGCTGTGGTACTAGGGATATTATAGCCAATGTTAGATGGATCTTGGCAGAAAGCTGAGAGTACCAGAGGAATGTCTATTTGTGTTTCATTAACTATGCAAAGGCTTTTTTGACTGTGTGGATCACAACAAACTGTGGCTGGCTCTGAGAAGAATGGGAATCCCAGAACATTTGATTGTGCTTATGCGAAACCTATACCTGAACCAAGAGGCAGTCGTCTGAACAGAGCAAAGAGACACTGCATGGTTAAAAATCAGGAGTGTCCACCAGGGATGTATTCTGCCTCCATATCTTTTTAATCTGTATGCAGAACACTTCACCCGAGACGCTGAGCTGTATAAGAAAGAATGTGGCATCAGAATTGGAGGAAGATTCATCAACAACTTGCATTACACAGATGACATAACCCTGCTTGCTAAAATTAGGGAGAACCTGAAGCGCTTACTGCAGAAGATCAAGGACAGCAGCCTTCAATATGGATTGAAGCTCAACATCAAGAAAACCACTGGGTTTTCTCACCACTGGGCCGATTGGCAGTATCATGATGGATAGTGAAGAGATTGAGGTTATTAACAGCTTTAGTTTGCTTGGCTTCACAATCAACACTCTTGGTACCAGCAGCCAGGAAATCAAGAGACGAATTGCATTGGGAGAGTCAGCTGTCGGGGATCTCTCCAGAGTACTGAAGATCAATGACATCAGTCTGGAGACTAAAGTGCACCTCATCTAGGCCATAGTCTTGGCAATTGCATGCTATGCATCAGAGAGCTAGACAGTGACTAGGGATGATAGAGAATTGATGCCTTTGAGCTGTGGTGCTGGAGAAGAGTATTGAATATACCATGGACTGCTAGGAGAACAAACAAGTTTGTCCTGGAGAAGGTGAAGCCAGGCTGCTCCTTGGAGGCAAGGATTCTAAAGCTTTATCTAGCATACTTTGGACATGCTGCAAGGAGGGACCAGTCCTTGGAGATGGAAATCATGTTTGAGAGGGTGGAGGGACAGCACAGGAAAGGAAGATCCTCAATGAAATGGATTGATACAGTGATTGGGATAGTGGAAGTAGGTGTGTCAGAGACAGTAAGGTTGGTACAGGATAGAATAGGGTTTAGGGCTCTTCTACATAGGTTCACTATGAGTCACAAGCAACTCGACGGCACATAACAACAACAACTTTAAGTGTGCTTGACTGTACATATGGTTTCCGAAAGTCTGATATAAAAATATGGAACGCTTCACAAATTTGCATGTTTAAATGAATATGTTTTTGTTGTTGTTAGGCACTGGAGTCTAGTATGACTCAAGTGACCCCATAAACGACAGATCTAAACCCTGTCCTATCCTATGCCATCCTCACAATCTTTGGCGAACTCAAGTCCATTGCTGCAGTCACTGTGTCAGCCTTCCTGGGCGAGGGTCTTCCTCTCTTTCACTACCCATCCACCTTTCCAAGCATCATGTCCCTCTCCAAGGAATAACCTCTCCTAGCACTCTCCTAGCAACATGCCCACGTATGTGAGATGAAATACACACACACACACACACACATATATAGGAGCTCTGGTGGCGTAGGCCCTGGGGAGTTGTTAGAGAGCTGTTAACCCAAAGGCCACGCCTCTCTGAAGTTCAGATACATTAGCCACTGTGAGGGAGAAAGATGGACAGCTTCTCCTGTGTAATTTACAGCTCTGGAAACCCAGTAGAGGGTTCCAGCTCCATGACAATGAGTTTGAGTTTATATATATCTGGTGGCCTAGTGTCAAGAAGCTGTGCTGTAATCCTGAAGGCATGCAGTTCGAATCCACCTGCTGCTCCACAGGAGAAGGATGGGCAATTTCCTCCCGTGCAATTAACTGCCTCTGAAAACCCACCAGAGGGTCAGCTATGGGTCGGTTTTGACTCAACAGTACACAATAACACACGAGCGTGCACATACACACACGTCTTCAGTTGTTGTTGCTGTTCAATGCTCTTGAGCTGACTGCAACTCATAGCAACCCTCTGAACCTTGCCCCGCCCTGTGCCATCCTCTGATCTCTGATCATCTCTGATACGCTTGAGCCCATTGTTGCAATCACTATGTCGATCCATCCACTTAAGCGCCTTCCGCTCTTTCTCTGACCTGCCACCTTTCTCAGCATGATGTCCTTTCCTAAGGACTGATCTCTCCTGACCAGAGAATGTGAGATGAAATTTCTTCATCCTCACCAGTAACGGGCACCCTGGTTGCATCCTCCCAGACAGACTTGTTGGGGTTTTTGGCAGTCCATGGGATATTCAGAATTCTTCTTCAACAACACAGTTCAGAGGCATTAATTCTTCTTCTGTCATCTTTATTCAATTGTCCAACTTTCAGATGCATAGGAAGTAACTGGAAAAAACATTGCTTGGATCAGGCGCATCTTAGTCATTGAAGTGACATCATTGCTCTTTATTTAGCATTCTGGACAGGTCCTTGGATAGCAGATTTTTCCAGTGCAACACATCTTTTCATTTCTTGATGGGTATTTCCAAGAGTGTTGATTGTGGATCCAAGTAAAAGAAAATAGTTGACAACGTCAATGTTTTCTCCATCTATCATATTACCTAGTGGAGAGGATTTTTATTTTCTTGATACTGAGAAGAAATCTATAGTAAAGGCTGGAGCATGTGTTTCAAGCCCTCTTCACTTTCTACAAGTAAGGTTGTGCCATCTGTATAAAGCAAGTTTTTAATGAGTCTTCCTCCAATCCTGATACCACATTCTTCTTCATATATTCATATAATCCATTGATTTGCTCAGTATACAGATTGGATGTCAGGGACCTCTCCAGAGTACTGAGAAGCAATGGTATCAGTCTAGAGACTAAGGTGCGTCTGATCCAGTCCATGGTCTTCACAATTACTTGCATCAGAGAGCCGGATAATGACTAAGGATGGCAGAAGAATTGTTTCCTTTGAGTTATGGTGTTGGAGAAGAGTCTTGAAAATACCACGGACCACCAAGAAAACAAATAGGTCTGTCTTGGAGAGGGTGAAACCAAGTTCTTCTTGAAGGCCAGAATTTTGAAGCTCTGTCTTCTATACTTTCTGCATGTAGCCAGGAGGAAATGATCCTTAGAGAAGGACATCATGCTCGGAAGGGTGGAGTGATAGCTCAGGAGAGTGACTCCCAGATGAGGTGGATTGATACAGTAATTGTGACAATGGAGATAGGTGTATTGTAGTCAGTGAGACTGGCTCAGGACAGGGCAGGCGTCAGAGCTGTTATACATAGGGTTGCTATGCATCGCAGGTGACTTGAATGTAGATAACAACAACAACAACAGATTGGATGCATTTGGGGAAAGGATACAAAGCCAACTTACCCTTTTCCTGATTTTAATCCAATGCTGTGTTCCTTTGCTCTTTTCACACAACAGCGTCTTGGTCTATTTACAGATTTCTCATGAGCACAAGGACATATTCTGGGATTCCAATTCTTCTCAATGTTAGCCATAATTTGTTATGATCCACACAGTCAAATGCCTTTGCCAAGTCTTCAGTTTGTCAGGAACACATTCATTCTTCCTGTTTTCCTGTCTCCCTCCTCTCCTGCTCCTCCCCTCTCTCTCTTTCTCTATAGTGCTCATGTTGAGTGGAACATGGGCTCCCCTGCTCACAGATTGAGGGTTCTTGTCCCCCTCCTTCCTCCCTTCCTCTTTGTCTTCCTCCCTCTGTGGGTCCCTCCCCTTCCTTTCCCTCCCTCCTTCCTATAGCGTGCTTGTATAGTGAATGGTTTCCTCTAGCCTGGGTGTGAGCTCCATACTGGGGTGGGATTCGCTCTGACACAGCGTGGAGGACTCCTTGTTCCTGACTCCCCTCCCTTTCTCTGTAACCATTCTCTGCTCTGAGAGTGGCGCCTGAGGTTCCCTGCAGACTTTTCTGTCGCCTGAGGGGATTGTGGGGCTCAGGGGAGGCAGTGAGGCCTCTTTGTTAGAACACCTGGGCTCTGCTCTCTCTTCTGGGATTTAGGCAAATGTTTTATAACAGAGTTCACTCTGCTTAATTACAGGGTGCATCCCCCTCCTGGGATGGGAGGCACCCTTTGGCCTGTGGAGTCCCTGACTGGAGTCATTGTTCACTTTCTCCCTGTTTATTCCTTCCTTCCGCAGCTTTTTAAAGTGAGAACTCAAGACATCCACTCAGGGTCTTTTCCTCTAGATACAGGGCTTTGGGGACAGGCTTTGGGACAGAGGAGTCAAGAAAGGACTATATGTCAACTCTAGAGTCAGCGACTTTATTTTTCCTTGGCTGCCAATATTTAATGCTTGTTTCATTGTTCTTTTATTATTTGGTAAAAAATTTATTTCCCGACTTTCCCTATTTTTTGCTTGTAGAGGTCAGAAAGTCCGAGGTGCAATTTATATCTCCATCCTTACTCAGAAGTGGCCCCAGGTGACCTTGAAGGTGCCTTCCAACACACTCATCATTGCTCTGGGCTCCTTCCTTGCCCTGCCACTGCCCCACTGAGCAGAGCCAGCTGTCACTGTGTCTTACATCTGCTGCCCCATCTTTTCAGCCTTGAAGGCTCTGGCATCAGCACCAGGAATAGAGTCCCATGCACCCCATAGGGTGCTCCTAGGGGAGTCTCGTGGGTGATTGGCAGGGAATAGCCAAGATCGCTGTTCAACATCGCTGTAACCCAGGGTCAGCCGTGGGTTCTGGGTGGCTATGAGTTCTGCTCAGATCCCTGGGGTGGCTCAGATGCTGGGCTGGGCAGCTGCTCCAGCTTTGGGGAGCTCACTTCCCCACTTTCCAGACTTGGCCCTGGTTCTGGGCTGGGCTGCTACCGTTTCTGCCCACAAGACCCAAGCCCACAGCCCTTAAATAAAGAGATGGCCTGGTCGTCTTCTGTGCTGGAAGAGGGGAGAGAGCCTGGCACTGCTGACATGAGGGGCCTCAGGGGGTTCTCGTTGGCACCTGGCACTTCCTAGGCCTCCACTGTTTGCTGCTGGTCCTTCCCCATCTCCTCCACCCCCTTTTTCTAGACCCTCTCAGCGGTGGGCATCTCCTGGAACAGGTCCCCAGCTTCCTCATCCTGGGCAGCCCATCCTTCCTGAGGCATCATTGGCTTGGCACTGAGCTCACTGAGGAATCGCCACATTCCCTGTCACCCTGGAGACCCTTGGCTTCACACATTTAGAGTCTTTTTCTCTTGCTTCTTGGGCTGGGTGGAACAAATAGTTAAGTATTTGACCATTAATCAAAAGGTTAAAGGTTTGGATCCATCCAGAGGCACTTTGGGAGCGAGGCTGGTGATCTATTTGCAAAATATCACAGCTTTGAAAACCCTGTGGAGCAGTTCTGCACTGCACACAGGGGTCTCCATGAATTGATGAGTGCAGACATCATCAGCAAAAATGACAACAGCTAGAATGTCTTAGAGGCTCCGAGAAGCAACACTTGTTCTTTATTCTAAGGGTCTCACCTCCCAGCGAGGGTCTTGCCTGGAAAGTCCAGTTCCTCAGGGGTGTCCACTATCTCAGATTCTTCAAGAAGATTCCAAGCTTTGCTCCCTTCACTCTCTGCCCACCTGCCAGCCCTTGGAAATAAGGTGGTACCCTTGTGCCTCATGCCAGTCTCTGCAATTACAGGTTGGCAGGCCCCGGAGCAAGGTGTGCCAGCTGGGATGGCAGCTTGCTGGTGGCCAGGCTGTCCCTGTGCTTTATGTCTTGATGGCTCAGCCACTGTGAGGAGCTGACCTGTGAGTGGGACAGATCATGTCCCAGAACTGCCTCAGTCTCCACGATCATGGACAATATTTACTCGCTCTCTCCCTTCGAGCCTGAGACCCACAGGCCATCTTTGCTGTTCAGACACTGGTCACTGCCCTTTGGAAGACAGAGCTGGACCCAGGTGGAAACTTGAGTAAAGCTGTCTTCCCCATCCCCTGGGGAGTGGTCTTTTTTGGGGTTGATGTTCCATCTTCCCTCTCTGCTCTCTCTCCATGTTGACCTGTGGGTGCAGGTGTATACGAGGACTGGTGTGTACCCAAGTGTGAAGGTATGAGGATGTACATATGCACACACATGCAGGTGTCCATGTGTGTGTATGTGCATGTGCACATGTGATTGTGTGTGCTTGAGTTTCTGCGCATGTGTGAGACCACAGCAGCAGAAGTATGCGCAGACTCTCGTCAGCAAGGACGCATCAGTAAGGAGTCTGCCTTTGCCGCATGCATATTTGCAGTATCATCTCCCTTACTTGCATATAGAGTTCCTGGGTGCTTAGCTGCTGATGAAAGATCAGAGGTTCGAGTCCACCCAGAGACTCCTCAGAAGGACAGACAGGAGAACTGCTTCTAAAACCAAGTCCTTGAAAACTTACCCTGGAATGGTGGGGTGTCAGGAGTTTGGAGTCAACTTGACCGCAGCTGGTTTCATGGCTTTTAAATCTACATGTGTGAGGGCTTCAGGTCTGTGGACATTTGTGTGTGTCCCCCTCCATGTGTGTGTGCCCAGGTGTTGAAGCCCATGGGCACGTGTGTGAGGTCTAGGCATGCGTGTGTCTGTGCATGCTCGAATGTCTGCACAAGTGGAAGAGTGTGGTGTATGTGTGAGTGTGTGTCCATCTCTCTGGCTGGGGTGCTCATTGTTACTGCCACAGCTCCAGAGTATCATTCTCCTGTGTCTGAGCTGGAGGAGGCCAAGGGCTGCGGGCTCCACATTGCTTCAGGTCCAGGTAGCATTCCCAGGCCCCCCACCCAGCTGGAGCTAAGCCAGGGTGCAGGAAAGCATCAGAAGACCAGAGCAGGGCAGATTTCTTTTCAGGAGTCCCCTCACAGGCTGGCTGTGGAGATATGATAGAACTCGGGAAACTGAGGCTGGGGAGAGAGTGAGCATTAACGGACAGCCAAAGGGGTAGGCTTGAGGGAACTGAGGGTGAAGAATAGACATGAATCCATGCTCTAAGGGCGAGGGAGGCCGCACAAGGCACACAGAGGCCTCTAGCAGAGGCCTGGATCCCAACCAGAAAGTCATCAGTGGAGTCTGGGTCCTGCCTGGCTCAGCTGCACTGGGCAAGGAGACAGTCCTGAGAGGAGCATGTAGGGAGAGGGTGAGTTTGGGGATCTGGTCAGTCTGAGGGTCCTGGGGGTGTCCGGGGCTGCAGGACCAATTCCTGAATGGGAGTCATTCTGATGTGAAACAATATGAAACAAAAACCCAGTTGCTGTTGAGTTGATTTTGACTCATGATGACCCCATGTGTGCAGAGTGGAATCCCTTCATAGGATTTTGAAACCTGTGACCTTCCAGAAGCAAATTGCCAGGCCTCTCTTCCAAGGCACCTCTGAGGGTGTCCATGCCACCCAGCTTTTGGTAAATACGGCTTCACCATTGGTACCACCCAGGAACTCCTTAGCTTTGAGTGAGGCAGATAAATTCTTTGTGGTCCCTTTATTTCAAACCAGGGCCTGTTTGTTTGTAGTGACTCTTGTGAAGCCCATGTCTGAATTGGCGATGGCTGCCCTTGAAGTCTGACACCCAGTTTGTGCCTGGGCCTGTGAGATGAGGTCAACTCCAATTGGTAGTGACCCCATCTGTGTGGACAGCCCCTGGGCCAGCCTGTCATTGCGCCACTGAGGAGGCCAAGGCCCTGGGGGCAGTGACCTTTCCAGGGCTGTCCAGCAAGACAGGATGAAGCTGGGCCCACGGATAGTGCGACCCAGAGCCCTCTGCTGGTGGCCCCTCCTTGAGCCCAGGAGGCCCAGGCAGCTGCCTCAGGAGACTCTGTAATTATGAGATTAGAAGTCAGCCTCTCCCCAGCCCTTCGCCCCTCAAAGCTGCTGGGTGTAGACAGGAGTTGGCGGCACAGAGCCGGTTTCCAGGTGTGTCTGAGGAAACCTGGCTTCTCCACAGCCTGAAAGGCCCCATTGTGGCTGCAGCCTCCCTCCATTGCCTCTATTTTGGGGTCGGGACCCACCCCTCTCCAGCTGGAGGAAGGAAAAGGTGTATTTCAGTATGTCCTGTGGGTGTCGGGGGGCAGGGGAGAGACCAAAGGGGAGGGTGCAGCGTGAACAGTGTGGCTGGATCATGTGGAGAAGCGGCAATGGCAGCCACAAGCTAGAGCGAGGGAAGAGCAACGTGGTGGCCCAGGTGGAGGTGGCCCAGGAGTCGGAGGGGCAGGGTGGGAGCCGGGCAGGGCTTTCATGTGGCTCTGGGAGGACTCTTGGCTGACCCTGACACACAGGAATGCGGGTCTGCGGCCTGCCTGGCGCCCTGCCTGAGACGTGCCTGCCAGGGCTTCCTGCTTCCCACCCCTGTGGGGGGCCCAGCCCCGTGCCCAGAGGGAGACCTGTTCTTCAGGGTGAGGAGGGCCTGGGGCTGCAGCTACAGAGAACATGCTGGCTCTTCTTCCTGCTAGGTCCTTCTGCCCATGATCCATCCATCCTGCTGGGCCATGTTTGCCCGCTCACTCCCGGCTCAGCGTGGCAGGTGCTTGCTAGCTACTAGCCCTTCGCACGTGACCCTCAGCCTGGCCTGACCTTGCTGTTCTCAGCCTGTCCTGATCCTGCCCACCCTTCAGGGCTGTGCTCATTGCCATCTCCACCTGCTCCCTTCACCACCCTCCCGGGATTTCCTCTGACTCCCCTTTTGCCAGCCTTGTCAGGTACTGTGGTGGCCAAGGCCTCCCGATCTCCTCTCCACAGCAGCCTGCTCTCACGGGGCCAGGCACCAGGGTGAGGGCTCACCAGGAGGTGGCTTGATGTGTACCCTTGGGCCTAACCCTCCTCGCCTGTGGAGTGGGATCCTGACAGGTAACTGGGAGGTTAATGGGAGCAGGCATGCAATGTGGGGGGCAGGAGGTGGTCCTTCCGCACCTCAGCCTGGGTACAGACGGGCCTCTGACATCAGGCCTGGCTGCCGGTGCCTGGGCTGACCAGCCCCAGCCCCGTGACTCCAGGAATGACTAATTCTGCTCCAGCAATAAGCTCTTGGAAGCTCTGAGAAGTGAGACTTTCCCCCCTTCCTTCTTGTTACCTCATTAAACTCTTCTTGAGTGAGAGGAATGAGGATTGTACTAATCCTTTGGCAGGAAGTGAGGTGGCTCAGAGAGCTGGACGAGATGGTCGTGCAGGGGGCTGAGGTCACCAAAGGACATCAGGCACAGGGTACGATGGGCATGTGAGGCTGCACTAGTCCCACAGGTGCCCAAGGCAGGAAGTTGGTGCTAGACAAGAGCTGGAAGTCTGTGTTTCAGGCTAGCTTTGCCCTGGGCCAGGTAGTGACCTCAAATAAGCCTTAGCCCAGCCCGAGGCTCAGTTTCACTGTCTGCATAATGGGTGTTATGGGTCCTTCTCGGGGAGGAGGATGCCTACAGGCTGTGCTTGGCTGTGACCTGCATGAGGTGCTGCTGAAGGGGTGCCTGGGCCAAGCAGGCTGTCTGGCATTCAGGAAGCCCCTTATTAGAGGAGGGAAGCCAGGCTCTGAGCAGTTCCTTGGTCTTTCTGCTTTTGGTCTATTTCTCCATCCTTCCAAGGGGTCTGGGAGTTCTGACTCCCTCCTATGGAAGCTGGAAGACCCTGAGGGCTGTTCATTAGGATGAGTGCTGACCCTAGACCCTTGGACCAGTACTCTTTGCGGGTCATGGATATTAGCCTGATCTAGATGGGAACCCTCACCTGCCCTCAAGACTGAGGGACCAGAAAAACCCAGCCCTCGCCCACCCCAGCACATCTTGATGGTGCTTTCCTCTATGGAGCCTTAGTTTCCTTGTTCTAGAGGAAAAGACCCCAAGTCGTGGATAGTGCTGTGAGGAATAGGTGACTGGGACCTGGGAGCCTCACTTGGGCCACACCCTGTCCACAGGTGTTCCTGGCCCTTGGAGAGCTGTTACTATCCTGCAACTGGGCAGTGGTTGCTGACATCTTGCTGGTGAGTGTGTGGGGTTTGGGGTAGGGGCTAGTCCTGAGGCCTCTTGAGAAGAAGGTGTTGATATCTGTCCATTGCGGGGCTGGATCTTCTCTGCTGAGCTGCCTGAGAGTGAGAAGCCCTTAGGAACCTAACTTGGGCCACTGACACTATTCCAACATCTCCTCTGAGCATCACTTCCATTTTGTAAAGGAGCAGACGGTGGCTTAGGGAGGGTAGGCAGCTGGACAAAGTCATACAGTGCACCAAGACACGGAGGTGAGACTGGAGCTTAGGCTTTTTGACTCTCTGGCTCTTCCTCAGTAAGCTTCCATGCTAAGGAATGCGGACACAGGGATCCAGGACGTTAGGGCCTTGACTGCTGAGCCTGGGAGGGTCCAGGCCCAGGTCTGCAGGGCAGTCCGCTCAGGGAAGGAGGAGGCCTGACCTAACTCTGCTAAATCCAAAGTCCAGCACAGCACCTCTGGGAGCCCCAGTCTGCTCCTTGGCTCTTGTGACAAACACGCAAGAACTTTGAACCAGGATGTCCAACAAGGAAACAAAAGCAAAACAAACCTGAATTTGTCAAATGTACACCTACAAGAATGACAACCAGAATGGAGGAAAAGAATGAGTTGAAGCCCTGCTAGAAACTCTTGGAAAACAAAGGCAGCGAGTGCTCTGCACAGTGAATAAAGCTCTTGTCTGACAGAGTCAGAAACAACAGTGCCCGGTTCGAAGGGGTGGTAACTGGGCCTGTTTTGTGGTTATGAAGCTGAGAGATTAGCAGTGTAAAGCTTTCGCCCATTGCCTGAGAATCGAAATTCTGATAGTGATTCAAAGTCAATTCTTTCTTGTCTTCTGTTTCTCCAAAGATATTCCTGAGCAGCATAAATGGTTAATGTGTAAATAGGTAGCTGAAAGGTTAGCGGTTCAAGTCCGACAGCAAGTGTCTCAGAGGAGAGGCCTGAGGATCTGGTTACAAAAAAACCAGCCACTGAACACTGATTCTACCCTAATACACAGGGGTCACCGTAAATCAGAGCAGACTCAATAGCATCTGGTTTGCCCCCCCCCCCCCAGATACCCTGGTGTCCTAGAATAATTCTACATTTTCTAGGGCTCTGGGGATCGATAAGTCATTTAACTAGCTGGCAAGGCTACTTGAATGCTACTATTGATGGGCTGCTCATTTCCTGCTGGGGTGAATGGTCTGCCCCTGTGCCAGGCAGTTCTCGGGACTCCCACCCTCACAGGCATGGGCTGCGGGCTATCTGCTGTAGGACAAATCAGTCTCGTCTGCCCCTCCCTCCCGTCATGGGACTCGGGCTGCAACCCAGACTTGGCCACAGACTTGCTGTGTGGCCTTGGGCCTCAGTTTCCTTCCCTGTAAAAAGGGATGGTCGGAACCTGGCAGGCCGGGAGAGTGAGTCTGTGTTCAGGAACGCCCTGAGTCAACGGGAACACCGACCTGTGAGGCTGTCCACGTTTCAACTCCCTGCTCCCCCACCCGCCCTCACATAGCCTGTTCTCTGGCCGGCAGCTGACACCTGCCCCCTGCAGCTTCCTCCCGGCCCCCCACGGTGCTGCTCCCCTTTCCATCTGACAGCCTCCCAGATATGTGGAGCCTGTACACACTGTGTGTGTACAAGAATGCTTAACCAGGCAGAGCCAGGCTCTTCCCACCAAGCTGGGGCCAGGGTCACGGGCCTGCCAGCCAGATTTGGCTGACCTGCCTATGGTGGAGAGCTGGTCAGACTTCTTGTTTCAATCACTCCAGTGCTCCCCATAGTCTCTTCCTGGCCTGGAATCTTCCAAACCCCAAGTTTAGCAACATTTACCAGCCAGGAAGGTGTCTCAGCCACCTTATACTCCCACCATCCTGAAGCCCCTCTGACCAGTGTTGCCTTTCTGCTCTTCAGCGGTCAGAGTTAGGCCATACCTCACAGATCATGGGGTTCGGCTCCCCACGTTGCTGTTTTCCTGGTCAAACAAGAGGAAGAGTAAGGAAAGTGGTCACAGGATCAAATGCAGACAAGTGGCAGGCTGTTGAGGGCCTTGTTTGTAGAGTGGAGGTGCAGGTCCTGCCCTGGAGCAGGTAAGGAGAGAGTGGAAGGTGAAGAGGGTGGATCTGGCCTGTAGACAGCCCCTCATATGCTGCGCTGAGCGAAGAGGACAGGGTGGTCACTGGAGTTGGCAGGGGTTCAGAGGAGGCTGAACTTTTTAAAAGGTGAGGCAACTGCAAGCCTTCAGGGGTGAGGGGCTCACTGGGAGGGGAGAGTTTAGGGGTCTAGTGGATGATGGGGTAGATGGGGATGAACAGGTATTGGGATTGAAGGCTGAAGATGGAACTAATCTTAGAGAGGAGGTCTGGTGTTGACAGGCAGCAGGCCGGGACAGTGCTGGGACAGGAAGTGTATGGGGAAGGAGGCATGTGGCAGGATATGGAGAGAGGGCCCATCTGCTGGCCTTAAACTGAAGGTTTCTAAGTGGTGGGGAACATTCAGGTCACCAGTCCATCTCTGGTCTGGAAAGGAAGCCAATGGGCTGATGATGGGAAAAGAGATACAGAGATTCTACGTGTTTGGAAGGTTGGGAGTAAGAAGGGAGCACAGCCCGGGAGCTGAGATTCTGGAGCTGGTCACCTGCTTTCGCCTCCACTAGTGCCATTCAACTAGCTGCGTGACCTTGGCCCAGTGACTTCACCCCTCTTGTTCTGCATCCCTATTCATAAAATAGATATGATGTTTAAAAAGCACCAGTGGCCACTGAGTCAACCTTGACGCACGTGTGACCCCGTGTGGGTCAGAGAAGACCATGTTCCATAGGGTTTTCAGTGACTGGTGCTCAGAAGTAGATCTCTAGGTGTTTCTAGATGCATCTCTGGATTACTCTCTTTGGACCAGTTATCCACAAGGAGAGTCTAGAGTCTCTCTGGGGAAGGGGTCTCAGGAGTTTGCTATCCAGTGGTTCTCAACATCACTGTGCATAAGAATCAGCTGGGGGTGGAGGTGGGGTGCTTGTTACAAATCCAGATTCCAAGTCCTCTGTTCTCAGCACGTGACTCAGTGGGTCCATGGTAGAATCCAGAGATCTGCATGTCAACTTCCCAGATGATTCTCATGTTCCTTGGAGCACAGCTGGGGAAAATACTGGTCTGGCCCAGCCAGTTCCCCAAGCCCACAACCCTCCTCAAAGTCTCACTTCTAACTCACTTCTGCTTCTGTCTACACTTGGCCCTCAACCTGAGAGAGGCCTGCTCCCGGCAATGCTGAGATTGTCCCCTCTGCCTGTCTCTCCGCAGACCAAGTGCCTGCCTACCACCAGATGGGCTTTCTGTTCTCTTCCTGATTCACCCCAGTCTGGACCCCACAACCCCCCGCCCCATCCAGAGTGTCCCAGAGCCAGCTCAGTAGTGCAGAGCAGAAGGAGAGCTTGACCCCTCTTTCCTAGGTCCATCCTCTGGGCCTCTTGTAACCAGTCACCAGGCTCAGCTTCTACTCCTCAGCAGGTTTTCAAACCCCCGGAGGGTCCTGTCCTCCCTCTGCCTGATGTCTCCATGCTTCCCTGCTTAACCTCAGCTGCCCAGGAGACCATCTGGCTCACCTCCTAGGGGTGTCTGGGAAGGAGGCTTCGGGGAGACAGAGGCAGGCTGCCAGGTAGTCTACATCTGGAAGTTGCCACCAGCTTTCTGCAGGCCCGTGGGTAGCACTGGTTTTACCCTGGGGGTAAAAAGGGAACAGTTCTTCTAAGAAGAGCCAGAAACAGAGGTGTGTTTGTCTCAAAATAGAGTGAGCTTGAAGTTTTAGAAACCCAAAATCCTATCACTTCTAAAATTACTCCCCGACTTGTCCAGCTGCTGTCAGGGCCCAGCCTTGGTCCCCTGAATATGTAGAGACAGTGAGGATCCAGAAAAGACTGTGGGGAGCAGGGGCAGGGACCTACCTTTCCCACTGCTGGCAGAAGCAGCCAGCCCAGGTGCAGTCACTTGAGGTCCCTGAGAAGAGAGGAAGAGACTAAGGGTCTGAGAGGCCCCCAGTCTCTACCACGCATTTTTCTAGATATTCAGGGCCCCACTCTGTGGGAGGCCCTGCCCTTCTCCCCAGAACTACCAGTGAGTAATCACATAATTATGGGGTGAGAAGGAAGCACTTGTGGAAGGTGTAAGTCTGTGGTCAGTTTTCTTAGACTGTTGGCAGGTCCCGGTAATGGGCGGAGGCCCCACTCTCCCCAGGGCCAGGCCGGCACCCACAGTTAGTCCTCTCCGTACTGTCGACCCGCAATGCCGGCTCTCACTGCACCCTCTGTGAATCCCAGCCCCTGGGCTCCTGCCATCCACTTTGTCCCCACCATGCCCCTGCCTAGCGTGTCCTGTGTGGCTCTTGTCTTATCCACCTGCAGGGCTAAGGATAACCTGTCCTCTTTCTCCTCTCTATTTTCCAAATGTTCTAGAACAAACACGTAAACATGAAACAGCTCCTCCTTGCTTGTGACACCAGAGCGAACAAAAGGCCAAGTCTTGGGCCAAGCTCAGATGTTTGTTCCCGGTGGGTGACCCCGGGCACATTCCTTCACTTCTCTGTGGCCTCTGTGTCCTCATCTGCAAAGACCACATAGTAATTACATTTCCTTGATGGGTTGTTGGAGTTGACATCTAAAATGCATACAGGAAGTATTCTATAAATGTTAGCAATTATTATTATTACCCTTGTTATTATTCTCTGATGGGATGGGTTCGGAATTACGGAGATCTCGGCCTTGGAAGTGGGGCTCTGGGGTGGAATCTCCTTGATGGCGACCATGTGGGGGCCATGCGTGTAGTCTCAGCTTGAGGGGAATCTCTTTTATCACACTCCTTCTTTCTCCTCCCCTCTCCTCCTTCTCCACTTCACTCTGCTCTCCTTTTCCGTCCTCCCCTTGCCCCCTACCCTTTCCTCCCCTCTTCTACCCCACCCCCCATCTCCCTCCCCTGCTGCAGCCTTGCATTCTGGCAGGTTTTTCTCCTGGGGCCAGCCTTCAAGATGGTTCTGCTTGGCTGCTTCGGTTGGCAGACTTTGAGCCCGTCCCCTCTGTGCCTGGCGCCTCATGGGACCCCAGAGACCTGAGAGGAATTAGATGAGAGATTTGTGATTGGGGCTCTACTTAGAAAGTGTGAGGGTAAGAGGAGGCAGACAAAGCAAAGGAACCTTCCCAGCCTGAGGGACGTGTGCGCATGTGGCCTGTAGGCGCTCACTCAGGACAGGCATCTCGACTCTGGGTCAGCATCACAGAGCGAGTCTTAAGGGACAGATAGGGATGCCCAGCTGGAAGGATGCTAGGCAGAGCGTGTGCTGGGGGAAAGGACACATCGCCAAACCAGTTGTTGAGAGTTTCAACCCACGGCAACCTTGTGTGTGCCAGAGCAGAGCTGTGCCTCGCAAGGTTTTTGAAGGCCGTACTATTTCAGAAGCAGATTGCCAGGCCTGCTTTTTTTTC
>NW_006400017.1:1140126-1153693 GCF_000299155.1 Elephantulus edwardii
CCCCCGCCCACACCCATGTACTCCTGAGTGGATTTGAACTTCCACCTTTTTGGTTAAATATTTGAGTCACCCAGAAGGCATCATGTGCTCGCATAATCCAGAGGCATTCTGAGCCTCAGAGTCACAGGGTGTTATTTTCAGGTACGAGATTAGTAGTAATAATAACATAATCTTGGGGCTGTGGTTATTGTTAGGTGCGGTCAAGTAAGTCCTGATTCATAACCACCCTCCCTGCAACAGAACAAAGCCTGGCTGCTCCAGCACTGGCCTCACAGCTGTCACTGTATTTTGGCTCATTGCTGCAGCTCCTGTGTCAGTCCATCTCGTCGAAGATCCTCCTCCCTTTCTATGCTGACCTTCTCCTTTAGTCAGCAGGACATCCTTCTCCAGGGACTGGGTCCTCCTGATAACTTGGCCAAAGCAAAGACGTGAGAGGATGTCTCACCATTCTCACTTCTAAGGGGCTTCCTGGCTGCGCTTCTTTCCAAGACAGATGTGTTTATTCTTCCGGCTGTCTGGGAGATATTCAAGATTCTTCTCCAACATCGTTCTAATACATCGACTTTTCTTCAATCCTCCTTATTCATTGTCCAGCTTTCACACACATCCACACAAAAGCATGTTAATCCACGTGAAAGATCTTAATTCTCCTTTTTGTCCGAACAATATGCCATTGTACGAAGCCAGGCAGCTCCTTGGAGGCAAAGATTCTGAAGTTCCATCTGACATACTCTGGACATGTTGCAAGGAGGGACCAGTCCTTGGAGAGGGTCATCATGCTTGGGAGGGTGGAGGGACAGTATAGGAGAGGAAGACCCTCAATGAGATGGATTGATTCAGTGACTGGAGTAATGGGGATAGACATTCCGGAGACAATAAAATTGGCAAGGGATAGAGCAGGGTTTAGGGCTGTTGTACGTAGGGTCGCTATGACACATGACAACAACAACATGTATATGTAAATAGATATGTATATGGGGAGATCTGGTGGACTAGTGGCAAGAAGCTGTGCTGCAATTCTGAAGGCAGGTGATTTGAGCCCACCAGCTCTTCAGGAGAACGATGAGCAATCACCTCCCATGCAATTAACTGTCTCTGAAAACTTGCTGGAGGGTCAGCTGTGGGTTGGTTCTGACTCTATGGTCCAGAACACCACCACCACCTTGTTTATACTTTCATAAACTGATGAACACTTGATCCCTTTCTAGTTTGAGAACAAAGCCTCAAGAGGAGGCCTTGGTACCTCACCTCAGGACACAGGATTGGTGTTACAATGGTGGCCCCTCACTTGCCCCAGTCTGTGCTATTTCAAGGCCCTTGTCACTGGCAGATGGGAAACGAGAGGTGGGTAGGAGGGTCTCCTCTGACCTCTCTCAGGGACTTCCCTGGTGTCCTGTCTTTTGCAGTCTGTGGTGGTGCCCAGGTGTCGGGGGACAGCCGAAGCGCTGCAGATCACAGTTGGCCATATCCTGGGAGACGCCAGCAGCCCCTACCTCACTGGACTTGTAAGGCCTGCGTGTGGGAAGGGTGGAGTGGAGAGGGTCGTGGGGCGGAATTGTCTGTGTTGAGGCCTGAATAGGTGACCTGGTGGGCTTAGCTGACCCAGCCTCCCTCCTCCACAGATCGCCAGTGCCCTGCGGGCGGGGCGCCCAGACTCCTACCTGCAGCACTTCCTCAGTCTGCAGCAGAGCTTCCTGTGCTGTGCCTTTGTCATCGCCCTGGGGGGCAGCTGCTTCCTGCTGACTGCACTGCACCTAGAGAGAGACCAGGCCCAGGTGCAGCAGCCAGGCATAGGTACCTCTGCCCTTTCCACACCGGCCAGGCTCAGGGCTGAGCTTCACAGAGGCAGGAAACCCTGGTCAGCCCTGAACCTCAGGCCAGTTTGTTCATTCACTCAAAAATGCTTCTTATACACCAACTGAGTCCCTGATGTGTGTTCCTCTATTGTTCAGAGGGTTTTCAGAGGCTTGCTATTTCAGAGGTGGACAGCCAATCCTTCTTCCTAGTCTGTCTTGAGCTGAGAACTCTGCTAAAACCTGTCCACCACGGGTGACCCCTCTGGCATTTGACACACTGGTGGCACAGCCCTTAGCCTCACAATGCCCACAAGTAAGCTCAGTACAGCAAACTGACAGACAATGCTGTACTAATTGGAACAATGATAAACAAGCAAGAATTCACATACCAGAGCAACAACACAATTAGCAGCATGCAGATCATTCCCCCAACACAATAAACTGACAAATAAGACTCAGTTTAGGAGGCTCCAAGTTTGAATCCCACATTCCAGTTTTATGGAAGATTTTCTCTCTGTGGCAGTTCTGGAAGAAAGTCCTTGTCTCTGAGCTTCTGCTCCTGGAGTGGCTTTCTGTGAATTAATGCCTCTGCTCTTCCTTCTGAGGTACACGGCTGGCACAGCAGCATAATGTCCAGATGAGGGTGATGTCTCCTCTGAATCTGGTATGCTGGTACTCATCACTTGACCTGAGGGCTCTCTGTTGAAGAAAAGTACTGAATATCTCATAGACTGCCAAAAGAACAAACAGACATGTCTTGGAGTAGGTGCAGACAGAGTGCTCCATGGAGTCAAAGATGATAAAACTTCATCTCACATACTTTGGGCATGTTGCTAGGAGAGGCTATGCCTTGGAGAAGGACATTATGCTTGGAAAAATTGAGAGACAGTGAAGGAGAGGAAGAGTTGGTGGAGTGACACAGTGACTGAAGTAATGGGCTTGAATGTATAAGAGATTGTGAGGTTGGTACAGGATAGGACAGCGTTCAGATCTGTGGTTCATAGGGCCCTGACTCAATGGCACCTAACAACAACAACAACAAACTGTCCAATGGTGAGCTCTGGTGTTCTGGTGGGTAAGGAATTGTGCCACCAACTCAAAGGCATGTAGTTCAAATCTGCTAGCTTCTCCAAGGAAGAAAGATGGGCAAGCTCCTCCTGTGTGATTTATAGCTTCTGAAAACCACCGGAAGGCCAGCTATGAGAGAGAGAGAGAGAAGAGAGAGAGAGAGAGAGAGAGAGAGAGAGAGAGAGAGAGAGAGAGATGACAGGTAGGAAGGCAGGAGGCCCTGCATAACAAAACAATTAATGTACTTGCCTGGTAACCACAGGCTAGTGGTTTGGATACACCTGGGGGCACCTCAGAAGAAAGAGCTGGCAATCTCTTTTCAAAAAATCAGATACTTTGAAAGGCCCATGGAATACCATTCTACTGTGATAGATACAGGGTCAACATGCATTGGAACCAAGTCAATGGCAACTTTAAATGTAATTGCCGAGGAGTGGATGAATAAGGCCAAGTTGAAGTCTTCACTGAGCTGAGCTTCCAGCAGGGAAACAAACAGAAATATATATATATATATATATATTTGAGGTAAGAAGTGCTATGGAGATACAAACAGAAGAGTGTGAACAACAGGTACGAAGCAGGTTAGAAGTTTTAGTAAGGAGGTCCTCACTGCACAGGCGACACTGGAGTAAGGGCTTGCAGAAGGTGAGGGAGTACAGTTTTCTGTGCAAAGGCCCTGAGGTGGGTTGGGTCTGATGTGTGAGAGCCGGCAAGACTCGTGTGGTTGGAGCAGGACTGGGGAGGAGGGTGGTAGAGACCAAGGCAGCAACAAGACCAGCCCAGGAGCAACCTCTGACAGGGAGATGGACACAGGAGTCGGGTTGGAATATATTTTGCGAATGGCTTTTAGAAGATTTCTGAGAAGACTGTACACAGGCCTGATCCCAAAGCAGCTGCCCTCCTTTGGGGCTGACTGAACATCTTTGCTCCCACAGGGACAGCAGACAACAAGGGTGCGGAGAGCCGAGACCTGCTTTCAGGTGTGGAAGCCTCTTGAGTCCCCGGTCGGAGGAGCTTTGAGGGCTGTGTCTGCAGTGAGGAGGCCTGCCTCAGTGAGGAGCACGCAGCCCTCCTGCAGACCTCCACAGGAGCGAAGCCACGGACACCTTGGATGGGGCTCCGGGACCCTGGCCGAGCTGCACCTGCTGCTTCCTCCATCCCTGCTAGAGAGCTGGCAGGCCCGGGCCAGGCTGGGAATTGAGCTGTCAGCACCCTCCGCAGGAGGCCTGGGCCTATGCCTTCATCCAGTATGGGGCGGCCTGGCCTGGGGTCTTCAGCCTGGCTGCTAGCTAGTCCCCATTAAAATATGATCAGCACTAAGTTGTGGAACCCGTGTCTGCAGACCAGCACGTTATTTCCAGCCTCAGGATGCTGACAGCGCGAGGGAGAGTGGTAGATAGTTCAGGCCAGGAACATGGGGGATGTGGGGTCTGCTCGGCATGCGTCTTTGTCCCCATGCTGGCCCTCCCAGCTCATGAAATCCACTCTGACCCAGGTCTGCGCTCTGCAGGACCAGGAGGGCATGGGACACTCCTTCGGACGCGTTCACCCTCTGAACAAAAGGTAGTCTGGGGGATAGACGTTTCTCTAGAAGACTGGAGTGGGTGTGGCTCTGAGGTCCACACGTGCGCACTGCGGCTCCCACGCAGGCACCTTCACAGGGTGGGCGGCTGCGGGTCCGGCTCTTTCCCGCCCCTCCTGGCCCACGCTCTGAACGCGCTGACCCCCAGCACCCCCGTGTGTATATTGGCGGGGGTGGGGGCGCTGGCTCTGTGAGGCCCGCGCTGGCTGCTGGGTTCAGAGCAGCTGCGCTCAGCGGCCCTGCAGGAGACCAACAGCTTCCAGGCGGGCAGCGGTGGGGAGGCATGTTCATTCCGCCCATGAGCAGGAGCTGCTTTGCCCTCCCCTGGTGCCCGGCCAGGGGATCACTTGTTCTTTTGCTGATTGCCACCTCGGCTGTGCCAGGCTGTGCCTGTCTCCAGACTGTGCGGAGGAGCAGTGAGTGATCCAGAACCGGTGCCTACTCCCCGACCTTTGCTTGCTCCAGCCTCGCCTCTGGGGGGAGGGCGGCTTCCTCCCTGACACCAGTGTTTGGAGAAGAAAAACTTCCTGAAGCTCAACCTCTGTCTGGCCACTAGGCTCCGTCCTCCTGGAGAAGCTGGCACACCAAACTGACCACCCCCTTGACGGCTTGATACTTGGAGCTCTTGAGCTGGGCTGCCCGTGAAATTATAAGGGAAAGACACCATGAGGATATCTGGTTTTCTTGAGAAAGAGGTAGCCCGTCTGGGCTGGAGCCATTGTGGTGCTGAGTGTGTGACCTTGGCCACTTCTCACCCCTCCCTGGGCTGCAGGCTCCCTAGCTTCACACAGAGAGGAATGTTGAGCATAGCTGCTGTGGTTCAGGCCTTCTGTAGTTCTCTCAGAAGTCCAGTTCCAGGCTTTGAAGTTTCCATCCAAAAGTCCTCAGCAGAGAACCTAGGAGGCTTAGCCCTCAGATAGTTGTGTTCTGTGGAGTCAGAATTGACCCATAGCTGACCCTCCTGCAGGTTTGCAGAGGTGGTAAATCACAAGGGAGGAGACTGCCCATCCTTTCCCGCACAGCAACCGGTAGATTTGAACAGCATGATTCAGTATTGCAGTGCAGCTTCTTACCATCAGGCCTCCAGCGCTCTCAAATAGTGCAGCCCCAAATGATCAGGGCTTCCTATGTGTTAAATGTCACCTCTCTTGTTACCCCTGAGTGCGGTGGCTGAGGAGGAAAATCAGAAAACTCCTTCATGTCAGTTCTATAGAAACACACTGGTGCCATCAGGTACCCATCTTGGGGGTCAACAGTAGTGACCCAGACTCTGTCTCTGCCCTGGCATCTCGTAACACGAGGCAGTGAGAGGAACACTCAGCTAAACCAAAGGGAAAAAAAAACCGGGGGGTCAGCAAAAGAGAGGAAGATGGGCTGATGAGATGGATTGAGAGGAAGATGGATCAATGAGGTGGATTGACACAGTGAGGGCAATGATGGTCCTCAAGTGTGTCAGAGATGGTGAGGATGGCATAGGAAGGACAGGTTCAGAGCTGTTGTTCATCAGCTCCCTATAAATCATACTGTTGACGGCGCCTGGTGGTGCAAACTGCTTGTCCTCAACCTAGAGGTTGGTAGTTCGAACCCACTCAATGCCACTATGGAATAAAAGACCTGGCAATCGGTTTCTGTTAAGATGTTAGCCAAGAAAACACTATGAGGCTATAAGGAAGTTCTATTCTGTGACACGACATAGCCAGGAGTCAGAATCGGTGGCAACTGACAAAAACAACAAACCAGCTGTAGTTGGTATGGAATGAGGCACTCCTATGGGTGGAGGAAGGGGTTACATCAGTGCTATGAGCTGGCAAACAGCAGAAGATGTGAGGGTAGGGAATTCCAGGTGAAGGGAAGAGGTTAAATGAAGGTAGATGATTCATTGAGGGGTATGGTTGGAAAGGTGGGGAGGGTATGTTTTAGTGGAAAGAAGAGGCAGGGAAGATGGGAGAGACCAAAGGGTTTTTTTGCCAGGTCCTGGAGCTGGGGTTTTGATCCCATAATTAGGGTTGTTTTTCTGACTTACACCCATTCAGGTGTTCTGGGTTGCTGAATAAGGCAGGATGGTTTTGCTTGGGACAAGATGCTCAGCTGGAATCTTGCAGGATACCTGGGCCCTACGTAGTGAGCTGACTGCTAGCTTAAAGGTTGGCAATTCAAATTCACCCAGCAACGTCAGGAAAAAGAAGTCTGGTGAATGGTTTCTGTAAAGACTGTGGCTAAGAAAACCCAAAGGGGGCACAGTTTTACTCTGGAAACACGTGAGTTCTGATGAGTCAGAAATGACTTGACAGCAACAGGTTGCTTTTGTTTTGTTTTCAAATTGTCCAAAGTGCTTCCAACAGAGGAGGGGCTCTGGGGCTGACAGACCCTGGAGATGACAGAGACCACCCCAGGCCCCAGCTTTACTCAGCTCCTGCCTTTGGCCTCCTGGGGCCAAGTCTTAGTGGGCTAAGGTCACAGGTCTGTGAGCACCCAGAATAGCTGGACTGGGCAGGAATCTGGTGACAATAAACACAACTTCCCGTCCTAAAGGACCACTGTTGAGCAATCCCAGTCCCAAAGGCTTGGGGCTTATTTGTTGGAATGCCAAGGGGGCAAAAATACAAGATGAAGTCCTCAATCCTAACCATCACAATTGATGTGTTAATTACCCTTCTGAGCCATGTGCTGCATTCCAGCTCAAAGGTGTCACCCTGGCATGTAGGTAGGGGTGTGTGTGTGTGTGTGTGTGTGAGAGAGAGAGAGAGAGAGAGAGAGAGAGAGAGAGCACACATGAAGATACTGATAAAAGCTCCCCTCTAACCTTGACCTTAGACTTGGAAGGCTGAACAGGTGCATCCAGATGGTCCCCCAACCCTGTCTTGTTCTCCTGCCACCCTAGGCATGGGTCTGCCTGTTTCGTTCCTGAGCTGTTTGACTTTCTTTCCTCTGTGCCTGGGTGGGTCTAATGTAGACTCTAAAGATAGAGCTGACAGGAGGCAGCCAGCATGGCTTTATTCCACCCGCAGGGAGGCAATGGGACTGCGCGTGCTCCCTCTGTGACCACAGCAGTCGGGGTTTGTAGGGTGATATTCAACAGAAAGCGACTGTCTTAAAAAAAAAAAAGAAAGCGACTGTCTTAGACAGGAAGAGGGGTTTGTTGAATGCTTGTCAAGAGCTCACAGAATAGCTAGAAAGTTTGGATAATCAGAAGCTAGGGTTCCGGGGTCATCTTATGTGGGCACCTTCACCAGAATTCCAGACTTTTCTGCCCCCCCCCATTGTTTTGACAGGAGCTCTGGTGACCTAGTACATGGGGGATTACACTGCTAGCTCAAAGGTGGTGCCTCTCTGATGGTTTGAATCCACCAGGCACTCTCAGGGAGGAAGATGAGCAAGCTTTTCTCCTGCTGTGTACAGCCTCCCAAAACCTGCTGGTCAGCTATGAATCGGTTCTCACTTGATGACGATGAGTTAGAGTTTGGGTATTGTTTTGACATTTTACTCCAGATTTAAAACCCCAGCCAATAGAGTTCAGTTGAGCTATCTTGAATCTTCCATCTGTGTCTTGATTTATAGCTCCATTAAGACCAGGAAACCAGGAAGGATGTTGTTAGAAAGAGGAATGGACTCAGAGCATCAAAACAAAAATGAAAGAAAACCAAAACAATAAAAAGGGCGCCCACTGCAGTTATCGCAGGCAGGCCACTGCCGTGCTCAGAGATGTATGCTCCCTGTGGGACAGGGATGTCGCTGGACTCGATGCCCTCCAAAAGATCCTTCATTCTGATAGCCTCTGCATCCGCACGCAAAGGAGACTGAAACGGTGGTAATTTAGAGAAGCATTAAAAATATGCAAGTGACAGAACAGGAACTTCTGTGTTAGTGGGGGACCTGGAACCATCTGTTTCAGGCAGGAGATAGAGGCAGAGACAAAGTGTTCTGAGCAGATCTTAGGAAGCAAACCCAGACTGGGGATTCGGGGGCTTCTGATAAAGTCCCAGCTTGGCAACCTTAGGAGCAGAGAGAGGGTACCTTCTCCCCATCATGGAAATTGACCTGTGGATAAGGCTAATCCAAAGCTAGAGGCAAGTGGTAGGTTGAAACTAATGGAGGGTGGAGGCAATCAGAGAGAAAAATGCCTTTCCCAGGGAGACTAAGAAAGGATTCTGGCTGATTCTGAGTCACTCAGAGCAATAGACACATAATGCAAATCAACACGCATTTCCTGAGCACCTGCTAAATGCCATTTATTCATTCAGTCAACAAACATTCTTTGAGCACCTCCTCTGTACTGGATCTTCGGGATGAATCAGACAAGGTATGAGCTCCCTGTTGTGAGGGGAGGTGGGGCACTTATGCACAAACAGAATAAGCATAATGTGTTTGGCATGATGGAGGGATACCAAGTTACTCAAGGAGCCAGGGAGGAAATGACTGCCCAGGTGGGTCAAGGAAGGCTTCCTGGAAGAAGTCGCCTCTGTCTGGGTTTCTGAAAGTCTTTTGGGAGGAGGAAGCAGGACAAACAGTGTAGACAGGCTAGGGGAGGGGGTTTGAGCATGTGACGCTCTCCGTGGTCCTGAATCAGTAATTGCATTACTGAAACGAGGGTTTTTCTGTTGGAAGGGCGGGGACAAATACATTAATTTCTGTCATTTCCTCCAGGCTTCAGAAAGTCTGGCAACTGTACATGAATTGAGGGATCGATGGGTCAGTGCAGTGAGGTGTAATTTGAGAGACGGGCAACAGAATCTGCGGCTGGAGATTGGCATAAGCCACGAAGTGTCTTGGTGGCCATGCTGAGGAACTTAGGTATTTTTTTATCCTGTAGGTAATGGGGGGATAGGACAATTTATTGGGCAAGATAGTGAAGGGAATCATCTGTATAATTGAGAAAATAACCTTGGCAAGTTTGGAGAAAAGAGTAGAGGGAGATGTTGGGGCAGATAATGTTGAGTCTTATCGGGGTCCAGGTGAGAGATGGAAGGTGTGGGTTAACATAATAGGCAGCAGGGTCATTGGAAGGTAATAAAGAGAAAAATAAACAGGGCATGTTGTTACTGTTGCTGTTATGTACCATCAAGTTGGAAATGACCCACAACCGACCCTCCAACGGGTTTTCACTGAAAGTAAAACACAGAGGAGTTTGCCTTTTTTTCTTCTTCATAGCAGCTGGTGGATTTGAACTATGGACCTTTCAAGTTGTCAGCACAACTACTTACCACTGTGCCACCAGAGCTCCCCCAGACCTTAGATGTGTTTACTGACTGAAGAACTCCTGAATCATTGCTAGGCTTTCTGCCTTGTGATAATGTGGGTGGTGGTATCACTTATGAAGAGATGAATCGTACCAGGGGTAGAAGCTGATTTGGGGGGAAATGGTGAGGTCAGTTTTTGGATGAGTTGTGTTTAAGGTGTCTGTGGGATGCCTAGGGAGGAATGCGTGGAGGATGGATAGTGGGCATGTGCACCTGGTGTGTGGAGATGAGGTTAGGTCTAGAGATGGAAGTTGAGATGTCAATCAGCAGGAGGCTTGGGTGCGTGGATGATTGTTGAAAGCCTAGGCATGGGTGAGGGATTCCCAAAGGAAGATACCCCAAATGGGAAGGAATTAGAGAGCCCAGAGCCTTAAGATAGTCCCATGCAGGGTTATAGATATAAGAGAGGTGGACTGAGCTCCCAGATTCCAAGGAGCTGTTATTCCAGACCAGTGTTTCTCACAGTGTGATCAACTGTGCAATGGTCTTATGAGACGTTCTGGGGTCAAATTCAGCCTATCCCTCTCTCTGAGTGACTCAAGGTAAGCGCTCTCATACAAAAGCCTCTAAAACGCTCTTCAATAAAGAAACCCACTTCTCTGTGTTTATAGCACCACTTTCCAGATGTATTTGTCCTTAGAATTAATGCCCTGTGTCCTGTTTCCTTTGAAATCGTAATCTAGACCTAATGAATACCAGAGCTAAGGAACCGTTTGCTGTCACTGAATTTGGTCTCCCATTATACAGATGAGGAAAACTGAGTCTTGAAGAAGCTAAAAGCAGCATTGTGGGAAGTAGAGGAAGCACTTTTAGCCTGTTGTTGCTGCGTACTATCAAGTCAGAACCAACCCATGGCTGACTCTCCACTGGATTTTCAGAGACAATAAAACACATGAGAAATTGTCATCTCTCTCCCATGAAGCAGCGGGTGGATTCAAACCACATATCTTTGGGAAGGCAGCACTGCTTCTTACTACAAGGCCACCAGAACTCCCTAGGAGGCTTAACCTAGGCTCCATAATTTACTAGGGATGTGACCATGGGCACATTACTTCTCTTTCCTGGGCCTCAATTTCCTCACCTGTGAGATGGAAAGAACTGCACAAGTCCTAACTGATCCTCACATGATACTGCCAGAGGCTCCAAGGCCACTGTGATCATGCCAGGACAGCCCAGCCAGACAGGTTGTACTCACATTCTATCCTTGGTGGCCCCTTACACCACCCAAGGACCTACTTTAGAATCTGCTTTTGAGTTAAAACTCTAGCAAGACCCACACAGAGGAAATACTGATTTGCTTGCTAATAACTCAATTGTTGTTATGTGCCATGGAGGTGGAACTGATGTAGAGCTGACCCCAGTGGGTTTTCAGAGGCTGTGAATTACACAACAGGAGATTTATGCATCTTCTTCCCACAGAACAGCTGGTGGATTAGAACCGACTCACTTTGGGTTGGCAGTGTAACTCTTTATCCACTAGGCTCCCAAGGCTTCCAGCTCAGAGGTCCCTCAAATTGAAAGTGTTTTCAAAACTATGCCCTTTTCTCTTGCTCCAGCTGTGGGAATTTCCTGCACAAGGATGGAGGTTGAAGGATGAAAAGAGTTTTAGCTCAGGAGGGAACTTGGGGTCCACCTTAGAGCCATGACTGTGTCTCTTTCAGAGCTGGGCATAGTGTCCCAGCTGGTCAGCATCCCACAGCTGAGCTCCTATCCTCAAACTGGCTACGTATCATTGTTATGAGGATCCTTGCTGAGGCCCGGGCCCAGGCCCATTGACTTCCTAGCTCTATCCTTGCCTGTCAATCACCCACCATTCATGGCCATCCAGGTTTATTTTCCCAACCTCACTTTGCAGATTTGAGCTCAGCAAGCTGGAAAGAGTCAGGAAGGCAACTTTCAGAATGAAATGTTTTCTAACCTTCCCGTCACAGTCATTCATACCTAACACGCTGAAGCATATTTTTAGTCACTTTGCAGAATTTAAAATACACCTCGAAGGTGCCAAGAAACACCAGCTTGGGGATTAACTCTGTTCACAAGAGAAGGTTGGTGGCGGAGGGGGGCAGGGTTGGGTTGTGTGTGTACCTTGTGCTGCATCACCCGTAGGCTCTGCCATGACTCACTGCAGGCGACACCTGCCCGTGGATGCAGGGCCTGGAAACAGCCTGCAGTGGGCACCAAGTTCCCAGCCCCCAGAACCGCCACTGCACGTCTGTAGCAGGGTCACTCCTGTGCCTGGTTGTCACACTAGGGAGTAATTATCTGGTTTGTGTGGCTCTGCCCAGTTCTAACATTCTGTCCTCTGAGGTTTGTAAGGATTTTTATTTCAATCAAAGCTGCAAATATAAATGGAGGCAAGTTGGCTGGAAGGTTTCATGAAACCTAAGAAAGATCAAACTGTGCTGTCCCATTGGAACCAACTTACTGCTGACCCTCCAGTGGGTTTTCAGAAGCTATAAATTGTGATGGCCTTGAACTCAGAAGATACTCACCCCTCCACTTGTCACTACCAGACAGGATTCTCCCCAAATTTGAAAGGGGAGCTGCATGTGAACACTCAGATTTCCACTGTGTAACCCACTCTCCTAGGCATCCTTAAATGGAGGAACTGAGACCCATAGAGAGAATGGATCTTGCTCATGGCCTTGGCACACACCGGGGCGGGGGCACAGCTGGGTGGCAGACAGGAGCCTGGGTCCTGGAATTTGGAAGCTTGGGATGCTGTGCCCTTGGGAGAAGAGGGTTCTGCTTAATGCTTTGTCCTTGGGAGCCCTGCCCGGGGTCATCTCTGTAGGAAGGAGGGGAGACTACACAGGAATGTGGCCAGGGGCAGGTTTCACTGGAGAGGTGGGCGACACAGCTTTCTGTGCCAGGGAGAGTCATGAGTTCTGGGCTAAGCTTCCACCTGCTATGCTTTTCAGTTACATGAATCAGCCTTCCATGAGCTGATTAAATCAAGGCAGCATGTAGCTGCTGGAGCCACGACTAGCTCTGTTACAGGTGCTCCCACCCTAACCACTCCAGGCTGCCCAGCGCTGTTCACGTGAGACCTCAGTCCTCTCTCCCCAGGAGCCCATTCCTGTAGGGGTGGGGGTTGAGAGAGTCCTGCAGGTCGTGGGAGTTCAGTACCCACCAGATTGGAGTTTTGGCAGCTGTGACACCAGCTTTGGCCAGTTTTCGCCTCTTGAAGGGGCACCACTTCTAAGTCCCTGTTAGCCATCGCAGCTGTGAGGAATCCCTCAACAAAGTAAAAAGAACACTTCATATCCGAGCGCTTCCACGAGTCAAGGCACTCTGATTGTAGAAAAGAAATTGCTAAACACCCCCCCCCAAATGACTTTGAGCACGTGATAGACCAATTTTCTTGCGTGTAAAGCAAGGAAGGCGCAGTTGTAATTTTCACGCACTGTCACAATACGTTAAGTAAAACATTAACAAGCTTGACTTGTCTTTTTGAGGCGATATGATAAAGTTATCATAAAGATGGGTGTGAGATGTTTGGGCAGGTGCTCATTTCAGTGCTTGTCACGGGCGCAGTTTTCTATAGATAACGTCCATGCTCCGGCACCCCAGCCCCAGCTCCCTGGCTGTGCGGAGACCCCTGAATCCTCAGCCTGGACTGGCTGCTTGGGGTCCCGTAGTGCCTGTGGCCAGAGCAGGGCAGAAAGGGCTCTGCGGCCCGCCCCCCAAGCCTCCCGGGGCAGCACGTGTGGGGCGGGGCTGTGACCGGAGCACGGAGCTGATTGGCCGCCGGCCTGGTGGGCGGGTCCGGGCCGCAGCTGTCAGAGCGCAGCTTCGGGTTGAACAGTGGCAGCGCCGCAGCCCGGGCATAGGAGCGGAGGGGCCGGGCCGGGATGGTGCAGCGGCGGCTCGGCGGCGCACGC
>NW_006400017.1:1153891-1219891 GCF_000299155.1 Elephantulus edwardii
TGGCAGTGGTGGCTGCTGCGGAGCGCGGAGCGCAGGCGGCACTGGAGTTGCGACTGCAGACGATGAGGTGCAGACACTGTCGGGCAGCGTGAGGCGGGCCCCGCCCGGGCCCCCTGGAACCCCGGGCACCCCGGGCTGCGCAGCTGCTGCCAAGGGCCCCGGCGCGCAGCCGCCCAAACCGGCCAGCTTGGGCCGCGGGCGGGGGGCAGCAGCTGCCATCCTCAGCTTGGGCAACGTGCTCAATTACCTGGACAGGTACACCGTGGCAGGTGAGCAGGCGCCCCACCCAGCTGGAGAACTAGGACCCCTGCATTGACGTACCCGAGGGAGGCTTCGGTCCCAGGGCCCCAATATCAAGCCCTATATGGGGGCTCTATGGGATCTTCCACTAAGACATAATTGTGATCCACTGGGGGTCCAATCCAGGGACCTCCTCCCAGCTGAGGGCCAGGGTTTGGGGAAGTCCCCCACCCCTGGATCAACCCAAGCGTCCTCCCTAACCCTTGATGTCCCAGCCGTTGTCCTCTCTCGGAGAGGCTCCTTTGCGTCTCTGTGTTCCAGCCTCTGCGCCTTCTCCTTCCTCAGTCTCTGGTTCCCAGGCCTCTCTCCCCTCCCCCAGCTCAGGCAGTCTGTCCGTCGGTAGCGGGTCAGTTCCTTCCTTCCTCCGCCACCTCCATCCCCTGCCTGCGGGCCGCGAGTGCGCGCGCCCCTTGCGGGTGTGCGCCGGGGAGCCCGAGTGTGTGCGCGCGTGGCAGCGCGGATGTGTGTGTGAGCGCGTGGTTGACAAAGGCTCAGGGCTGCGGGGAGCAGAGGGAGGGGCGGGGCGGGTCTGCGGCGCCTGGGGACCCTGGATGCGGTTTGCAGCTGGCCTTGGCGAGAGGCCTGAAAACACCGCCCCCTTGCTCCGTGGTGCTTGGGGCCTAGGGCAGCCACTGAGGCAAGAGATGGGGGCGGCCTTAGGCTCCCTGAACATCTCTGGGGACCAACCTTGGGAATTGAGAGAGCAACTGGGTTCTAGCCGCTCATTTGCCCCATGTGCTTGATGTGTGACCTTGGCCCAGTCTTAGCTCATGTTTACATCTGTTTCACCACTGCTGAGGTGATGGTTCCCTGGGCGTGTGTGCCTGTTGACAGTAAGGTTCTGAAATTCTGATTTTTCTCTCCTCCCTCACTGCGTATGGGCCTTGGGGTAGGGACTTGCCCTAGATTGAGCTGCCTCTTGAGTGAGTGTGGCTGAGAGGGGACTCTGGCCTAGAGGGGACTCCCTGTGGAAGGAGAGAAGTGACTGGTTACCTGGTGAGCTAGCCCAGAACCTGCCTAACTGCAGCTTAGTAGGAGCTAGAGCTACAAAAAGAAAACAAAATCCTATGAAATATTAAAAATAAAAATAGACTATAAAGGGAAATCTGTGGCACCTGAGAAGGGAGAGTCCTAGAGCGGTGACTGCTTGGGTGGCCACCTACCTCATGCCACCTAGGTCCTCTCCTCTAGGCCTCAGTCTGGCCCTCTGTGGAATGGGGCTTTCTGGAGAATGTAAGGGTCAAGTGGAAGCTAACCCCTCCACCCTGGCTTTGGAAGCACCTTACCTCTCCCCTCTTTGTGCTGGAAGGTGTTGGAGTACCACCTGTTTCTGAATCAAGCAATCTAAAAAAACCCCTGCATGAGCAAGAATAATGAATGCCACTTAGGTGACAGTCCCTGTCATGTATGTGTGTGCATCACACTGCCCGGGAAGTGGGTGCTTAGGGAAAGTGGAAAAGTCACGGGAGACCCAAGACCAGCAGGCAAACCAAACATGGCTTCTGTAGGTGCCTGGGGAAACTGAATCCCCTTGTGGCCCCTGTGCAGGGTGGATGACCCCAGGAGGGGATGAGAAGGCTGGTAAGTTGGGCCCACCAGTGGGCTTCTGCTTCAGAAGAGGCCCCCTGCCCTCCCTGAGCAGAGGACCAAGGTTTCTGCTTCTGGCACCTGCACACTCCCCATCTTGTTTTTTTCCGGTCTAGACCACCTCATCTGACATTCGTGGGGGCACTGGCTCTGGCAAGGGGAGATCAGGGAGTCTAGTGCTTATCTGCCTTCACCTCTCTTGGGGTCCCCTGCTTAGACTATCAGAATGGTGGCCCAAGATAGGACATTGCTGGTGAAGTGTGAGCTGGAAGGATAGTGGCTAAGAGAGGAGTGGGGCAGCAGGGAGGAAACCCGGAAACCTCTGTGCAAACACTGGCCAGGCCGTGCCTCCCTCCCATCCCAACAGCAAGCAAGAACTCACAGGCTGCCCCACCCCCAACAGACAAGGTACACAGATTTCCTCTCCGGATAAGCCTGCCTCTGTCCCTCTCTCTCTTTATGGCAGACTTCTCCGCCCTTTGCTCCCCAAAGTTCAGGAAGGTTTACTATCACTATAGCAACTGATGTGTCTTGGGCCAGGGCAATGGCCAGCCCAGGGCTGAGTCCACCTGTGGTTGACAGGCCCAGCAGGGACAGGGGAGGGGGTATGGACACTCTGCTGCATGGGCACCTTCCATGTCTGCACTGCTTGGTTTGACCTCAGCACCCCCAAAACACCCTCATACCCTATCACCTTACCAGCAAGAAGCCCCTTTCTTCTCCCGTAACCCTGCACATGTCTATCTTCATGGGACCAACAGGCCCTTTCCAGAAGGAGGATAATGCACGCCACATATATAATTACAAATTTTCTAGTAGCCACATGTAAAACAAGGAGAAAGAGAAACAGGTGAAATTAATTGGTAGTATGTTTTATTTAATCTCAAAGATCTAACATGTTATCATTTCACCATGCAATAGAAATGAAAAGTGGTTAGTGGCATACTTTTGTGTTCTTTTTCATACTCCATCTTTGGAATCTGGCGCGTGTGTTTTATGTTGACAGCAATTGTCAGTTTGGATGAACTGTGCTTCAGGAACTCAACAGCCACGCTGACTAGAGGTCACTATATTGAATAGCACCAGGCTAGAGTCTTTGATGCTAGGGTTTGAATCTAGGTGCTTCAGTGTACCAGCTGTGTGACCGCAGGGATTTTACTTGAACCTTCTGGGCTTCAATTTCCTCCTCTCCACCTCCTGGTTGTGTGGAGTAAATGAGAACTCGTCTGAAGCACCTGGTACAAGGCGAGGGCCTCACAAATGTCCGTGGCCTTCTCGGCAGTACCTCTGCCCAAGCCATGGCCTCAGCTGCGTGTCCTTCCTGGTTCTCTGTTTATGCCAGTCTCTTTCAGGACGCCTTTGCGGTTCCCTCCCCTTCTCCGCCAGGGCTGGGCTGCCGCCTGGGAATGCAGGTAGCTTCTACCCTAGCATTCCCAGTGACACCTGGAGATCCAGTTAATTAGGCCTCTCCTCTCCATGAGAACCCCTTGAGGGCAGTAGGCCTCAGAACCAGCCATGAGGGCCAGGCTCCTGCCTTTCTTGCTGAACATTACTTCAGTTGGATAACCTGGAAGTAGCCCAGAAATCTCATCTCAAACTTTTCCAGTACATTTCTGGATAGATGGGAAGACTGATGCCCAGAGAATGTGGATACCTATTCAGGGTAGCAGTGCGAGGTAACACCAGGCACCCCTCTGCCTTAGCCCCGTGGAACCTTTTCTCCAGCTCAGATGGAAGTGGACCATGTACCCTGCTGGACATGCCAGGTCTGGAATACAGAGACTGCAGGAGTGCTCCTGGGTAGATGCATTTCAGCTCGAATTATCCCTGGCAATATGCTTGCCCATAGGGCTCATGACTCTTGCTTTTTAGCAGCCCCCCACTCTGCACTCTGAGCCCACTCCTGACTGCCAGGCCAGGAGAAGGAGGCAGTCCCTCTGGTTAAGGTCTTGGGGCCCTCTCTCGCCTGTACTGTTCCCTGGTGCCAGAGCCGCCTCCACTCCTGGGCTTCCATTCTTCCCTCTGAGCATGTAGGTGGTACCTTGGGTTCCTGGAGCTGGGCCCGCAGTGGGGAGCTGGCCTGGGTTCTACTCCTGGTTGGCGAATGACTATTTGAGAACGGAGTTCCTTCCCCAGCTTCTCCAGTGGTACCTGTTTCCCACCTCATCCCTGGACACCTCTCTCTTCTCTTTGATCCTGCTCACCGCAGATTGGGCATTTGGAGTTTGGGGGGGTGGTGAGTAGGAGAGGCAGAGCACTACCCTGGGGGAGTCCTTTTCTGCCAAAGAAGCTGAGACTGGTCTCCATGGCAACGGCTCACTAACACAAACCGAGGAGGAGAGGCAGCACACGGGGACCCAGCTGGGAACGCAGGCCTGGCAGGACTAGGGGACTTCCCCAAACAGCTGAACTGGGTGTCGGAGGAAGGGGCTGCCAGCACGTTCTGTGCCAGGCTGGGATCACTTCCCTTTTTGCTGTCTTTTGTATCTGCCAGGTTGAATCTATCCAGAGCTGACAGATGAGGAAACCAAGACCCAGGAGGCCTTGTAGTTGGTCACCTGGGCAGGTAAAGGCCAGATTACATAGAGCTAGCTCAAAGGATGAAACGAGCTCCCTGGAATCCTCACCCTCCCTCCCTGCTTAGGCGGCCTTGCCCTGACCAGTAGGCCACATCTTCCCTGTGGGGAAGCACCTAGCAGAGGTCTGAGGGGTGAGGCATAGAGGGCTGCATTCCTGAGTGTCTTTCTGGCAGGGTCAGCACCCAGGTGATCCTCGGGCTGGCCTGGAATGTTAGCGTCCTATGACTAACCACCAGCTGCCCATTTCTTTGCTCCTTCCTCCTTTGGCACTTTCTAGCTGGTTCTGCCAGCTCTTTTGTGCTGTGGGCCTGTGAGAGGAAATGTCTTTGAATCTTACTCCCTTGGTCTGGGCCCTGGGGCAGTTTACAGCCTGCGCTGTCCCTCAGTTTCCAGTTTTGTGAGCCAGGCAAGGAGGGTGCAGGGCTGCATTACCAACAGTGATATTCAGAGAGGGGGAACATCTGTAATTTCCCCAGACAGGAAGTGCCTTTTGCTTCTGCCTAGATGAGGGGACCTGAAGTCCTGGGATTAGAAGGGGGCTGAGGGAGGGATGCAAGGAGGAGACTAGCTTGATCCCTAGACTTCCGGAGCTGGACCCTCAAGGACTCCTGGGCTGGGCTTCTTACGCCTGACTTTACCAGATTGACTGTGTGACCTCGGTGAGGCTCCAACCCTCTCTGAGTCCTGGACCCCTCCCTGAAAGCTGATATTCATGCTCTCTTGCTATGATCAGGGTCTCACTCCCACGGTAGCCTGGCTTACATGTCTCAAATTCTCCCTGCTTCCTGCTCCCCAGACACAACAGGTTTGCACCCTAGAAGTTTCAGCAGCAAACCTCAGTTCCCCTGAATGGTCTCAGCAACGTCTCTGCCTTACACTCAGGTCCTCATCCATCACAACACCGGTCCTTGGGCCAGGGACCACCTCCCTCCAGCCTGAGAGGTGAAGCCTGGTCACTGGCCCACATGCCAGCATGGTGGGTCTGACACAAGGTGTGGGCCACATTGACTGGCACAGTGGCCGAGTTGGAACTCACCCAATACCCATCCTTCTGGACTGAGGGGGAACTTGGTGGGCTTGGGCATCCCCAATTCATGTCCAGTCCTTCCATGTCTCTGTTGCTGGGGCTCAGGTTTCTCTGATGGTGGCTTGTTGTTGCTGTGTGGCATTGGGTCGACTGTAACTCATAGTAACCTTATGAACAACTGATCTAAAGCCTGCCCTGTCTTGCGCCATCTTCATCATCTCTGACATACTTGAACATGTTGTGACAGTCACTCCATTGACTCCCAGATTATGTCAATCCATCTTGTTGAGTGTCTTCTTATCTTACACAGGCCTACCACCTTTCTAAGATAATGTCCTCCTCCAAGGACTGTCCTCTCCTAGCCCAAAATAGGTAAGAAGAAGCTTCATCCTTGCCTTCAAAAAAGGACCCTGGTTGTACCTTTTCCAAGTCATATTTGTTTGTTCTTTTGGCAATCCAGGAGGTATTCAGTACTCTTCTCCAACACCATAACTCAGAGACATCAGTTCTTCTTCTTGTCACCATTAGTCCAACTTTCAGATGCATAGGAAGTAATTGAAAAGGATATGGCTTTGGTGAGATGCACCTTAGTCTTTAAACTGATATCCTTGCTCTTTAGCACTTTGAAAAGATCCTTGACAAGATATTTTCCCAATGCAATGCACCTTTTGACCTCTTGACTGTTGGTACCAAGGGTGCTTATTGTGGATCCAAGCAAGATGAAATCGTTGACAACATCAATCTTTCCACCAGACTAACATGATGTTGCCTGTTGGACATGGTGAAGATGATTGTTCATGCCGTTTTGCCCTGAGCAGGACACACAGTGAGCGTGGGGCATTGAGTCTCTGGGAAGGAAGTAGGAGGAAGCGATCAGCTGTAGTCCCTGTCTGTTCAGCCCTTGGTTCTGACAATGGGACTTGTCTTCCTCATCCCCTAAGCTGGGCAGAGAAGCTTCTGTACACTCAGGAAGGGGTTTGGGTGCAGTTCTGAGCCCAGGTTATATGGTAAGGTGGTATGATGCCAAGCTCTCATCTGCTCTGTGTCTGCCCAGCTCCTGGTGGCTAAGGGGATGGTGAGAGGGATCCTGGGGGAGATATGCTGATGATCGAAACATCTACACCAGGACGGGAACTAAGAAGCAACAGTGCGCTGGCCAGTGTTGGAGACTGGGTTGTGGGCTCTCTGCCTGCCCCTCAGTCCTCGGCCCTCTTGACCCCCAGGGTCTCCGTGCTCATGCCTCAGCCCTACAGATGTTTCTGCAAGGTCCTTGTGCTCCTAGCCCCACTGTCAAACATGAGTTTGCTGAATGGGAGCCAGAGGCATGATAAGCTTTGTAAGCAGCAAAGGACTGCTCCTGTAAAGACGCTTGGGGGAGGCCTGCACATTGTAGCACTCACAAGAGGGTGTGTGTGTGTGTGTGTGTGTGTGTGTGTAAGGAATAGGCTATAGCTTCTTTTGGGGAGTTGTCGGGGCAAAAGTAGGGAGCCAGGTTTTCTGAGCTCACCTTTTCTGAATCTGTTTCCTCCTTGAAAAGTGGGGTCAGACTGACCAGGTCTCCTAGGGTGCAGAAGCAGGAGTGGGAGAAGTCTGAGATTTGTGACCTTGAACTCTCTATTCTGTGGTCTGTCATCTCTCTCTGACCCTTCTGTCCCCACCCCTGTCTTATACCTGTGGCCGCACTAGCCATACCCCGCTATGGGTCATGAGAAGCCTTAGACACGTCATCCCTGGCCTCTGGTGGTCTTACATGTCTCTGAGCCAGGCCAGAGCTGTGGAGGCTGAGCTGGGAAAGGAGTGGCTGGACAGAGACCCCAAATTGCTAAGGCAGAGCCTGGTTCCAGGAAAGTTCGCCCTAAATGATAGACTGTAACCACAGGACAGAGGCCAGGCTGCTGTCGCCACCCATTCTGGGCACAGAGGCTTAGCGGGGAGGAGGGAGGACTCTCAGGGCTCAGGGGGGAACTGGGAGGGTCTTGGATGGAGAGGGTGTTAGACCTTTAGCTGGGGATCTCTTTGTGGGGTGACTTCAGAGTCTAGGTTATCTGGGGAGGGAAGGATCTCTCTGAGGGTCTAAGAATCCAGGGTCGGGGGCTCATCCTCAGGGTCCCTGCAGGAGTGACCACTAGGCTGCCTTAATGTTAAGGACCTGGATTTGGGGGGTGTGGAGGAAGGATAAGCAAATGTAGAACAGACTCAATTAAGGTTAGGGAATGGGGCCAGCAGAGATACACTGAGACCCTGGGGTGCTCTTCACACTGACAGACAGGGGTTCAGGGCAGGGTCCAGGTGTGTAGGAAGGCCAGTTTGAGGAGTGGGCCAGCCCACTTGCCCTGTGAAAGCTTGGTGATGGGGAAAGGATATGAGAGTGTGTGTGTATATGTGTGTGTTTGTGTGCACATCGTGCTTGAGAGCCAGGCTTTGGCTCCTAGTGGGAGTGCCTGCAGGGCCAGGCTATGGTTTCCCTGCCTTTGCCATCCAGAGCCAGGCCTTCAGACCCCTATAATTACTGGGGCGGGCACTACAGCCGAGCCGTGGAGCAGGGGTGAGACTCCCAGAGCAGGCCAGCTCTGAGGCTTGCATTGTGGAGCGATGGTCCCCTTTAAGAGGGGCCGGCTGATGGCAGGATCCCTCAGCCCTGACTACTATGTGCCGGGCACAGTTTCAAGCATGTGACATGGAACAACCAACCAACTTAAACCCACAACAATGATATGAATCGGGCCTTAGGATGATGCCATTTGACAGAAGAGGAAATTGGCACAGAGAGGTTAAGTGTCTTGCCTAAAGTCACACAGCAGGAAGGATGAAACCAGGGCTTGAACCCAGATGATTTCGGCTTTGGAGTGCCTATTGTTGGGAACTCTGCTAAACTGCCTTCAGCTCTGGGAGAGATTTGGATGGAGTGGATGTGGGATGGAGTTGATGTGGGGTGATGGGGTCTGCGCTTGGGGCTCCAAGTTTGAGTACTGGGTGCCCTGTCTTACCAGACCAGACAGGAAAAGGCTTTAATACCATGTAGTACCTTAGGTAGGGCTGGCCTGAGTCAGGGGCCCCAAGGTCAGCATGGGTTTCTTCTCCATCTCTGTCCTTTGTGAAGGCGTGGCGACATGTGAGCCTGGCTGAAAGATTTGACTCAGCTGATGAGGCCAGTGGTGGTTTAGTGGTGAAATGCTGGCCTTCCGTGCAGGAGACTTAGGTCTGATTTCCAGCTGATATACTTCAGGCACAGTCACTCTCAGTGACTCTCAGGCTTACATGTTGCTATGATGCTGATGAGTTTTCAGTGACATTTCTAGGTTAAGATAGACTAGGAAGAAAGGCTTGGTCATCTACTTAAGAAAATCAGGCAGTGAAAACCCAGTGGATTACAGCAATCTGTTGTGCATGTGGTCACCATGGATTGAAACGAACAGAGATGCCTTCAAGGGGCCAGGCACCTCTTCATAAGAATCATGGAAAAGGAGGCTGGAGGGCTCCTGGGAGAAGTGACCCTGAACTTGGTGCTTGAATGATGAGATTGATCTTTGGAGGTAGAAATGGAAACCCCAGGAGGAGAGCATTGCTGTGGCAAAGGCTCAGCAGCCGCTGGGCTGTATGCAAACTCGTGAGTCCTCAGACCGGCAAGGCCAGTGGTCTCTAGTCACTGGGCAAAGTAAATGACAGGTGCCAGGGTCTGTCTTCTAGAGAGGGTGGTTCTGCAGACTTGGGGAGGGCCTGACAGGCTGTATTTTGACAAGCATCTTCCCTCAAAGTGATTGGTTGGTTGAATTTTGGAAATAGATCAAGTTCGCTGATCTCCCCATGCTTTCCATTGACAGGAAAGAACATAGGTCCAAGGAGGTGAAATGTCATGGTGAGCAGAATTCCCCCTTGCCTAAAGCTGTGTGTGTGTGTGTGTGTGTGTGTGTGTGTGTGTGTGTGTTGGGACAGGGAAGGGGGTACTGTGGATGGCAGAAGAGATGGATTAAGGCAGTCTGTGGAGTTCTCAGATGCTAGGAGTCTGGGAATGATCTGGATGCCAATGGGGGCGGCAACCATAGGCAGTGAGCTGGCACTTGTAAAGCTCCCTGAAGCGCCTGACACATAGGAAGCACTCCTTGCTTTATTGCGTTCCTTTAGTGCTCTTTGCTGGTGCTGCGTTTCTCACAAACTGAAGGTTGGTGTTAAACCCGCATCATGAGGTCTGTCGGCGTCGTGCCTCCAGCAGCGTGTGTGCTCTTTGAGTCTCTGTGTTACATGCTGGCCATTCTCACTCTATTTCCATTTTCATTTTCATAAGGCTCTTGCACACTTTTCTTGGAAAAAGTGCAGCCACAGTGCTCCTTGGCAGCAAAGATGGTGGAGCTTCGTCTCTCATACTTTGGGCGGGTAGCTAGGTGAGGCTATTCCTTGGAAAGCGGCATCAGGCTTGGAAAGATGGCGGGTCTGTGAAGGAAAGGAAGAACCCCCCCCAACGAGGTGGATTGACACGGTGGCCTCAGGAACGGGCTCTAGGATGACAGAGATGATGAGGATGGCACCGGACAGAGCAGGGTTCAGGTCAGCTGTTCATGTGATTGCTATGAGTTTTATTCAACTTGACGGCACTTAACGACAACAATTACACACTTGGTAGGCTACAATATCTTTAGGGGGCTCCCCTGGCACAGCCCTAGTGGGTGTGCTGCTGACCCAAAGGCTGCACATTTCTGGCAGCTCGAATCCACCCGGGCTCCATGGGAGAGAGTTGGACAGTCCCCTCCTGTTGCTTTAGAAACTCAGAAGCCCAGTGGAGGGTCCTTCTGAGTCAGGACCACCTCAAGGGCAGTGAGTCGTGATTTAGGGGAAACAACTTTTCTCTGCACCAGGAAACCAAAAATTCACTTGGTCCGCTTTGCTGCTGTTATGTTTTACCATAGTGGTCTAGAACTGAACCCACAGCTTTGAGGCATGTCTGTACTCGGGAATCAAAATCCAAACCCCTGAGTTTTTGAGTTGTTGAGTAACGTGTGTTACTGAGCGGGACTTCTTCGTGGGGTTTCCTTGCCTGTAATCTCAATGAAATCAGGTCACCAGACCTTTCTTCCGCAGCACCACTGAGTAGATTCAAATCACTAACCTTTAGGTAGTAGTCGAGCTTAAATTGTCCAGGCAGAGAACTTCAGTGCATATTATCTGCTAATAATAGTGACTGGTTGTGGTGTTGTTACTGAGCCAGCAGCCTGAGCCAGTGGATGCGGGAGGACTCGTGGGTGAGGCTAAGGCTGAGCCAGGGTTGATAGCCACGGCATTAGCTCCTTGAACCCAGAAACTATGTTGTGGTCTGTGGAGCACCTGCCCTGGTTTGGAACTTAGTTTGTGATCAATCTTTGTCTGGTGAGGCTGCAGGTGGGATGCTGGGTGGGTGGAGGTGTGGCTAGGGCAGGGAGGCTAGTGAAGATGCTGGCAGTGAGGACAGAGGCCACAGAAGCAGGGTGACCCACATTCATGGAGGTGAGGGAGCATTAGGGGTCACCCTGCCTTCCGGGGACCTGGCCAGGGATCTTGTTGTGCTGCTCAGAAGATGCACAAGGGACTGCAGATTCCAAGTCCACTAGGGCTCCAGAGGAGATGGAGGGATGAGACAGGTCTGTGGGATTGGGCCTTCAGGAGGAGGCTGGTGTTAGGGGAGTGATGGAGGTGAGGACAGAGTGTTGGGGTGGAATGAGAAGGGACAGTTTGCAGAGGGACAGGACAGGGGGCCTTTCACCCTCAGGAAGATAGAGGTGAACATCTGTGGGGCTTGAGTGCATAGAAACCTTCCCTGAGAGACAGGAGAGATGATTGACGTAGTAGAATAAGAGATGATGAGCCTTAGACAAGAGGCAAGACCTCTGGGGGCCTGGGAGGGGCGTAACTGGAGTGAATGGATGGGAAGGTTTGGGGGCAGGGAGCCCACTGTTCTAGAATGTTTTCTTAGGCCAGAAAATGAACTGTGAGCAGAGAGCAATTCTGGATGTGGGTTTGGGGCGGCTGCCTGGAGAGGTCTGGGTTGGGAGCTGCGGGTGTGGGAGGGGTGGGAGCTCCCCCCTCACACCCCAGTGATGGCTGGTGAATTGCGTGGACTTGTCTTGGTCTGGAGAGGCTCTTTCTGGGCAGTCCTGTGAGCCCCGTCCTGTGACCCACCGAACCTCAGCCTCCAGGAAGGAGGCTAAAAATAAGGCTGTGGTGAAGAAGGGAGGGGGTGCATGGGCCAGAGCCAGGCTGGAGCCCAGAGGAAAATCTGAGGCAACTGGCCGAGCAGCCGTGACACACACTCCCCGTGCCAGCGGCCAGCGGGGTATTGCCCTCCTGCAGACACAGCCCCTTCTGAGCCTAGATGAAGGAAAACAAGCCTGGGAGGACCCTGAGGGTGCCTGCTCGCTGCAAAGTGTCCTTCTGCCCCTTCTGCCTGCAGCTCATGACCTGGACCCAGGCTGGGCTCTGGGCTGAGGGGCATGGGTGGGTGTGAACACCCAATGTTTCTGGTGTCCTGGGCTCTACACCCTATCCGAGCCTTCCTGGGAATTCCAAGAAGCTCCCTGATGCCCAGTTGGGTGTGGAAAACATCCCTCCCCATTGCCAGGAGCTCTGAGTGATACATGAAGTCTGGGGAGGCTTCCTGGAAACTGAGGCAAACACTGGGCTTGGAAGGCTGGAGTGTGCTCTGAAGAGGAAGTGAGAGTACTTTGATTTGCTGTGAGCACGTGATATATTCATGGGTACTCTCCTGATAGGGCCCTGCTCCCATCAGAAAGCCGGTGGCTCCTACACAGGCCCTGGGTTGCTCTGGGCTGTGGGTGGGCACCCTCAGTGCAGGGTTCCAGTGGGGAGGTTCTACCCCACTGCATCGTCTGCTTCATCTATCCTTTTACCCACTCAACACCTAAATAATGAGTCTTAACGTCTTGAGTCCTTCTGTGGCACAATTAGTTAAGTGCTTAACAGCTAGCTAAGAGGTTGGTGGTTCAAATCCATTGAGAAATCTGCTGACAAAAATCCTACGGAGTGTAATTCTCCCCTGCACGTGTGGAGTCATGTGAAGTCACCACAGGTCAAAATTAACTCAATGGCAACCAACTTGGCTCCGTCCTGGGTTCTGGAGAGGGTGCACTGTGGGTCTTGCCCTCCAGGGGCGCAGTGTGGCATGAGTGAGCACTCACCTACCTGTTTATATGGAACTCACCAACGGTCACTGAGTCCCAGCTGTGTGACGGGTTAGGGGATAGATGGGAACCATGCAGAGGTTGTCGAGTGTCATCTAATTGGTTCCGACCCTGTGTGTGACAGAGTAAAGCCTCATCCTGTGCCATCCTCATCCACAATGGCATCCACCGTGTCAGTCTAGTTCACTGAAGTGTGTCTCAGCTTTACCGAGTCTGACGTCCTTCTCCAGACACTGGCCCCTCCGGAAAACATGACCCTGTACAGTAGTTGAGAGGAAGTTTCACCACCCTCGCTTCTAAATAGCCTTCTGGCTGCTCTTCTTCCAAAACAGATTTGTCTGTTTTTTCTGGCAGTCCATGGTATATTCGGCAATTTTCACTAACACTGTAATTCAGAGGCAACAATTTGGCTTTGGCCTTTCTTATTTATTGTCCAGCTCTTGCATGCATGCACATGTTATTGTTAAGTGCTGTCAGGTTGAGTACAACCCTGTGAACAGCGGATCTGAACTCTGCCCCATCCTCATCATATCATCTCCACCATACTTGAGCCTATTGCTGCAGCCACTGTGTCATCTATCTTGTTGCAACTGAAAAATACCATAGCTTGAGTAGTGGTTGTTCTTGTGTATCACCCAGTCAGAACTGACCCATTGTTGTTGTTGTTGTTATGTGCCGTCAAATCACTTGCAACTCAGTGACTCTATGTACAACAACTCTGTACTCTGCTCTATCTTGAGCCAACCACATTGTCCCTGACACACCTACCCCTGTTACTTCAGTCACTGAGTCAATCCATCTCACGCAGGGTCTTTCTCACTCGCACTTTCCCTCCACCCTTCTAAGCATGATGTCCTTCTCCAAGGACTGGTCTCTCCTTGCCTTGTCTCCGGAGCAGCGTGGTTTCACCCTCTCATGGATGAACCTATTTGTTCTCCTAGCAGTCCCATAGTGGCAGTTTAATCACTTAGGAGGAGATTGCCCATTTTTCTCCTGCAGAGCAGCAGGTGGATTTGAACTGTGTGCCTTTGGAATGGCAATAGAGCTCCCTACCACTAGGCCACAAAAGCTGCTGGGTTAGGTGTACCTTAGTCCTCAAAATTACGTCTTTGCTCTTTAACACTTGAAAGTAGTCCTTGCAGCAGACTTGCCAATGTGATGCATGGCTTGCTGTTTCTTTCATGGATATAGGTTGTGCATTCAAGCAAATATGGTTGAAACAAGCTTTGTTCTTAGGCAATAGCCTTGAGTTCAGATCCTGCCTCAGATATTTTACATGCTGTATGATAGATTTTTTTTTTAACCTCTCAAAGTATTTTCATTACCTCAAGTGTAAAATTGTTTGATACTTCTAAATACCAGCGTGCTTAATAAGAATAGGGCTTCACACAGTGACTGGAACTTGGCCGGAACCAGTAACTCATGGCCTATATACCTCTCAGCTTCAATGGATCAATGGAACTGCAGAATGAACCAATTCTCGTGTGACACATGGTAAACCAAAGTCAGGCCAACTCACTAGGAATGATGGAAAGGGAAGAAATCAGGGAAGACTTTCTAGAAGAGGCAGCATCTGGTCTAGTCTTGAAGGACTGTTAGGAATTAGCGCAACCAACAAAGATTCTGACAGGTGAGACGTTTGTGGATTGGGTACACCATGAGGGCTTGGGGTTGCTAGAGTGAGAGTGGAGGAGAATCCCAAGAAATAAGGCCAGAGGGCAGAGTTGGCAGCATAGACCATAAAGCTCCATAAACCTGATGAAAACCTGGACCTTCCCCAAGGCACTGGAGGGCCACGGTGACAGTGACAATGTGAGAGAAAGGTGTGTGATGGAGGACAACAGAGGCCCTGACCAGAGAGGAGGCAGCTTCCAGGCTCAGGGGTGGGCTGTGAGGGTGGATGGCTCTCTGAGGTCAGACCCAGCTGTGCCACCTGCCCTGGGCCTCTGGGCCTGGACACCTAGGAGGTCCCAGTTGGTGGCTCCATCATCTGCCAGCCCAGGGACTAGCCTCTGCTTCTGTCTTCACGGCAAGACCACAGCCCCGGCCTTAGTTATTAAGTCATTAACTGGGCCTCACACGGCCTCCTCATTATGGATAATTATGGTAAATCCACTGGGAATTAACAAGGAGGAGGCCCGCTCCTCTTGGCAGTGGAACTTCTAGGACATCAGCTGACTCTAACTTCACATCCTGAGAAACTGCTCTGCACCTGAGACTGGGAGGGACAGTATTGTCACAAGCTCACCCTGTGCCCCAGCGCCAGCCACTGAGGTTGACATTTAATGCTCACAGAGGCCACTTCTGTTGTGTGATTTCGAACACATGGCTTAACCATCTGTGCCTCAGTTTCTTCATCTGGCAAGTGGAATAATAATACCACTCTCATAGGGTTGTACAAGTAAATTAGTTTATGGTGACGTCTTCATATTCTGGTGTGCTGTTAGTGGCAAAACATTGTGCTACCAAGACTAAGATAGGCAGTTTGAATCCATCAGCTGCTCTGTGGGAGAGAGATGGGCAGTCTCCTGTGTGATTTTCTGCCTCTGAAAACCTGCTGCAGGGTCAGCTATGGGTTGGTTCCAACTTGACAGTACAACAACAAAAGGCAAAGCGTCATAGATTTTAATGCCATCGCCATTATCCTCACCACTCTCAGAGCTCTGGCAATCTGCTAAGAGCCTGGGTCCCCTCTTCCTCTGTGAGGCACTGCGTGGGGGCTCCCTTCCCTTTTCCCTATCTTCCTTTCTCAGTGCAGATGTGTTGTGGTCTGGGGCCTCCTGCTGTCCTCAGAGATAAGCCCCCTGAGATGAGTCTCTGGGGCTGGAGGAGTTGGGGGTGATGTTCCTCAAGGGCCCCATTTGAGTGATACCAGAGGTGGGAGGGGTCCGGTGGGCCACTCAGACCTCCACACAGCCAGGACTCTGCTGGTCTGTACCTAGTCCCCCTCATAGCATGGCTCTCTAGCTGGGATTTGTGAACAGGGCAAAGGTTCCCCTTCCCCAAGAAAGTGGGCCTGTAGCCTCCCTGCTTCCCCTGCATCTGAGGTCCTAGTTAGAATCCCAGGACAGCTGGGCAGGCGTGTGTGTTCTTGGGTGCTTATGGACATGTGCAGGCGAGCAACGTGAGGGTGGTCTGCTAGCCACCTGGGCTCCCTCAGCCAGAAGCACACCTCTGACTTTCTGGGTCTGCTCCCTGGTCACCTGGTTCCTCTCTGGGCCATGGGTGTTATACATTCCTCTGAGGGTACTAGCACCCAGGCCACAGCAGGCTGTGCGTGGACAAGGGACCCAGGCCAACAGACAGAGGCCTGGCTCTGTGGTCCAGAAGGAGCCTTGTCTAAATCTAAGCCCTGGGTCCCTGCAGATGTGATGCTCTCCCTGGGGTGAGCTTGGGCAGGGGCCTGTGGAAGCAAGTGGAGGCTCGGCCTTGAAGGTCCCTGAAAAGGTCTAGATGGGCTGGGAGGGGGTGAGGTTGAAGCAGGTCTGGGGGCTCCATGGACATGTGTGAGAGGGAAGGCTGAGTCATCTAGGTGGGGTGGGGGGAGTGGTCAGGGCACTTGGGGACATCTAGACATTCCACTAATAACCCTCTATCTCCCCCCCAGGCGTCCTTCTGGACATCCAGCAGCACTTTGGGGTCAAGGACCGAGGTGCTGGCCTGCTGCAGTCAGGTGAGGCTCTCTCCACTCCCAGACCCCACTTATTGGACTCTTCTTCCCCAGTTAGTCCATTTCTTAGGGCCATTTCCTTCTTGGAAGTGCAGGTCTAGGGCCTAACCCCCTGGAGATCACCCTTCTTTTGGGGAGGCTGGTAAAGGAGACTCTTGAGGTCACTGCAGGGGGGCAGGGACAGCAGAGCCCTGGAGACCCTGCTTATCCATACCTCCAACAACTGCCAAATCTGGGGTCACCTCTTCAGTGACAAATGAGATCGTTAGTTCTGCCCTGGGCAGGACTCTGAGAAACCAGGTTCTGGGCTCGACATTGGCTGAAATTCTTTCTTTCTGGGGGCTCCAGTCTTTTGAGTCACCTGCAGGGCCGCCTGAATCAGAGCCTTGGCCCCTGTGGATTGTGAGCTGAGCCTGGTAATGGTGTCAAGTCATAAAATACCTAGCCTAGCCTATCAGTATAAGTCACCCCTTTCTCGGGAAACTGGGTCTCTCTTATTCCTACCCTGTCAACTTCATGGCCCCTTGGGACCTGAGATTCTGGCCCCTTGTCCTGCCACTGACCATGGATGAAAGGACCATCAGCGAGATCTCCTCAAGCCTGGGCGAAGATTCAGAACCAGAGCTGGATCCCAGGTGGGGAGGAGCCTTGAGCATGTGACCCTGTCTGTCTCTGGGCCACTGGATCCCAGAGTCTGTCTGTCTGTGATCTAACTAGCTCTGGAGAAGGTCCATGGTCAGGATTCCAGTCCTGCCAGGTGTGTGAACCCCATGCCCTGCCTGGGCTCTCCCGTGAGGGAAGGGCAGGGGTGAGCCAGCTCTGTCCAGGAACCCGCCTGACCTGTCTAGGTGGCATTCCAGTGCACACAACGCCAGGCTTCATAGACAGCCTCCGTGAGCTCATAGAATAGCACAGCTGGCCACCGGCCTCATTTCCCAGCTGGGGTCTTTGAGGCTCAGAGGAGAGGGGATGCGGTAGCTCGAGGCTCAACCTTTATAAGGAAAGACTGACTAAGCTAGGGCTGGGCTGGGCTGTGTGGTCCAGAACTTCCAAGGATGGACAAGTCCCTGCCCTGGCAGAAGTCGCCTCTGCTCCTGCGGGAGCCTCAGCTGCTCCGCCCTTCCTGGGCCGTCTTGGCTGGGTCTGAGCAAGTAAGCTTGCTCAGGGCCTGAGGCTGGGCCCTTCATCCTCCCGGGTTCGATGTGCAGTGAGTGGCCAGCTTTCACAGATGGGGAACAAGATGAGGGGGTGAAGGGGTATAGGAGCTGAGCTGGTGGGGAAAAGGAGGGGAGATCCTACCCCTAGCCCTGTCCCTCGCTGGCTCCTATGTCATTCAGGGTCTGGGCTTCATGCCCTCCTGGGTCCAGAGCTTCTGCTGTCCTCTGTGCCTTCTCTATTCAGTATACACTGGCAGTGGCCAGCCTTCCATGGAGTATGAAGGGCAAGGTGTGAGGCTCCGAGCTCCTGGGTTCCTCCAGGATTGTGTCCCAGGCTGTTCTCTGGACTCAGGAGAAAAGAGTCACCATAGTCCCCATCATCTCTGGCGACTTGGCTGGAGGTGGCCAAATCACCCATAGACGTCCTATTAGACTGTTTCAGGAGTTCTACAAAAACACCAAGCCCGTCAGTGCTAACTCAGGGCAATCCGACATGTCTGAGTAGAACTGAGCTCCGTGGGGTTTTCAGTGGCTGGTTTTCAGAAGCAGCTCACCAGGCCTTTCTGCTAAGACGCCTCAGGGTGAACTTGAACTACCCACCTTTTAGTTGGAGGTCAAGTGCCATCACTCTACAGGCTTCCTTTTGATTAGGTTTACTTTCTGGTTGAAGAGTCAAGGGTCCAGAGGAAGAGGTGACTTGTTTAAAGTCTTTTTTTTAAAACTTTTAATTTTATGTTGGTTTGCATACAGCTTTCTTTATGATCTTATGAGGAGAAAGCAGCACACCTAGAATTAGGCTCCAGGATTCTGCAGACGCTGGCATCCTTGTGTTCTCAGGGTGGCACCTCAGGGCTCAGAGCTCCCTGCATTCCAGTGCTGACCCTTTTCATCCTGCCCATCCCTGGCAACGAGGGTGGCTCCCCAAAGTGCCCTTATCCTATTGTCCATCAGAGCCAAGAAGCCAGTCAAGCTAGACCAGGATGTGACTCAGTGGGCAACCAGGCAAGTCACCTAATTGGTCTGTGCTGCAGACACCTGTCTCTTCCCCAAGCCCCGATAAGGTCAGAAGCCGGTGGAGGCTGCCAGCCAGGTGTTGATGCTTGCCTGGATCAAAAGGCCAGGGCTGGGAGCAGAGCTGTGTGCCTGTTTGTGGGCCCTGGGGGCTGCTGGGCCAGAAGAAAGGATTGGGGGCAGCTGCGGGTTTGGTCTGGGCCTGCCCCTGCTTTTCCCCTTGGGACAGAGCAGGAGCATTGTCCTGGGGAACAGTTCCCATTCATCAGCATCTTGCAGATTGCTGGCTCGGCGCTGGCCCTGGTCTCCCCCACAGCAGTCACGGAACAGCCCCCGAAAGCCCACAGCCACACTACACCTCAGGTGTCTCGCTGTTTCGGACAATCAGTAATCCTCACTGAATGGGGCAGCTGGCTCTGGATCAACTGTGCACCAGGCCCTGGGCTAAGCTCTGCCGCAGGCTCTGTGCTTGTCCTCAAGTAGGCTCCCTCTACTGACAAGGACTGGACAAGTCATCACCCAATCACCAGGGGACTGTAAGAGCCAAGACAAGTGGTAGTGACTGTGCACCTGGCACACTGCCTCTGGGAGGGGCTGTTTGAGTGGGGCTTTGAAGGATGAGTTAGAGTTTGCTCAGGGAAAAGAACTTCCGTTTGGTTTGTCAGATTGACAGCAGATAGGAAAATCCTTCTTTTTCTCCTGCTAAATGGTGGAGAAGCTGGATAAAATATGCCAAGAAAACAGAGAGTACCTAGGTTACAGGGATAACACACACATGCCCATTAAGATTATGTAAATTTACCTCCACCTTGAAACCACAGAACTGAGCCCTACTTGCAACACATTCATCACAGTCACTTCATGTGCTGCCCCTGCAGATTTAGAACTCATTAAAAGCCTTTTCTTGTGCCAAACAAGAACTTTGGGCACCTGTTCCAACTTAACCTACCAACTCTACTAACATACACACTTAACAGTGGATCTTGTTGGGGATGTGGGGACGTCTTGGAAGCCAAAGCTTGTGGGGAAATTTCCAGGGCCAGAACTAAAGAGTTGAACTCGGCAAACTGGCCTGGGAGCTGGAAATGAAGCCAAGTGATGCAGAGAATTTGGAATCAGCTTTTAATCTTAGAAGATTGTTATGACTTTAAAAAAATATAAACATGTTCATCACGACAAAAATGTAAACATCCAGGGGGAAAAAAATAGAATAATGAAATAAGTTCTCAATAACCAGGCCAATTTCCAAGCTTTCCTTTGCTCTGAGGACACGACTGTGTAGGCTTGGGTTCTGCTGCCGTGTGGGTGACTTAACTTCCATTCAGACCCCCAGGGTAAACCCCTGGATTTCAAGCTGTGCACAAGTTGGCACTTGGGAGACCTTGGTGGGCCATGTTCCTACAGAATTCTCTTTCACGATAGACATTTCTCTCTCGACTCTGGTTTTATGCACAACTCTTGATTCCAGCCCCTTCTCTGTCCCTTTCCATGTTAGCCTGACAAGCCCAGGGGTCCCTGGCTGTGACAGATCTGAGACTTCCATTTACGGAAGACAGCTTGGCCATTTTTTACAATTCCCAAGGAAGGCCAACTCAAAGTTGAAAAAGCATGTGGTTACACAACACCGTGAATCATTTAATGTCACTGATTCATACGCTTAAATGGTAAAAATGGTACTTTCCCCCCCCCTTGTGTGTTTTAAATCATACACTCACAAAAATGAACATTGCACACAAGGAAGCCCATCTTTAAGTCATCTGGGCCAGAAAATGGGGCCATTAGCGCCTGAAGAACTGTAGAGAATAGAGTTATCTTGAAGGAATTTTCAGATTAGCTATGCTTCATTTCCAAAGCCCTAAAGGAAAGTGCTCTGGTGACATAGTCCGTGGGGAGTTGCGCTGCTAACCCATAGACTCTGGTGGTTTGAATTCACCAGCGGCTCCTCAGGAGAAAGATGGGCAAGGGCCTCCCGTACAATTTACACACTCAGATTCCCAATGGAACCTCAGCTATGAGCCGGTTCCAACTTGATGGCAGTGAATAAAAGGAAAGAGTATAGTCTGTAACGATGTTGAGCTGCTGACCAAAGGGTGGAGATTCACTTCAAGCAGTCACTCTGAGGGGAGAAAGGTGGGCAATCCTGTCCTGTAAAGATGCACGATCTTGGAGGCCTGATGGAGGCTCACTCTGGGTCAGAACCAGCTGAGTGGGAGTTAAGGTTACAGGAGGCAGCATATTTACATACGCACACAAAAGAATAGGCAGGTGTTTAAAAGAACCAAATTTAAAGCTCTTGAAATCTTGTGATGAAAAGAAAAATATAATTAGCCGAGTTAGTAAGTACATTAAGGCGCTCTGGTGGCATCATCCATAAAGAGTCACTGTGTGTCTCTGTTGGTTCAAATCCACCAACAACCCTGAGGGGAGGAAGATTGACAGTTACCTCCCATGCCATTTATGACCTTGGAAACCCGGTGGAGGGTTAGTTACACGCCAGCACTGATCAAAGGTAAAGAATAGGCTAGACCCAGCTGAAGAGAAAATGAGTGAATTAGAAAACGGATGTGAGAAAAATGCAGATGCAACACAAAGCAGGCGGGACAGCATCCCAGGCAGAGGGAGGAGTGAAAGGGCCAGGTCGTGACCTCTGCGCTTGTCTGGAGCTTAGAGGAGATTGGAGGGTGAAGAGGCTGGATAATCAGTGCATTCTAACTGTCAAAGTCTGGGAAAAGGCATGTGGAAGTTGCCTTGGACAATGGGGAGCCAAGTTCAAGAATTGATGTCAGAGGAGACTAGAATGTTCAAGGCTGATGTTCACGGGATCATTATGATGAGGAAGTGCCATGGTGGAGTGAAGGACAGGGGGACAGGAGGGATGTAGGAAGAGCCAGCTCAGACTGAAACCAGACGGCTCGCTCTCTTCTGGCCTGGGTCCTCTCCCCGCCTGGCCAGCCCAGCACCATCCTTCCACTTTGGCCCGGACTCTGTTGTGGAGGCAAAGCTGGTCAGCCCAGTAGCTATGCTCCCAGAAAGCCTCACTCTCCGTGAGGCCGGGAGGGCCATGCACAGGTTGTCTAATCCTGCGTGAGGTATGAAGAGAAGCCTGACCATTCCTCCCTCAGGACTGCAGGCACCTGTGGGACCAGGTTTGTCCCCGGCTCCTCTGGCATATGGTGGGCTGGGGCTGTTCCTGGGATGGCAGAGCCCAAGCAGGGTCCCACCCAGCCCACTGAAGGGATGGTTCTGGCCCTGGGTGAGCAGCCTCTCTGTCCACAGGATGTGGAGAATGGCTGGTCGTCTCCAAATGACAGGCTGACCAGAGTCTGGACTCGGTATAAATAGCCCTGGTTCAGTCCAGGCTGAGGTGGGCTGAGTGTCAGCTCTGAGGTCACAGAGTGGGGGCTCAAGGCCATTTCAGGTCTACTCCTGCTCCAAGACCACCTGGGGGGTCGAACAGAACCATTCTTAGGGTGAGGGTGCTCAGGAGCTCTGTGATGTGACAGGGTCTTGGGGCTGCCTACCAGTATACAGTTTTCCATAGAGATTTTTCCAAATTTCTGGTACTAGACACCACTCCTTCCAGGGAGAAGCCTGCCAGCAGACTGCTGATGGGTGCCCTGTGCCAGCCACCCTTTGCTGGGACCATGACAGGTGTCTCTCAGGGTACTTCCAACCAGCCATGTGAGGAAGGGGCTCTGTCTCTGCAGGCTTGGTGGGCAAAGACCCTGGTGGGCAAGGGCCGGAGGGCTGGACTCTCCATCTGACTCCTGGCCACCTGCTGCCTGGCAGCCCTGCCCCCTCTGTCCTGGCATCCTGCCTGTGGCCCCATTGTCTCAGACCTGTGGGCTCAGCACACGTGAGCTGAGTGAGGCTTCCCCACACCCTAGGGCAGGATGTCCTCGTGCTAGCGAAATCAGGGGTGAGGAAGCCAGGTGGCCCAGAAAGCTCTCCTCAAATAAACAAAGACCATGGGGCTGGAGTGGTGGGCACAGGAAGCTTCCAGCCTGGGGGCCTGGTGCTGATCTGCAGCACAAGCTGCCCCTGGCTGGCTGAGCCTGCGTCCCGACCATCCAGGCCACAGCTTTCTGAAGTCCAGGCCTCTGTCTGTTCCTTCTGCCAGGAACCTTCTTTGCCCTGTTGCTCCCTTGACTGTGCTCAGCCCTCTCTCCCAGCCTGTGACTTCCTCCTCTGCCCTGAGTGGAGATGGATCCCTTCTCCCTCCTGACCTTAAACTTTTTTGTCCCCACAAGGAAGGCTCTGAGGAGCAGACAGTGGCTTACAGAGTGTCCCTGTCTGACTTGGCTATGTCTTTGGGAGCATGTGCCACTACCTCTTGGGGCCTCACTAGTTCTAGCTGTAGAATGGGAACAGATGGGGTGAAGCTCATTTAAGCTGAGGGCAGGGCATGTAGGTAATTTGGCAGACTGGGGCCAAGTGTGTGTGGGGGGTGCCTGCTTTGAGGGGGGATAAGTCATGTTCCCAGATGGTTCTTCCCTCACCCCCTTAGATGAACAGCCAGGAGTCAACAAAGTGGAGGGGCTACCCTTCCAATCTGATGTGGTCAGGAGGAGAGGATGAAGAAGGGTGGCCAAAGTCTGTCCGAGACCCTGAGCCTCTCCCTCCTGCCCCTCGTCCCCACCCAGGGAGGCGGCATTTTGCTCATGCTCAGCCATGCTAAGGGAACATTGAACCTGCTGTGTCTCTCCTTTGCTTTCTAAATCAAGTTTAATACCTGGACCTGGCCTTTAGGGCCCCTCTCTCTCTACCGTCTCATCTCCCACTGCTTCCTCCATGCTGCAGCCTGGCCCTTCTCCTTGCCAGGACTTCAAACTGGTTCACGTATGACTATTGAAATGAAATAGAAACAGATCTGAATACTTTCTTTTTAATTGGGTGAAGAGAATGATAACTGGAATGGGAAAAGTTCCAAGTTGAAACTTTGTAATCGGAAACTCAGAGGAGATGTAATGAGCCCCTTTAGGAGCCTGATGACAAGAGATATTATTGACTGGCCTGTAGAGGGCTACATAAATTCAAAGTTGGCCACCATCTTTGAGTAGGGCAGTGTTATTTCCAACTCTGCCAGTCAAGAGATTCAGTTGCTGGGTGGCATGAATGCTGCCCTTGTTTTCTAAGGAAGTTTAAGTTTTTGAGTTGGGAAATGACCCCTAAATTTTCCTCTTCTGGTTTACTCACATTTTACAAATTCAGATTTGCTCTGATTTGTCAACCATGCCTGAAATAGAAAAATATAACTGGTTTGCAGCCCTTGCTGTGCTGAGCACATCCTGAACTTTTCTAACCTCAGAAACTTTCCCCCTTCCGAGCCCAAGAGTGTGATTTGGAGTAAAGACTCTGCAGTTAGTCGTGATTCTAATTAAGTTCTGGCCTAGTCATAGACCAGCTATTATATAACCAGTATCTGCCCCTATTTTTTGCCCTGTAACATGAAGATAAATAGTAAGGATTAACTGAGATAATATGTGCTTAAGTCAAGGGCTCATCCAAGGCCCTGCGTACAGTAAATGCTCCATCACTGATAACTGCAGGTATTATTTAAAAGAAGCATTATGTATCATTGACCATCATGCGTTATTGCTGACAGGATTTGTTATCCATTATTATATTATCATCGGGGAGCTCTGATAACCGAGTGGGTAAGGAGTTGCACTACCAATACAAAGGCAAGGGTTTGAGTCCACCAGCTGCTCAAGGGGCAGCTATCAGTTGATACTGACTCAATGGCAATTGTCATGGTGAACAGCTATGGCTCCTTCAGTGCCCTTCTCTGCCATCCTCCATGCAAACGACCTTAACAATCACAGCAGGATTTAGTCCTCCTTGCTGATTCCCTTTCATTTCAGTCCTTCAGGTGCTCCATTTCTGGAAGACAAGTGGACCAGTCACTTCTTTTCTGGCTTCTCCTTGCCTGTTCCTCACCCACCACAAACAGGCACAGAGGCATCGATTCTTCCTCTTCCCCTCGATTCAGCCCAAGTTTATTTCAAGCCCATCTGCTGATCTGGTCTCAGGCAGGTCCAACAGGAATCATTCTTTTTCTTGATATGAGGCAATAATTTCTGCCTTGACTAATCTAGACAATGGCTCACGTTGACTGAGACTGGCCCTCTTTGGGCAGGGTGTGGTGTTCTGCACTTAATATGCGTTACCTCACTCTCCTCAGAGCAGCCCAGGGAGTTGCTATTTTTACCTTCATTGAAGTCGGCAAGTGGGAGCTGGCCTGTATCGGCTCAGGAGAGTTGATTGTTAGATTTTCAGGAATTGTGTGAGCTGGTTGTTAAACGTAGTCATTAAAAACCCCAAATAGTAAAGTCACAAGTAAACAAATGATAGGCGAAACAAAGAACACAAACACTCAGACGCCATGTCTTCCTGATTGCTTTGTGATGTTGTACAATTATCTGTTTTCCTGAGGTTTTAATCAGGATGCTGCCCATCTTGTCCCCACTCTCTGAAAAGAGACATCATGTTGGCATTGAAATCAGCCATGGTGGGAACATTTATATTACAGACAAGCAAACGCTACGGAAAACATTACAGACCAGAGACTCCCTACCCCTACCCTTTCCAGATATCCAGCTGTTAAGCATTTAGCTGCATAGCACTGATGCTGAGGCATGGAGAGATAGATTGGAATCTGCTCAAGTACACCCAGGGTAAGGAGAAAGAGTTGGGGTTAGCAGAGTCCCCATCCCCAGACCCGTCTGTTCATCTTGCTCTTCCTAGGACAGGAGACGGCCGTTACACCCCTCCAGTCTAGCTAACGTCTGCTCAGCCCTCTTCCTCCTTGTCCACCCCTTTCTATCCTCTCAGGGCCCTGTCCCTGGAGCCTCAGGTCAGCCATGGAGCAGCTGAGTCCAGGAACACATTCATCCTGGCAGTCAGAGGCTGGCCTTATCTGGCCATCCTGGCCTTTATCTGGCCATCTGCCCGTCAGCTGTGGAACTGCCTTCTCTCCTCCCAGCTCCGACAGTGGCATCCCCATGGAGTTCTGCTGTCTTGTCCTGGGAGAACAAAACCAGGTCATGTCACTCCTCTGCTCAGCACCCTCCAGTCTCTTCCTTTCTCACCAGTCTCTCTCATTCCTTTCCCCTGGCTCCTGCTTTGGCCCGTTTGGCCTTTTTGCTGCTCCCTAAGCATGCAAAGCACACTCCTGCCCCAGGGCCTTCACACTTGCTGTTCTTGCCCCAATTTCTGCACAGTTTATTTCCTCACCTACTCCAGGTCTGCGCTGAAATTGCCTTCTTTATTCTTTCTCTTTAAAATTGTAACATTAGCTTCCCTTCTCACACACTCGTGTATTTCCCAGCTCCCATTTCTGCTATTTTTCCTGCCTTAGAATTTGTCACCGTTTGACATACTATATTTTTACATTTCTTTTAAAAAATTATTGTTTATTTCTCCTCACCAAGGTGAAAACTCTAATGGTACGGGACCTTTGTCCATTCAGTGGCCAGACCTAAAACAGTGTCTGGTGTGCATGGTAGCCACCAAACATAGTATTTGTTGTATGGATGGATGGATGAATGAATGAATGAATAGCAGTGTTTCAGCTGTGGGAAGACCTTTTGTAGCCCCCTGCAGGTGCAGATAACTGGATAACTGTGTGACTTAGTAGGTGTGAGATCTGGGAGTCCAGAATTGCCTCGATTTGCTGTGTGACCTTTGGCAGATTGCTTTGCCTCTCTGAGCCTATTTCTCCAAGTATAGTGAAGAGAGCAATGTAGTTGAAGTGTAAGGAACATAGACTCAGAGTCAGATAGAGGGCTTTCCATCCATGCTGGGAGATTTACTACTTTAGATTTCGAGCGTGTCACCTCCCCTCTCTGTCTCCACATCTGTGAAGTGGGAAGACAATCCCTGACTGCAGGGAGGTTGGAAAGACACACAGATGCTGTATGGTAAGTCTCTAGCACAGTGTTTGACATGTGAAAAGCATTCAATTAGTAAATGTTTGCTTTCTATTGTGTCAATTTTATTGAATTAAAATGTATTTCTCTTTATTGTTGTCAAAATATAGATGACAAAACATTGGCCAATCCAAGGTCTCTCACTTGTACAGTTCAGTAACATCAATCACCTTGTGTAACCTAGGTGTTTAGTTTTTACACAAGTACCCAAAGGGCTTGTCCGGGAGAGAGGGCTCTTGGGACTTTGGGGAAGGGAATGGGGTTGTGTTGCCTTCCTCACCTCCCCTGGGCTTTGTCTGCAGTTGGGCACTCTGGCATTCAGCCTCAGCTGGGGCTCTATGGGCAGGTGGGCCTGACCCCGGGATCCTGGGCTGGCCCTCATGCCTTCCTGTCCCCTACAGTGTTCATCTGCAGCTTCATGGTAGCTGCCCCCATCTTCGGTTACCTGGGCGACCGCTTCAACAGGAAGGTGATTCTTAGTTGCGGCATCTTCTTCTGGTCGGCGGTCACTTTCTCCAGTTCCTTCATCCCCCAGCAGGTGAGGCTTGCCCCAGCTTCCCACCTGCATCTCCAGTCCCTCCAGTGGGTGGTGGGGTCTGTCTGGGGGTTCAATCCCTTTGCCCAAACCCTCGCGTCTTTCAAGTGCAGGAGAATAGAGGTGTCTTGTGGTCCTTTTCTAAACTAATCCTGCAGACAGAGCCTTCCTGTTACTGGTCTGAATTCAGGGACTCGCAACCCTGTGTGGCATCTGAGCTCGTTCTGAGCCACTCTCTGATCTGGAAATGATGAAAGAAACAGTAGAAGCAATCTGGCCTAGGAATCAGGACTCTTGAGTTCTAGTCCTGGCTCTGCCTGTGCCTTTTTGTGCAACTCTAGAGGAATCAGTCTCCCTCTCTGGGTCTTAAGCACGGGAAAACAGCAGTTGAACATAAAGATGTTTCTCCGTTGACTCTGGCAGACCTGGATTTGTATAGCTCAGCTCTGTTGTCTACTCAGCTCTGTGACTTGGAGACTATTGCTTATGCTCTCTGAGTCTTGGCCTCCTCATCTGTAAACTGGGGACAATTCTTATCTTCAAGGTTTGTTGTTGTTGTGAGAAATAACTGAGCTCATGTCCAGACCCCCGCAAGTGTTCAACCAATCATTGTTATGATTATCTTCTTTTCTCAAGTTGCCTCATGCTGAGAAGGGTAGAGGGACAGCACAGGAGAGGAAGACCTCGGATGAGATGAATTTACACAGTAACTGGGTAATGGGGGTAGAGGTGTCGGAGTCAGTGAGCCTGGCTCAGGACAGAGCAGGGTTCAGAGCTATTGTTTACATAGGTCACGATGAGTAACTGGTGACTCAACAGCACATAACAACAACAGTAACAAGTTGTTTCATTAGTTGTGAGTTTCTCAACACTGTTCATGTTGTATACCATCGAGTCAGAACCGACCTACAGCTGATTCTCCAGTGAGTTTTCAGAGGCAGTAAGTTGTACAGGAGGAGATTGCCCATCTTTTTCCTGCGGAGCAGCTGGTGGATTCCAAGCATGTACCTTTGCATCGGCAGTGCAATTCCTTACCACTAACCCACCAGATTTTGAGGCTCAATATCAAGAAAACAAAGATTCTCACCACTGGGCCGATTGGAAGCATCATAATGGATGGTGAAGAGATTGAGATTATTCACAGTTTTGGTTGTCTTGGCTCCACATTCTTGGCACCAACAGCCAGGAAATTAAAAGACGTATTGAAATGGGAAGTGCTGAAGCGCAAGGATGTCATTCTGGAGACTAAGGTGCGCCTGATACAGGCCATGGTCTTTGCAATCACTTGATATACATCAGAGAGCTGAAAAATGACTAGGGATGATAGAAGGAGAGTTGATGCCTTTGAGTTGTGGTGTTGGAGAAGAGTATTGAATATACCATGGACTGCTAAGAAAACAAGTTTGTCCTGGAGAGAGTGAAACCGGGCTGCTACTTGAAGGCAAGGATTCTGAAGCTCCATGTGACATACTTTGGACATGTTGCAAGGAGGGATCGGTCCGTGGAGAGGGATGTCATGCTTGAGAGGGTGGAGGGACAGCGCAGGAGAGGAAGACCCTTGATGAGATGGATTGATTCAGTCACTGGGGAAATGGGGGTAGGTGTGTCAGAGATGATGAGATTGGCACAGGGTAGGGGAAAGTTTAGGGCTGTTGTGCATAGCGTCACTAAGAGTCTCAGGTGACTCGACAGCACATAACAACAAACAACAAACCACCAGAGCTCCCCCTTCTGAACACTAAGGGTATTCAGACAGAGACTGGAACACCGCATGATGGCTGGTGTGGTGAGAGATGGTGGAAGGAGGGGAGACACTCAGGCTCTGCTCTCAAGAAGCTTTCTATCTGGAGCCAAAAGAGGGGACCTAACTCCTGTCCTTAGGTGTTCCTAGGCCGGGGCAGGGGAGAGGGGGACATGACAGGAGCTGCCGAGCTCAGAGCCTCCAGGATTACAAAGTGCTGAGCGTTCCCACTGAAAAGAGAACATCGTGAAATCCATGGGGTGATAGCCTTTGAGCTGGGCTGGCAGAACATGGAGACTCAGCCTTTTAGTGAAGATGAGATAGACACATTGACAGCCAATGACAGAGTGGAGTGGAAAAGGATGAAGGGAACGATTTGACTGGAAAGGAAGGCAAGGAGAGGGTTATGGAGGGCCTTGAATTCTGAGCAAGAGAAGGGCTGCTTTCTCCTGAGGGCTCAGTACTGACTGAACCTCACAAGTTCTTTTCTAGATGGGCAATGCAGGGTCAGGTCTATGTGGATTACAGGGCGCGTGGAAGTAGACAGAGAAATTGGAGGTCTAGGGGACTTCACAGAGGAGGCTTAGCCCAGGTGAGTTCCAGCACCAGGTAGTGTTTGTCACAGTAAAAGATAAACACTATATACTGTGAGCTTCAAGGAGCTCTGGTGATCTAGTGGTAAAGAGTGATATTATCAACTCAAAGGTACCTGGGTTCGAATCTACCAGCTACTCCTGCATGAAAAAGACAGGCAGTCTCCTCCTGTGTGGTTTACAGTCTCTGAAAACCTACTTTATGGTCAGCTATGAGTTAGTTCTAACTTGATGGCACATAACAACACAACCACCACCACCACAACAACATGAACTTTGAGGACCTCTTTGAATCTCCCTTGTCCTAACCAGGCCTCCAGTCGCTTGACTTCTGAGGCCGTTTTCTGAGCTAGCCCACAAACCCAGAGCCGTGATGCTGAGGCTGGCCCACATCTGGAACGTGGAAGAGATGGAGCCTGGGGAGTGAAGATAAACAGAGGCAGAGAGCAAAACCCAAGGATCCCCTCCAGCTAATCTGTGAATTCACTGCAATCACTGTCCGAGTCCCCTGAGGGGGGGGGGGTGGTTGGTGGATGTTTGGTGGATCTTAAAGATCGTCTTGCAAAGAAAATACCAAAGAATAGCCAAGAAAGAACACAGAGAAAAAAGAACATTGAGAGGGACTTCCCCCTACCAGATACTCAGATAGAGTCATTCTAACTAAAACAGCAAAGGAATTGACCCAGAGAACAAAGAAGCAGAGTTCTTGATGTAGTGGGGATTTGGTCGCATCTCAAATGAGCAGTTTAGGGCGAGTGAATGTCCATCTGGGTTGAAAATCAAGTTTGGTCTGTACGTCAGGTCACACTACAAATCAAAGTGCCAGATAAGCTGAAATAAAAAGCAAGCTCTGAGAAGAAGGAAAAAAAAAATAATAATTTAGAACTCTAAGTCAATAAGCAAAAGAAAAATAACCCGATAGAGAAACCAGCAAGAGATAGTAGTGGCAGGCAATTCCAGGGGAAGACACCCGAGTGAGCAATAAACAGAGCAAGCAGCCTCCTCTCCTCAGCAATCAGGGAAATGCAAATTAAACAACAATGAGCTACCACTTCACACCCATCAGATCCGCAACAATTAAAAAGGCTGACAGTACCGAGTGCTGTTAAAGCTGTGAAGAATCAGGGACTTGGCGCTGCTGGGGGAGTCTAAATCAGGTTGAGTCTCTTTGGAGAGCGAGATGGTAGCTGTAAACTACCAGGAGAATCCCACAGCCCAGCATGCTACATCTAGAAGCTTCACCTTGTGGCCAGGCAGTCACTCATGCAGCATTGCCATTGACCAAAAAAAATGGCAGAGTAACTGAAATGCCTAGCAATGGGAGACATACAAAGAAAATGGGGTGTGTTCCTATTTTGAAACTCTTTTTTGAAAGGTATAGCGAAATATTTATTAGAAAGTTAAGTCCCAAAAGTTGGAATAGACCTTCCTCCTTGGAAAGGAAATATGGAGGAGGTCCCTACTTTGAAATTCTCAACCACAGAAGTGTGGAGTGGATCTATGTTGACAAATGTAAAGTGGATTTCAGAAAAGGTGGAAGGGGAAAAATTTTTAAAAAGCCGATTGTACAGAATGGTGCCATTTCTGTTTGTTTTTTAAAAGCAGGCATGCAGGACATGATGTTGTTTATTTATGCATGGATGCATAAGTCGAGACAGAGCGGGATTCCCAACAAATGTACAATGAAGCCGTTTCCTGTGAAGAGTAAACAGGGTCCCTCATAAAAGACCTTATCTACTCGCTATTGTACAAAGGATAATGGTTGATGAAATCTCTCCCTCTTGACTTCTCGCTCTTAAAAGTGCAACAGATAGGAAATGGAAGAGCTTTTTTGGATTTTCTTTCTAATTTGGCAGTAGGGTACAGGCATTCCTGAGCAAAGCAAGAAATCTAGAAACCAGTAACGAGTAGGCAGGAATCAAACAGCTTCGAAAGCATCAAATAAAACCAAATACAACTTCCTCTGTGATAAAACACCCCACAGGCTAAGTTGAGAGAGAAAAGACCATGCAATAAAGGGTCAATGGCCAGAATATATAAAAAAGCGGGTGTAAATCAATAAGTATACAGGGAAAAAAAGGATAAATACCCAAGAGGGAAATGGGCAATGGTGGTGGGTAGATGAGTCCCAGAAAGGGAAAAGGAGACAGAGCCAAAGCAAGCTGTGGAGATGTGGGGAGACAGAGGGAAATAGCTACAGAAATGAGCTCAGACAGAGATGGACAGGCAGGTCCAGGGATGCAGAGAGCGAGAGAGCCAGAAGGAAAATGGGCAGATGGAGGGAAGTAGGGAGACCCAGGGCAGGGCTGGCCGTGGGCAGTGCTGGCCGGATGGGCGGGCTGGGTGGGGCTGGGGAAAGATGACCAGGCTGGGTTCTCAGGCCCTGGACAGTTGAGGGCATGGGGGAGGGGGTCCACATCAAAGGCGTAGTACCATCCAACTGGCACAGCCCCACCCTTCCCAGCTAAGCTGGGCTTTGCTCTTTGATGTGTATGTATGGGGAGGGGCCGCTGAGCCCACTGGGCTGCCCTGCCTACCCCCCAATCACACTGGACCCTCAGTGCTGCCAGGGGGTCAGCCTGACTCTTCTGCTTGGGAGAGGGTTGCAGGATGGGGGATGATTTGAGCCCCCACCCCACCAAAGCGGGTCTAGAACCCAGTGAGGTTGTATTCCAACAGGTGAAGGCTGTGTCTCCTCTGCCCAGTGCTTATAGGGGTGGAGTACCATTTCTGCTTAGGAAAGCCCAAGCTCATCCCAACACTTGGCTGAATAGGCCCACTATACAGAGGGAAAGACTGAGGTCCACAGTAGTCTGGAGAATGCAGACACCGATGAAGGAAGATCTGTGTCCCATGCTTACCCCTTGCCCCTGGAGCCTGCAGGTGGTGGGGAGTAGGTGGAGGAAGAACATGGTCCCCCAGCATCCCCTCTCCTCCCCCACAGTACTTCTGGCTGCTCGTGCTGTCCCGAGGGCTGGTGGGTATCGGGGAGGCCAGCTACTCCACCATCGCACCCACCATCATTGGCGACCTCTTCACCAAGAACACACGCACGCTCATGCTCTCGGTCTTCTACTTTGCCATCCCGCTGGGCAGGTGAGACCCAGAGAGCCCAGAGTTGGGGTTAGGCCCCTGGGGAGGGGGCATTTGACCACTCTTTCTTCCTGGAGTTGAGCCAGTAGGTGCCCTCAGTTCACTAAACATGTGGCTATCTGGCCTCAGGGTAATGCAGGACCTCTCCCTGGGCAGCTAACTGGGTGGCGATGCTGGGTGGCCTGGCTGGGTGACCTGCCTTGTAAGCTGCTGAATGTGGCCCACCCCACCCATCCCTTCTAACACTGATCTTCTCCACAGTGGCCTGGGCTACATCACTGGATCCAGCGTGAAGCAGGCAGCTGGGGACTGGCACTGGGCCTTGCGGGTAAGGCCTGAGTTCCCACCCACACAGGACCCCAGAGCACCCCTTGCCCAGAGATTCAGGGTCACACCTCAAGCTAGGACACAGACTTGGCCTCCAAGCTTCCTGCCTGGGCTCCAAAGCCTCTTCCCGTCTAGATAAGTCTAGGCTGAAATGGCAGGGAGCCCAGGTATGAGGGAAATCAGCCCCACTCTGCTCTTGGGACCCCCAGACTGCAGTTAAAATCTCCTTAAAAATCCCAGGTTGAGAGGAGGACTCCAGGACAGGAAATTCCAGTTCCACATTTCCCACTTCCGGTCGGGCAGTAGGCTAGGGTGAGGGTGGGGCAAGACCCTGTGTGGGGGCTTCCAGGGTCTGGAGCCACTTCCTGTCCCGTGGGAGGTTTGGGGCAAGTTTGCCAAGGCCCCAGGACAGTGCAATGGGAGGAAACAGAGATCTGCAGGCTCGCAGAGGAGCGGAAGCTAAAGACAAAGTGTTTTTTCCTCAAAAGCAGGAAGGAAGTGGCCTCCATGGAATTTCTTGATGGGAGCAAGAGGAACTCCCTGGTCTGTGGCTTCTGGGGCTGGTGGGGGTCGAAGCAGCCTTCTCCATTCTATGGACTGAGGGAGGGGCTGGTTGGAATCCAGGCTACCAGGATTCCCCACTCCAATCCTGACAGGAGCCTGGGGGGCCTTGAGATTCCACTCTTGACATTAGGGTAGACATAGGGAAGACTCAAAGTGACCCCTGAGTCCTTGTTAGCCTGGACTCACATGGGCCCTCCCAGATGTTGAGCTGGTTGGTCTATGAGCTGGAAGCCTCTTGCCCACCCAGGCCTTTCCCAAGCCCTGAGGGGAGGAGTGGCCTGGGGAACTTTTCTAGCCCCAGAGGCTTGGCCAAGACTGTGTCTGATACCTTGTCCCCAGGTACTCTCCCTTCTCTCCCAAGGTCACCATGCCATTTGTAACCATGTACTCCTCTCCATCCATCCCTCCATCTTTCTTCCAGTTTCTCTTGTTCACCACTCCACTGAGTCCCCATTTGTCTGTCCAGCCATCTTTCCTTTTTCCTCCATCCATCTGATCATCTATTTGTTCCTATCTCCCCCTCCACACCTCTGCTCTACTTCCTGCTCTAGAAAATCTATTTTGGACCCCCAAGCCCTTAGGGTCAGAGTTAAGGGTTTTGGTTAGGGCAGGGCCCTTTTCTGTGGGGCATCATCAGCCCCAACCATAGTGGCTCCCTCAGGAGGGCTGGCCAATGACAGGCTCAGAGAGGACCCCAAGAGGGACAGCTTGCCTATACCTAGTGCAACACAGTCACTGGGGTCCTGGTGCCCTCATTCCTCATTCTGTGTTCGGCCAGGTGTCCCCAGTCCTGGGCATGATCACAGGAACACTCATCCTTGTCCTGGTGCCGGCCACTAAGAGAGGGCACGCAGACCAGCTCGGCGGGCAACTCAAAGCACGGACCTCGTGGCTCCGAGACATGAAGGCCTTGATCCGAAAGTGAGTCTTTATAGGAGGAGGGTCGGCGGCTGAGAAGAAAGCCCACCTGGCCCCTCAGCTGGCTCCCTGCCCAGGTGCCATGATCAGCATCCTTGCTGTCCATTTGAGAGCTTAAGAGGGAATGGGGGAACCTCTGACCCTGGGGAAGCGGGAAGCAGGGGAGTCTGTAGGCTACAGAGTGGGGCAGATGCAGCCTCTTCTGGGATGCTGTCTTCACTCAGTAAACACCACTGCCTGGCCTCTCCCCAGTCGCAGCTACGTCTTCTCCTCTCTGGCCACGTCGGCTGTGTCCTTTGCCACAGGGGCCCTGGGCATGTGGATCCCCCTCTACCTGCATCGCGCCCAAGTCGTGCAGAAGACGGCAGAGACATGCAGCAGCCCGCCCTGTGGGGCCAAAGACAGGTGGGGTCAGGCCTGGTGGGCTGGGCTTGGGTCAGGACACCTGGACTGAAGAATCCATGGTCCCTGGCCTTGTGTGCACCCCCTCTAACCTGTGCCCCATCATCCTCTGTCCCCACAGCCTCATCTTTGGGGCCATCACCTGCTTCACAGGCTTCCTGGGCGTGGTCACTGGGGCAGGAGCCACACGCTGGTGCCGCCTGCGGACGCAGCGGGCTGACCCTCTGGTGTGTGCAGTAGGCATGCTGGGCTCCGCCATCTTCATCTGCCTCATCTTCGTGGCCGCCAAGAGCAGTATCGTGGGGGCCTATGTGAGTGAAGTGGGGGGTGCCCTGGGGCGAGGGGGAATATGCTTAGGTTGCTGCAGGCGAGGATCTGCAGCAGGAGATCCAATCCCACTTGTTGGACTGTGTCGCCCCATGGGAAGACTATAAGGTGCCAGTTCCCTGGCTCTGCTCTGTCCGGGGTCCACATCCTTCAGGGCCTCTGGATGTGGCTTGGGCAGGGGAATCTCATCAGTGTGACTACGTGGAGATGCAGACCCCAGGGAGGGATTGGAAGCTTTTGAGAGACCTCCTGTCAGCACACAGCATGCAGGGAGCATCCCAGGGCTGGTGATGGGTGAAGGAGAACCCCTGATGGCTCTCCCATCTTCCCTGAACAGATCTGTATCTTTGTGGGGGAGACACTGCTCTTTTCTAACTGGGCCATCACGGCGGACATCCTCATGGTGAGTGAGCAGGCCAAGGTCACCGCCTGCTGACCCAGGCCTCTGGACTGCAGGAGGAGGGGCTGGAGAACAGCTGGGGCAAGCAAGTAGTGAAGCAAGGGTGCTATTAAGGCTTTGAGGCACAGGGGTGAGAGGAGGAAGGTGATTGTGGAGATAGGGAGATTAGGGTATAAGAGATCCGGGGACAGGGCTGAGCAGGCTGAAGGGATGAGAAGCCCCACTTCTGGCTGGGTGGGAAAGAGGGGGGATGTCAAGAGGCTCAGGTTTATGGCTAGGAGCCTGGCAGTGCCAGGCTGGCCTGGAGGTGGTGCTGGCTGCCAGCACTCCTCCCCCAGAGTCCGTGCGTCCACAGCCTATGCCCCTCCCAGCCCAGGCCGGGTCCCAGGCCGGCAGCCCCAGGATTGCGGCCGCCCGAGCCAGGCGCCCCTGCCCGAGTGCCTGCGGCTGGGCTGGCCGGACAGAGGCTGTCTTCACAGGACCAACAATGGGTCCCAGACTGGCCAGCCAGCCGAGGACAAAGGACCATCAGAGCGACCGGCTGGGGCTTGTATCTCTGAATGGGGACAGGGGCAGCCTAGGAGGGGCCATGAGGGGGCGTAGTGACAAGGCAATCTAAGGGGCAGCAGTGGAGGGGTGCCTGGTCTTTCCTAGGGGATCCCCCTGAGGGGATGAAAGAGAGTGCATGGGCGGGGGTGGGCTGGGGTGGGGAATGGAAGGAACAGAGCAGGTCACAGAGGTGGGGGTGGGGAGATCATCTTGGATGGACCCCCAGGGTGCATGGAGTCTGATGCTACAATACCTGATGACCCAGGAGAGGACATCTGTCCAGATTCGGGTTCCTGTGCCCTCTTCCACTCTGGGAAGCTGCCTTATCCCCATCCAGCTTCCCTGCTATTTCCCTGTCACCCGGGTTTTCACTGCCCCATCGGCCTGTGGCTGGGGATGGCGTCTGATGTAGTCTGTGCACAGCTTGGTGACTGGGAGGGGCAGGGAAGGCAGGGTCACCACTAGGCGGGGAGAGTCAGCCTGAACCCTGTGCCCTGCCTCCGGGGGCCCTTTCAGTCACTGACAGGGCCTGGGTCCCAGGGAAATCATGTCCCATTTTATTAAGTGTCACATCCTAGTGACTAATTATCATTGGAAATGAGGCCACATCATTTCATCTGAACCAGGTCTCTTCCCTCAGCCCCCAGGGTACCCGCTGGGCGTGGCTACACTGTCCATAAAAGCTGGGGCCACAATGGATATGAATTTTGTATGCAAACTAATATATAAGAAATTTAAAAAAAAGCTGGGGCTATACAGGCTTGGTGGGGGTGTCTCTGGGTAGCGCAGGGCAGGGGGCCACTCAGGGATGCCCACTAAGCTGGTTCCCCCACCCCCAGCCCCTTGAGTCTGACCTTGTCTGCTCATCTCTGAACGGCAATGTGGGGGGCAGGGTCTGCGTGGTCTGATGGGGGCACCCAGGGGGTTTAATCTTCTTAGTGTTCCTGGGGGCTCAATGGGCTAAAGAGGGTGCACTTCCAGGCAGGAACCCCAATCCCTACCCTGATCGTAATGAACTGGGAACCAGATGGGTCTTTAGTTTGTGGCAGAAGCAGCAAGCTGCCCCAAGAAAGTCAGGTTTCTAGCCCCAGAGCTGCTATACTCCAAGTGTTCCCTTTGGAACTTGGGCCTCAGTTTCCCCATGAGCTGTGAGCAGCCTCTGAGCCAAGTACACAACCTAAGGGAAGCAGGTCCCCCCCATGGGAGGGAGGCCAGTGGGGTTAGGGGAAGCAGCATCACAGGCAATACAAGGCTCAGAGAGCTCCAACTAAAGACTTGCAGTGATAGTGTCAGGGTGACCCCCCCCAAACTGTTCTCTCCTTGGCTGGATGAGAGGCAGGGGAGGCAAACATTTCTGCTGCTGAGGGGAATCTGGGGTCCGTGATGAGTTCAGTGGGGTGGGTTGAGTGGTGGAGGTGGGTGTCATCCATGAGGCTGTGTCCAGGAAGGTGGAGATGGAGGCAAATCAGAAGGGTGACTGAAGATGCCAGCTGTTGAGCTGAAGAGGGGAGATGGAGGAGGGCAGCTTTAGGGGAGGAGGCTGGAGTGATTCTGACAGCAGGGAGTAGGGACCTCCACCAATGAAGGGTGGGCCAGGTGGTGAGCTCAGCCCCGCTGGCTGCTTACCGCTGACCTGCCCTCCTCCCCCACAGTATGTGGTCATCCCCACCCGCCGGGCCACCGCTGTGGCCTTGCAGAGCTTCACCTCCCACCTGCTGGGGGATGCTGGGAGTCCCTACCTCATCGGCTTTGTAAGTAGCCAGGCTGGGTCTGGACTATCGGTGGTGGTGGTCGGAGGGGAGTAGGGGCAACTCTTGCCCTGATGCTTACCCCTGCCCCCCAATCCTGGCAGATCTCAGACCTGATCCGTCAGAGCACCAAGGACTCCCCGCTCTGGGAGTTTCTGAGCCTGGGCTATGCCCTCATGCTCTGCCCGTTCGTGGTGGTCCTGGGTGGCATGTTCTTCCTCGCCACCGCTCTCTTCTTCCTCAGCGACCGTGCCAAGGCTGAGCAGCAGTGAGTGGGGATGTCCCTCTGACCCTAGGGTGGCCAGGGGATGGTGACTTAGCCCTGGCTAGTGTGGGCAGTGACTCGGGGTGGGGGTCCAGTGTCTGGCCAAGTTCACACCCAGCCAGAGTGCATGTGGCCCAGGCTTGAGGGGTGAGAGGCCCCTGGGGGAGGTCAATCTTGGTGTAGGGTTTTCTCTGGAGCTAATGGTTTTCAGAGCAGGGCCCCCTTCCCCTTTCTTTTTCTCTCATTTTCTGACTTCTTTCTCCTCTCCTCTTTACTCCTCTTTCTCTCCTCTCCCGACCTCTGGGCTCTCCCATCTCCCCCTGGGGCTGACGAGGTCCCTGCCCAGGGCTTCCGGTCAGCCGGCCCCCACGACGCGACCTGCCACAGCAGTGCTTGGGCCCGGCCCCCGCTGACCTGCCACCCTGACCCTCGCCCGTCTCTCCCCCAGGGTGAACCAACTGGTGGTGCCGCCCGCATCCGTGAAAGTCTGAGGTGGTGAGTGTGGGCTAGACACCAGGTGTGAGGGCACAAAAAACCCAAGCCCCAGTCTGGCCAACCGTGGGTCAGAGCAGAACTGGGCTCTGCTGGGTTTTCAGCAGACTGGATTTTTGGAAGTAGATTGATAGGCCTTTCTATTCAAGGTGTCCCTGGGAAGATGAATACTCTCCACGCTCTCACTTAGCAAAGCACGTAGTGCAGGCAGCGCCTTGGGATGGGGCAGAGCTGGCACTTGGGGGGGAAGAGCTTCCAGGGCAGCATTTCACCGCTGTGGGATTTGCTCCAGAACAGGAACCATCCCTTCTGGGCACTCCGGCCCGAGCACACCCCGCCAGCTCTGTGCTCCCCCAGTGCTGCCTGAACTTACTGATGAACTATAGGACGGACCCCAGGGTCCTCCTTGCAATATATCAGCAACCACTTCCTTCCTCACAAGGGTCAGGGACACCCATTCAGACGGGCCCAAAGAACAGATTTGGACAGAAAAGGGAGGGGCAGAAAAGCATCCTTTTGCTCCCCAGCTGTGCCAGGGCCCTGCCTCTTGGGGCTGCAGCTTCTTAGCAGGACAAGACCTGGGGTAGCTGTTTGCTCAGTGTCCCCCCAAAGGCAAGTAACATGCAGCACCAGAACCCTACAATGGTCCCTTCCAGACCTCTGACCTCTTAACTCTTCCTGTAGGTGCCGCTGGGACAACGAAGACCCCATGCTCCTACCTAGCCTGGGAGGTGTCCTTCAGCATCCTGATCCTTCTGGGTTGTCCCAGAGCTTTCTGGTTGACCCAAGGCTGGGCGCCTACCCTCTCTGGTCTGGGACTGCAGAGTGGCCCTGGCTCAATGAAGATGCGGCATCCTCAGTTGACCTGGAGGCCTGTGCTTACTGGAGCCAAGCAGCTGGACAGATGCCCAGCCGTGAATTTGGGCTTCAGGGCCCTTGGGTCCAAGGGAGACGGCAACCCCAAGTGGGTATATCAGGACAGCCTGCTCTGTCACCGGCTTATGTGATGCTGGGCAAGTCCCTGCCCTGCCTGGACCAAGGGGCCAGAGGGCTGGATTTTCCCATGCAGCTAGCCGGGCAAGGCGCCATCAGCCACTTTGAAGACCCAACAGCCTCTGGACCATATGGAGAAGAGGTAGCCCAGGCCTCTGCAAGGCACTTCAGGCTCTGAGGTTCCCCAAGGGCCTGGAGTGTGGGGCCAGCTGCTGCCTTGGGGATGCTGGACTTAGCCTGGTGAGCATAGCCAGGTGCCAAGGTCACTGGGTTGTCCCCAGACCCACCAGCTCACTCTGGAGGACACTGGTCACTACCGCCACAGGCTGGATCAGCCTGGCTCATCTCCCAGGTGGGGACTATCCCAGGACTGAGTTGGCATCACCAGGGGTGAAGGCCCTGGTGACAGCTCTACACCACTCCTGTGCCCGGGCTCGAGACAGGCTGATTTGGGAGTTATCCACCCAACTCTGCAGGGCTCCCTAGAACACTTCTGTTGTCCATCCCTCCCCACCCCTTCAGAAGCCAGGAACCCACTCCCTATCCCCAGGCTGGGCTGGGCTTTTCCAGGGGCAGGGCCCAGGGGATCATTCCCAGAATCCATGGGGCAGTAGCCAGGGATCTGGTGGCTGGAGGAAGTAGCAACCATCCACCAGGCTTCCTGCCTCAGGGAATGAGCTGATGAAGGTGGAGGTCTGGAGACAGAATCAGCCCAACCATCCAAGCTCCACACTGTTGCTCCTACTCCCCCTAGTGGGCCAGGCCTTCCCTTGGCCTCTGATCACTGTTTTGCACACATCCCTGCCGTGCTGGGGCCAACATCACAGTGGCCTTTGGTTTCCTGAGTGCAGCTTATCCCCTTGACCCCCCAATTCCTGCACATCTGCTGGAAGCTAAAGGGGCTGTGGTGTCCTTGTTGCCAGTAGGAGACCCCAAGAGCCAGCTTGGCCAATGCTCTCTCCACCCCTTAGTTACCCACCGGCTGGCCCTGGCTTTAAGTGGCGTGTAAGCTAGTGGAATGCCCCTTCCCTGAGCCCTGGGGCACCCAGGGGGGCCCGACGAGGGAGTGGTATCTTCCAGAGCCTGGCCTCCACCCCACCTTGGCTGGGGCCCCAGCGATGTTTTCTTGTTGTACAAGAACCAGGTCCAAGTGTTGCCTCCTCTTCCTTCCGGAAGCCAAACTGCTCCTTTATTTTTTAGAGCTGCTGATTGTGAATCTCAGAGTCTTAAGAGAAGCCAAATATATTCCTCTTGTAAATGAAGAAATAAACCTATTTAAATCAAGCCTTAGTGGCTCTGCTGCAAAATGGGTGGGGGTTAGGAAGGGTGCTTCTGCCAAAGCCTGGCCAGTGTGGGTGGTCCACACTGACCTTTTATGTAAGTATATGTACCCAGCCATCTCAACAGAGCCCTGGGAGAGTCAAGGATCCGGCCCAGAGCCAGCTCCTGCAGATTCTAACCCAAGAAGGCTGTGCATCAGAGTAAACTCGTGCTTCACAAAGTTTTCAAGGATTGATGATTTTGGGGGGGGTATGGGGAAGATTGCCAGGCATTTCTTCCAAACTAGCTCTGGGTGGACTTGAACCTTCAACCTTTTGGGTAGCAGCTGCTGCAGTCACTCAGGAATGCTGATGCCCAGAGATTAAATGTCAAGCCCACTAGAAGGTCAAGTAAGGGCCCCAGGATGCTCTTGGGAGCAAACAGTGCTTGATGCCAAGCAGATGCATCCCCACGTGCAACTGTGTCAGTAAGTGGTAGTGTAGATTATAACATTTATTAAAATACTGATGAAAAAATAGGAGTCTCTAGGGTGGACGGAAATGGGCTGGGTGGCAGGGCATTTAGGGTTTCCCTGCTTTCTTCAGCTGTGCCTTCTTCTTCTTCTTCTTCGCCTCACCCTGGAGGAGGCTGGGGCTCCCATTGGCCAAAGCCAGCTTTGCCTTTTTCTGGGGTGGGGTGAGCTGTGGCAACTCACCCGAGAGCCCCTTCTGGGGCCTTTTGCCAGCAGACTCTGCAGGAGGAGCTCCATTCACCTGGGAGAGCTTCCGCTGCTTCTTCTGAAGCTTGGGGGTCTTGGCAGGGGCACTGGGGCTTTTGGTGGGGCTGGCAGAGGCGCTGGGGTTTGTGACAGGGGTACTGGGGGTAGGACTCTGGGTGCCAGGCTCCCCGTTGGACTGTGACTGGGCGGAGGCCTTGGCTGGCTTCCTGTGCCGCCGCTTCTTCTTGCCGGAGCTGGGGGGCTGGTTTTCACTGGCGGCTGCTGGCTTGGCATCTTCTCCAGCAGCATCTTCTGGTTTGCGTTTCTTGCGCTTCTTAGTCTCTGGCAAGAATCCCTTTTTCTTCCGCTTCAAGCTAACGGGATTCTGGGAACCACTGGGGGTTTCCTTGGCATCCTTCTTTTCTGACTTGGGGCGTCTGGAAGGAAGCAGGCAAAAGTGAGAAAGGATCTAGTGAGGGGCAGGCGGCCCTCACCCACCACGGTCACATGGGATCTGGCGTTTCCAGCCCCCTCCCAGGGTGTGGGACTGCCTCCGGGACGTACTGCACTCCCAGGAACTTCATGGCCTGCCAGTAGAGGTCATACAGGCGGCTGGACCCGGCTGCGTGCGGCCCCTGCTGCAGGCTCTGCTGCAGGCTCGGCTGGAGGCCCTGCAGCAGCCCCAGTATGCCGGTCAGGTCCACGGTCAGCTTCTGGAGGGGAGAGAGGCAATGATGGAGGTCTCATAAGGTTCCCAAGTCTTGACTCACTGACCACTCCCCAACATCTGGACCCTCATCTTCCCCCTCTGTCCATAAATAAGACTCTCACCTTGGGGAGGGAAAGCACCCACTTCTGGCTCTTGTCCCCTCTTCCATAGGCATGCCTGCAGCCCCCCCCCACCCAGGACCCTCACCTCCCGCTGATGCTCCGCCCCCAGCAGTATCTGGCACAATCACTGAAGAGGGCAGGCAACATGACTTCAGGGGTGTCAAAGCTCTTCTGTGGTTCACCTTCCCACCACATAGAGTGTTGTCATTTTCTAAGCCCCTGACTCCCATGACATGCTCTCTCCTGGTGCCCTTTCTATGTTGCCGTTCTGCAGGGTCCATTGGGAGCCCTGCCTCACATCGCCTGGCCAGCTTCCTTCCTTCCCAGACTTACCCAGCATCTATACACCAAGGACCCCACACTCTTCTGCCTGCACCAGACCTGAGACCCAGATCCCTACTGGCAGCTATAACTGGCCCCCACCTTGATGCCTCATGAACTCTGCTCATCATCCCCTGCTGTGCTCCCAGCAACGCTCAACCTCCTCTCAGGTTTAGAAACCTGGGGCCATGCTGGGCTTTCTGCTAATGGCTGCCCACATGGATGATCAGCTCTTCCCACTGTCTCCAGCCCTTCTAGGACCTTCCTGGTGCTTTTAAAACGTTAATGGTATCATCAACATCCCCTCCAACCCTGGCCAGTCTTTGAATGGCTGCTCCTCCTGTCCCACTCAACACCACCCCCATGCACCCAGATACAAAGCGTGTACTCCTCCAAACTCATCCCAAGCCTCTGTTCAGCCCTCCCATCCCCAGGAGCCCGAGGCATGGTGGCGCCTGCCTCACCTGCAGGTGGACGGTTTTGAGGAGTATGATGAGCAGCTCTAACGAGGACAGCTCCCTCTGCTGCTCCAGCTTGGCCTGCGCTGTCCCCAGAGTCCGCATGTTCTAGGAAGGAGGTGGGGAAGCTGCTGAGGGGCTTCGCTGATGCCTCCCCTGCCTTTTGAGGCCTAGAAAGAGATGCCTCCCGGTCCCCCAGCCCATGCTCCCTATGGGGTTGAGGGAGAGGTTCTCGGCCGTTACCTCCGTGACCTTTGCGAGGACCTGGCTGATGAGCTGTTCCCACTCGGAGCCCTCAAAGCAGCGCTTCAGCTCTCCCATGGACAGGGCCTTCTGGAGCAGCTGGCAGGCCTGTGACTGGGGTGGGGACGGGAGTGGTCACCAGGAGCCTTAGCAGGCAAAGCCAAGACTGAGGGACCCACAGGGAGAGTCCCAGAGCTCGGGGAGCCCGCCAGGAACCCAGTAAGGCCAAGACAATCCCAAGCTGCAGGTCTGGCTACTCTAGGTCCAGCCTGCTGGACTGTCCCCCAGAGCTCTGAGCTTTGCTACTGCTTGCCACCTCTTGCATAGGTGAGGACAACGGGCGTGGGGAGCAGCATGGGCTCAGAGCTAGACTCAGCCAGAGTCTCTGCCCTCTTACCAGCTCCCTCCATCTTCCCCTGACCTGCATACCTCATCCCCAGCCTGTACAAACTGTAGAAGCCTCTCAAGGAGGAACTGGAAGCTCAGGTCAGAGAAAAGCAGCAGCACTGGGGCAAAGCAGTCAGCTGGACCTGTCCTTCTCCTAAGCCACTCTGCTTACAGTGGTGGCCCAAGCATGGTCCCTTCAGGGAGCATACACCAAGGCCTGGATTGCTGGGACTGGACTGAGGCCACCCTCAACCCAAGAGGGGAGCAGATCAGCACTCTCAGTCCACACCAAGAAGGTGGAGACCAGGTAACTCATCCTTACCTGCTGGCGAGGCTGTGCTGGGCTTGTCACATGCTGGACCATGACAGGGAGCAGGCTCTTACACAGGACCTAGGAAAGGGGACAGGGCTGTGAAGAGGGCCAGCTTGACCTGGCCGGGGGACAGGGCCGTGACAGGGGTTGGCCCCACACTCACCGGGTGCCGGCAGAAGAGGCTGAGGAACATGGGGACGGTCAGTGGACTGTTGCGCTTGGTCAGGAAGGAGCTCAGTGCTGAGGAGTAGACCTGGGCCACACGGTTCACATCCAAACAGCTGGTAGCCTAGGCAAGGACAGAAAGAACTGACGTGCCAGGGAGAGGGGTGTCTGGCTGACCTTCAGAGGGAGGAGGGTTCAGTCCTGGCAAAGGCATAGCTTTGATGCCCCTTCTGTGAGATGGGCAGGTAGCCTCCAACCCTCTGGGCTACCTGGAGCTCTTCCTCCTCCAGCCCCCTGGACAGGCCTGCTTACCTCTGGGGCCTTAGCCTTGGCTTTCTGCTTCTTTGGGGTCTTGGGAGGTGGTTCACTGGGGGTGTTGCCTTTCAATACCCGGAGCAGGTAGAGGGAGGCGTTGAAGTAGTAGAGGGCGATGGAGGAGTCGGCCTGGCGGCCAGCCTGCTCCACCAGCCGCTCTACCTGTGCGTGCAGCGCCTCCACGTGGTTGCCGACGTCATGACAGTAATGCCTGGCGCGGCAGAGGTCGTGCCTGTGGGGTGGGGCCGGAGCTCGCTGAGCTAACCCAAGTGTCAGAACAGAGGCATCCCCCACCCCCACCTCCGTGCAGACCCCACTATCCACAGCGGCCTCTCTTTGAGCCAACAGTCTTCGGGTCCTGAGTAAATGATGGCAAGGCCATGCATCCTAAATGCCAAGAGGCAGGTCTCCCAGCAAACTGGGTAGCAGAGAAAAAGAGCTGAGCACACCTCGGGGTAGGCACAGAAGACATGCTGGCAGCCACACGCCCACTGCCTCCTACACGAACACTTATGGCACCCCATATCTCTAGTCCCTTGCAACCCAGATCCTGAAGGCAGGTCTGGCTGTGGCTCTTACTCTGTCTCTCTGGATGCTTGTGGCCACTCTGGCCATCAGTTAGCCTTGAGCCAGGCAGACCCAGAAGGGACCCTCTCTGCAGTCCCAGGTCCAGCCCCCACCCCACTCACGTGAAAATGCGGGCCGTCTTGTGCAGGAAGTCCTGCTCCTGCTTGGAGCTGCTGCTACGCATGCTGCGCCGGATGATGGTCAGCAGCGGCTCGAGAAGCTCCAGGACCAGGGGATTCTCAGGCTGCTTTGTCACCAGCACCTCGACCAGGTCCAGCACCTGCGGCCAGGAGGGGTGGGCTCAGCTAAGCACAGGAGCGCGTTCAGGGCAGGGGCTGGGCGACAGGGCTCGGGCCGGGGTGCGTGGCTCACTCACCCTGATCTGGAAGCCTCGCCGGAGCGCCTTCTCCTTCTGCAGCTTGTCCTTCTCGTCCTTCTTGGCCTGGATGCGCAGCTTCTGCTCGGCGAAGAGGCTGGCGAGGTTCTGGTCCAGGGCCATCATGGCCTCGTCCCCCAGCTCCTCGTCGTCATCACTGTCCACTCCGCCCTGAGAGGCAGATGTGCAGCCATGAGCCTGGTGCCACATGGGCCCACAGATGGGCAGACAGATAGGCAGACAGGTCTGAGACGAGACCCCCAGGGCCCTGCTCACCAGCGCCTTCCCCTTCTGCAACACAGCCATCAGCTGCTCCCGGAAGCCCTGGTCCACGTCCCCGTCCAGCGCCTCCTCGTCACTCTCCTCGCCATCGCTCTCCTCCTCCTCCTCACTGTCTGAGTTGTCTGAGTCCTGGTCCTCGTCCTGTGGGCGAGAGCCGTGTCAGGCCTCTTCTCCGCCTGCCCTGTGTCTGCCCACAGCAGCCCACCCTGCCTCTCACTGGCAGCAACCTTTTCCATCTTCATTTCCAGCTGCTTCTCATCAGAGTCATCTGTGACCATCACGCTGTCATCTTCTTCCTGGCTCTTCTCAGGGTTCAGCACCTGCAGGGCACCCAAGACTGCTAACCCATCTGCTGCTCTTGTCCAAGTCACATTGCCACAAGCTCTACAGTCCAAACCCACAGCTCCCCAGCCCACCTGCTTCCTAAAGCGCACAACTTCTTCTTGGGAACCCTTCCTTCCCCAACCCCAACAGTAAACCCTGAGAGAGGACCTTCCGCCCATGGGACCTGTTTCCATCTCTCTTAAAGGGGATGATTCAGTGATTTTGCCCTCTCTGCGGGGCTTTGGTGAGGCTGTTGGGGTAGAGGATAGCAGGGCACCTCCTAATTCAGCCTGGTGCTTTAGTGGACCTATATCCCAGAGCATAGGTCCCAAAGGCCCCAACTCACATCTAGAATTAAGTGCAGGGCACGTGGCGTCAGGTGAGAGCAGACATGACCAAACACAGTCCGCGCCACCTGGCGCATCAGGTGGCTGGGCTGGGCCAGCAAGGACAGCAGGATCTCCACCAGCACCTCGACCCACGGTGGCTCCTGGGGCTCTGGAAAGCAGGAAAGGGGCTGAGCTGGGCAGTTCAGGACACTGCTGGCCAGTTAGCCCCAAGCTGGGCCCATTCTGCCGGGGGCACGCCCATCCCCTGACCCACAGTCGATGATGTACCTGTGGCCTTGGAGCGGGTCCGGTGGGGCTTTTCCTCCAGACTCTTCTTGATGCAGGTCTGGATGTCGCCCAGGAGGTCACAACTCTCTGAGGGGGACTGTGGACAGAAGGGTGGAAATCAGGGGTCAGGCCCTTTCCCAAGGCTCTGCTGAGGCAACCAGGGAGCTGGCTAAGAAGCAGCTGGTGCCAGAGGCCCAGAACACACTGATGCTGGCTGCCCTGGCCAGTCACCTTCATAATCCAGAAGAGAGGACCCCCCGCAGATGCCAGAGATCTTCAGCCAGATACCTAGTCACAGGATGTGAGTGCTCTCAGGGAGCAGGGAACCCACCTTGTTTCCCTACTGGTACCCAGCCAGGTAGAGCTGACAAGGACAGACAGAGGTCAAGGTCATAAAGAAGTCAGAAGTTAGGCCTTCCTGTTCTAAATTCTGGATTATCCAACCCCCTCCTCCCCAATTTAGCTTGACAGTATGAAGACAGAAGTGAAATCAACAAATAAAACTGCATTACATTTAAGCCAATTTAACCCTATCCAGGAGAACAAACAGGTTCATCCTGGAGAGGGTGAAGCCAGGCTGCTCGTTGGAGGCAAGGATTCTGAAGCTTCGTCTGACATACTCTGGGCATATTGCAAGGAGGGATCAGTCTTTGAAGAGGGATGTCATGCTTGGAGGGGTGGAGCATTGAGAGAAAGACTCTCAATGAGATGGACTGATTCAGTGACTGGGGCAATGCAGATCAGTGTGTCAGAGATTCTAAGGTTGGCACAGGATAGAGAAGGGTTCAGCGCTATTGTACACAGGGTCACGATGAGTCACAAGCGACTTGATGGCACATAACAACAAATGTATCCTAGGAATATGGCTAGACTCTAGCCACCAAATAGGAGTTAGGAGGCCTACTGGAAATATGACTCAAAAATAGTCAGCAGCTTCGCTATTTAGGCTGAGAGCCCAGGCCACACACCATCTCTGATGTTCTGGCTCTGTGACCAAAAGGTCTCTGTCCTTCTCTGAGCTATACTATTCTGCCAGGTTTGAACTTCGCTGAATTCCAGCTGCCTCTTTCCAGACCAGCTCGTGCTCTCCAAGAACAGGACCTTTGTAGACGTCATCAAGACCCAAGCCAAACACCCTGGCCTCAAGTTGATTCTGACTCAAGACAACCCTTCACAGCCTTTCTGAGGCTGTAAATCTTTATGGCAAAAGACCACTCATTGCTTTTTTTTTTTTTTTAAATTTTTGAAAGTGGACTGCCAGGACTTCCTTTCTAGTATTTTTTTTTTTATTTTATTATTGTGTGTTTGTGTACCGTCAAATCAGGTCTTACGGGCACAGGAGAAGATTGCCCCTCCTTTTCCAGCAGAGCATCTGGTGGATTTGAACCTCTGGGACTGCAATGCAGCTTCTTTGCCACTAGGCCACCAGAGCTCCCTTACTCATTGTTTTCTCAAAAACAACGTGGGGGACTTGAACCACTGACTTCTGGTAGCAGGTGGACATATTACACGCCAGACTACTGCACAATCAGCACAGCTAAGCAGCCAGAATGAAGTAACCCAATCTACTAAGAAAGGAGACCCCTCGAGGACAACAGGGCTTACAGACAAGGGGAAAGCAAGTGCCAAGCTGGAAAGAAGAGTAAGACAGACCTCACAGCTCTCTAGGAGCCAGCATTACGGGAGCACGAATAGAACCTGTAACAAATGCAGGCACAAGAACCCAGAGGGGAAAAACTCTGCACAGCCAACAAGTACAGTGGGTCAGAGCAAAAGAGAAAAGCCAGGACCCCACGGAAGAAGAAATGTCCCCTCTGGGTGACCGGTCTCCCTGGAAAGGGACCTCACCTACAGAAGACAGCACTTACTCTTTCACTTCTGTTAGGGTTGAATTGTGTCCCCCAAAACCGACTCAAGCCCAAACCCTGGTGCTTGTGAATGAGACCTTACATGGAAACTAATCTCTGCAGGCAGAATTAACAGGCGGTTTTGCTGCAGTTAGGGTACGCCCTAAATCCAACGACTGGTGTCCTCACAAGGAAAGAACACACATCCAGATGCAAGAAAATACAACGTGAAAACAGAGGCAGTGATCAGAGCGACGTTTTTGAGCTATGAGCCAAAGAACGTGAAGGAGTGCTGTTGACAAGAAACTAGGAGAGCAAGGGAGGCCTCGCCCTCAGAGTGTGACCCGCAGACACCCTGAACTTGGACCTCCGGCCTCTGCAAGACACTGGATTTGTTATTTTAAGCCGTCCAGTGTATGGTACTTTGTGGTGGTAGCTCGAGAAAACCACACCATCCATCACCTCTGGCTGGTGAAGCCCACTTTGGAAGGGCCTGTGGGATATTCCATGTGACCCAGCTATTCCACTACTTGGAATATACCCTGAAAAATGAAAACTGAGACACAAACTGAGATTTGTACACTAATGTTCATAGTAGCATTACTCACCATTGTTAAGTACATGGAAACAGCCCAAATGTCCAACCACAAACGAATAGACTGAGAAATTATAGTATGTATATTCATACAGTGAAATACTATGCAGCACGGAGGAGCAATGACTTTGTAAATTATTACCTAACTTAGGAGGGTCTGGAGAGTGTTATGCTGAGTTAACTAACTCAGTCCCACAAGGATAAATATTGCATAAAACCATTATTGTAGAAGGAGTATAAGAACCCAAGAGGGGTGGGAGTGGCTGGAAGCAGAGGGATGAGGATGTGCAGGGGGAGGGGGAGATCAATCATCGGGTTGTACAATTTGATGGGGGAGTGAGGGAAATTAAAGAATTTGTTTGAATTTTTATTCAAATTTTATAAATAAACTAGTAGAAAAGAGGAAAAAAAGGTCAGAGTCCTACAGTTGAACCCCAGTCAACAGCTGTGCACCTGTAAAGTCGCTTGGCCTCTCTAAATCCACTTCCCTACCTGTCAGATGAGGGGAGGCAGCGCCCACCTCTACTCTTGGGGGGGAAGGGAAAGAGGGTTTATGAGAGGCATTGCCTGGAAAGTTCAGGACACTGGCTGGTCCAAGGATGGAATGACTTCTCTTTGGGTTATAATCCACCCAGGACTGAGTCAGCTTAGGAAACCTTCCAGCTTCACCTTCCTGGAGCTTTCCCTGGTCATACCCGACCTCTCAGCAAAGGCCTTTTATGCCAGACTCTCAGCACCCTGCCGCCACCGTACCTTGAAGAGGTGGATGCCCACCAGGAGGAGCAGGTGATGGAAGGCCCTGGCCTTGACCTCCTTGGAGCGGCCCTCCATCTCCTTCAGCGTCTCCAGCATCCTGGAAAGAAGGGGTGTGCTCTCAGACCACTCTGGTATCAGATCTGAGGGTCCCACTCACCCCATGGACGTCTCCTGCTCACCGGTCCCAGGCCTGGTGCTGCTCTGCAGTGAGGGGTGTCACAGCGGCCACGTTGCGGTTTTGTTTCAACAGCAGGTCTGCAAACTGCACCAGGCGGTAGGTCCAGGGCTGCCCATCTGGGGTCTGGCCCGGTACTGGCTTAAAATGGGTGCTGAGGGCCTGCAGCAGACTAGACGAGGGCCAGGGGTCACAGGGGTGAACCTCCACCCAGCCCAGGCTCAGTTCTCCCACCCCCGATCTACTGGAACTCCCTGATCTTCTGATACTTCTCAATTTACAGTCCTCAAGACCCCCTCTGCCCTGTCATCACCCTCACCCCGTCCACACCTGAAGAAGGCACTGCAGACCACCTCGCGGATTCGGCTCTCCAAGGGGACGGAGGGCTGCTGCTTGGTCTCTGGAATCTGGGACGTGGGCTTCTTGGTTTCAAAAAATGAATGAAACAAGCAGAACCTGGGGAGAAAGGAGTCACCAGCATCATCACTCACAGGCTCCTCTCGTTGGATGGCATCACTGGACACGGTGCCAGAGGGGGAAGGAGCTGGTCTGCTCTGGGCAAACTCCACAGCCTGGGGCGGCCAGCAGTGTCTGGGTGTGAACACGGCCCAGGCCGCAGTGTCTGGGGGTGAACACGGCCCAGCCCGGCAGTGTCTGGGGGTGAACACGGCCCAGCCCGGCAGTGTCTGGGGGTGAACACGGCCCAGCCCGGCAGTGTCTGGGGGTGAACACGGCTCAGGCCACGCCGTGGAGAAAAGAGCAGTGCTCACATCAAAAACTGACCAAGGCCCAGATCATGTGGCAAAGGACAGAGAACGGGGCCAATGAGGTTTCCCTTTGGGACAGGTGACATAGGTGGAGGGAAGAGGCTCCTCTAATACCACTGACGTGAAAAGGCTGCCTGTGGGCACAAGACGAATAAGCTTGCGTCTTCAGGCCTACTGACCCCCTCTTTCCTGGGTCCTTCTCTTATAAGCCTCAGAAATTCTTCTAAATCCTCTGACCCTACGATGGCTTGCTACTCCCCATGTGATCTAAAGGCCTCTAGTTCGGAAGGGGGGCTCCAAACTAGGATGAAGCAACAGGGCCACCTCCTTGGGAACCCCATGTGGGGAGCGGGGCTCAGCTCATCTCCTACCTGGCCACCTCTTGGACCAAGGCCTCCTCTTTTTCCACGTGAGTATTCTCCACAATGCTGACCAGGCGAAGGATGATCCACTTCCGAAGTCGGAACACAGCCCGCTCGGGCCTGGGGGCAGGAGAAGGGGGTCACAGAAGCCAATTAGAGGGGATGAACAGACGGCATCCTCTGCCCCACTTCAGAGACAGGGCAACGAAGAACTGTTGTGCTCTACCATAGGGGGACCACATGCGGGGAGAATGAAGCTTTGGTCCAGCGCTATGGAGCCTACCCACCTCGCTCAGGGTTCAAAGCCAGGCGTTGTGGCTCTGTGAGTCCAGGAAGCCCCCGGCTCCTGGGCCTCCCCAGCCCCACTTACGAATGGAACGAAGGATCCTGGTTTTTCTTCTGGTTGCTGGTGCTGAAGTCAACCAAAGAGTCCAGGTTGGGCTGGAGAAACATGTCCTTCAGCCAGGCCACGTAATCCTTGAGGGCGCGGGGATTCAGGAACTGCACGACCCGCCAGAAGGTGGGCACGACGGGGTGGCCCTGGTTGGTGATGGAGGAGAAGGCCACAACCATGGCCAGCTGCCTCTCTGGGTCATCCTGACAGCCCTCCAGGAAGGCGCCCACATACTCGTCCATCTCAGGGGCAAACTTGAACTGGTTCGGGAGCTGCAAAAGGATGGGTGTGATTGAGGCTGGTCAGCTGTCCAGAGAGGGCAGCCTCACCAGCCTCCTCCACCACATGCTGAACCGCGGCCCAGGGGGTCCCTGGCCCTTGTAACCAGCCTAGATCGCTCTCTACTCCCGTGAGTAAACCTGGGACAGCCTGTCACTCTCACACTTCTGTCTGGCTCCAAGTCTCCCTATATTTTACTCTTCTAAACTCACATGCCCCTGGCTCTAGAGAACCCCCTCCACTGGAAAACAGCGAAGCTCTTTTCCTGGTCTGAGTGATTTAAGAGTCCAGATGGAGCCATCAAATGGCCCTAGGGTCCTATTCCTCCTGACTCTACCATCCTGGGGCTCCGAAGCGAACATCTCACACGTGTTTAGTACGTGCCTAGCACCACACCACATGCCTTCACAGACAAGATTAACTCTCAAAACAACCTGCAGGGTATGGCCACCACCACTGCCATTTCAAAGGTAAAAGAAATAACGAGGGACAAAGAGAGTTTAGAAGCAACTTTTGCAGGGACATAGGGCTCACGAGTGGTGGCAATGGGAACTTAGACCCAGACAGTCTGGTTTCCCATCATGCTCTTAACCACTGCCTAACGCTGTCTGAATTGGTTCCCTCACCCAGGAAGGAAAAATGGCTGAGATTGGAGGTGAAAGCTATACAAGTTTAATAAGGGAAGGAGACAGCACATACAATGACCACTCATACCATACACCAGCTACTGCCCCTAAGACCCTCCGAGTGGACAAGGTGACAGGAACAGAATAGTTTTATGACACAGGTAAAGTCACAAGAGAGTGCAAAAGTTCTAGTTCAGTTCTGAACTCCGCGGTCCGGTCTCCAGATGCCACTGTACTGTCTGACCCTTAGCTGACCCTCCAGTAGGTTTCTGAGGCTATAAATCATAACAGGAGGCTGTCTACCTTTCTCCTGAGGAAGCACTGGTGGATCTGAACCACTGGAGATGTGCTGGCCTATGGGTTGGCAGCACAATTCACTACAGACTACACCACCAGAGCTCCCTAGTAGAACATGCCAAACACCACATTGTTCTTGTCTACCGTGAAGTCAGAAGTGACTCATTGCTGACCCTCCAGTGGGTTTTCAGAGACAGCTGCAAAGGAAAAGACTGCTCATCTTTCTCCCATAGGGCAGCTGGTAGATTTAAACTGTTGAGCCTTTCGGCTGGCAGTGCAACTCCTTACCACTAAGCCACCAGCACTCCCTCCAACACATGTCCATGATCATCGCTGAAACACCAGCAGAGCTTGCTGGCTATATGTACTTCTTGTGGAGAAGGCTCTGACCTTGCCAAACTCCAGGGGAGAGGGTCCACACCGCCTGCTATGCCTGAAGCAGGCCCTCCCTCAGTACCCCTTCTTGGTTAAGAGGCGGTCTGCTACCCACCCCATGCAAGTGGTGTTGTGCTCCATGAGGACACCAACCTTAGCAGTGACCAGGTGTTCCCCGTACAGGTGGATCAGGTCTCCCCGCATCACCAGCTGTAGCTGCTCCTTGGAAAGCAGGGGCAGGGCTGCACCCAGCAGGCGGAAACACAGGTAGCTGGGGGGGTGGGGGAGAGGGTGACAGAGCTTGGTCAGAAACTAGTTCCTGGGGAGACTTCAGGATTGGGACCCTTTTCCACCTCTGCTCAGTAAACAGGGAGTCTAGGGAGTCCAAACCTGGCTGGCAGGAATTGCTTCTTCAGCAGCCCTTGCTCCACGACCTCATTCCAGAACCGAGGGAACTTTTTCTCCTCAAGCGCCAGGCGCAACAGGCCCAGAGCCACAGCGGGCAGTTTGCGTTCCTTCTTCACAGAGGCAGACGCTATCTTCAGCACCTCTACTAGCCTGGAGTAGGAGACAAAGGGGGCTCAGGGACACCTAACAGATGAGGGAACAAGGGCAGCTCCACGGCCCCAGGGAGTCAATCCCCCCCCCCCCCCAACCACTGCTCACCTGGGAATGTTCTCATTTGAAAAGAGATCAACGGCTCCAAATAGCTTCTTCAGCTTCGCAGGCACCTTCTGCCGGGCTAACAAGAAGAGCTCCACGTACTCCGGGGAGCCGAGCACCACACTCAAGTCAGCCTTGAGGACCTCTGGCAGGACCTCCTTCAGCACGGCCTCTGGGACCTAGACAGAGATAGGTTAAGGGATGGTGGCTCAACCCTAGTCTTGGTCTCTCCTTCCAAGAAAGAAGATCTAGGGGCCCAGTGCTACCTGTCAGGAGCCCACGGAGGGCTTCAAACCATATCTTCTGGTTTTTCAGACTGTTAGCCAACTCAGAAGTGACTTATAGCTGACCCTCCAGTAGGTTTTTAGACTCAAAGCTGACCCTCCAGAAGGTTTTTAGAGGCTGTAAGTCACACAGGAGCAAACTGTTCATCTTTTTCCCCCGGAGAAGCTAGTAGATCTGAACCACCTGCCTTTTGAGTTGACAGCACAACTCCATGCCACTAGGCCACCAGATGCCACTAGGCCACCAGAGCTCCATTTTGGGTTTTTAAGGGGACCAAAAATAATCATGCAAACAAATCCAACCACTGGCTGTCAAGTCAACTCTGACTTATGGCCACTCCATGTGTGTCAAGAGTCAAATTGTGCTCCAGAGTGTTCAGAGGCCGTCATTTCAGAAACAGGTTATTGGCCTTTCTTCCAAGATGCCAGATGGATGCGAACTGCCAACCTTAACATTTATTCCTTTGTGCTGCAAGACATTCTTCCGAGTAATGGTCCCCTTCTTATACAGGAAGCTGAGCACCAATAAAGAGAGCTGGAACTGGAACAGAACCCAGGTCCTTCTGGCTCTGACGCTGAGCTGTGTAGAAACCATGACGGCCTCTTGCCTTTATACTCAGTCCACAGAGGTGGCAAAGGGTTCACAGTGCTGGCCTGCCTCAGCTTCCCGAGGAAGGGCGGCCGAGGCTCCGGAGGGTCGTAATAATGCCAAATCTGCATACATGTGTTAGATGGCAGACGCTGTCCAATATAGTGGCCACAAACAACTGGCGGCTACCGAACACTTCATATGGGACTAATCTGAATAAAGATGGACGATGAGTGTCTAACACTTTGTATTTTTAAGAAAAGAATGTAAAATGCCTCCACGAATCAATTTCAACCCACACTGACTGCATGTTGGAACTACAGACTATAGAAAAAGTAGGTTAATATTAAATGGAAAGTACAGGAGGTTAGAACCAGAGGTAGAGGTGTCTGTGAGAAGTAGTAAAAATCAAACAGAGGTACCTGCATGTCTTAAATCTTTTAAAGACATGATGGCTCTAGGTGATGAGCAACAACAGACATAACTAGTAACAAATTACTGCCACTTGTTTCTTTTTGTTCTCTAATGCAGTTACTGAGGGAGCTCTGGTGGTCTTGTGGCAAGAAGCTGCACTGCAATCCCGAAGGCACATGGTTTGAGACCAGCAGCTGCTGCTCTATGGGAGAAGGATGGGCAATCTCCTCTTGTGCAATTAACTGCCTCTGCAAACAGGCTGGAGGGTCAGCAATGGGTCAGTTCTGACTTCGGTATTAACAACAACAATGCAGAAGTTTTAAAAGGAGACCCAGGCTTTGCCTGTATATTTCTATCAGACAATCCTACTTAGAGTGTTCTTATCCACTGATTTTCACTTTCCCACCATGTTTCTAGTAGGGAGCCCAGTTCACAGTGGCATGGGCAGCAGGCTCATACCTCAGAGAGGATGTCCACCAGGGCCTTCTGGGGCTGCTCCTGTAAGTGGTTGCGGTGCTGGGCCAGGATCTGCAGCAGCTTTATAGACTTCATCAGTGCCTCCTGGTTCTAGAAGGCACAGACAGGGGGCAGAGGATGTGAGCTGCTAGCCCCCAGCACCCTCACGCCAGGCTGTACACCCCAGCTGAGAAAATCTAGGTCTGGAAAGCTCTTACCTTCACGAGCCGACCTGACTGAAAGAGGGCCAACACTCCAAACAGGTGTGCGAAGAGAGCAGGCCTCACCATGGCCTAGAGAAGGATTTGGGGAAGAAGAGCTCAGGTTCCACAGTTCCTGTCCATCATCGCCACCTCCCCACCCCATGCTACCCATAATCTCTCACCTTCTTCACGTTCTGCAGATCATACTTCTCTTGTATTTGCTCCAGGATGCTACATAAAGGAATCTCTTCGAAAGACTGTAACACCTGCCAGGTGTGATGAGGGGGAGAGGGCTCAGCGGTGCTGCCCCACCACATCCCAACAAACTCAAGTTCTTTGGCCTTCTGGCTCATTCCTCACACACAAGAGTACCTACCGCCCCACCCATGCACCAGAAAACTTGCTCAGTCTCCATCTCCACATCCCTTAGCTTTAGTCACACTTGTGGACGTCCTGTGCCTCCACGTGGTAAACTTCCCTTCAAGAGGGGCTTCAGATATCACATACTCAGCCTCTCCCTCAGACACCCCTCTTCTGACAGGTAAGCCACCTGCTCCTCACGCATCTATGGTTTAGACCCAAATGACTCAAGACCCCTTCCCACCGTCCATAGGAAGCACGACCTCACCTGTGCAAGGGCCAGGCTGTAACAGGGTCGGGCAGTCTCTCGGCCGCCCCCGAGCCCAGTGATCAGGCGCTTCAGAGCATATTTCATCTCGGATTCCTGTAGAAAAAACCGCAAACCAACCTCGTGGGACGCGTAGCCCGAGGCGGCCCGAGGCGGCCCGCGCCCGCCCGGGATCTCAACTCAGACCCCGTGTCTGCAGTCCCAGCCCCGACCCACGCTCAAGCTCCGGGACTCCACAAGCCTCCGTACGATCTGCTCGGCCCCTCGCCCCGCATCCGCCCAGCCCACCTTCGGCCGAGTGCGCAGGTACTCCAGCAGCTTCTCCGTGGCCTTCAGCCGCGTCTCCTGCTCTGGCTTTGCGATGTCCCAGAAGAAATCCAAGAACTCGCGACTGTGTTGCAACAGGTCATGGCGGTCGGCAGACCCGGCGCCGTTTTTAGCCGCCTCCCCGGGAGACATGGGTTCAGCCATGTCCATAGCCTCTGTCTCCGCCATGCTCCACGAACACGTGGGCGCTAAGTACTGCCTCTTCCAGGTCAGGTCTCCGCGCAGACGCACAGCCTTACAGCTCTGGGGAAAAAAGACCTGACAGAGCCTGGGAGGGGCGGGCGTGGGCGGGACCGGATATTGGGCGGGGCGGACACGGGCGGGGTGGGGCGGGCGCTGGGCGGAGCCTGGCTAGAGCAGAATCATGCCCCGCCTCCCTTCCATTTTCCCTGCTGTGCTACTTACATGCTTCCTCTCTCCCTCATTTTTCCCCTCTCCCCAGACAGCTGAGACGTCAGCCTCTCTAGTACCCCACTGGGAGCTTTTCTGAGGGCTCATCTCATTAAATCAACTCAAGCAGAGCAAATTCCTCTATCTCGTCCCGGAGGGACGCCCTGAACACCATCATGGAATATCTGTGTTGTAAACTGTAAACACCAAGTCACTGCTGTCAGTGGTTTCTTTTCCAGCGTGGAAGGAGACAGCTAATAAGTAACCAAACAAACTTAAAAAGATAATTATTATGAAGAAAAAACGCAAGACTTTAAATTATTTCCCAATTATGTTCTAAAAACTAATGATAGTGTTAAATTAGACTTAAAGCTTAGAGGAAAGTATAACTCCTTGACCTTGAGTTTTCCTCCTAGGGTGACCCTCTATTGAGATCATAAATCTTTATGGGAGCAGATGACTTCATTGCTTTCTTACTAAGAGACTCATGGATTTGAACCTAGCACCCGACTTGTTAGCATTCCAGCATGTAAAGTACTTCACCGCCTGGCCGCCTTGAACAGGAAACTATTTCCCCCTCCTCCATCCTGGTAGTAATATTTTCTGGTTTTGCCATCCACTTGTTAAAATTGAATCCTTAAACTCTCTCAAACTCATTGCCCTTGGAGTCAGGAGTGACTCATACCTGACCCTCAGCTTGGATTTCTGAGGTTATAAATCACTATCTTTGCAGATACATTACTAGATAAATCATAGAGTTTACAACGTGTTTTGACAAAGACATAGTGTCATTACAGTATCACACGGAGTGACTTCACTGCACTAAAATGGTTCTGTGTCCCATATATCCATCTTCCTTCCCTGAGGCCCTGGGATCACTGATCTCAAGATCACTATAGTTTTCTCTTCCCCACAAAAGTGTCTAGTTGGAGTCGTGTAGTATGTAGCTTTTACAGGCTGAATTCTTAGTAATATGCATTTATGGTTCCTTCATGTCTTTTCATAGCTTGAAAACTTTCTTATCACTGAGTAATATGTTCAAACAATATTTGAAGCACACAAATACATCGTCACCTACTAAAAGCTCTGGTTTTCACAATTACAGACAATGACTAAAGAATGACAGAAGAAGAATTGATGCCTTTGAGTTGTGTTGCTGTAGAAGAGTCTTGGACATACCACGGACCATCAAGAAAGCAAATAGGTCTGTCTTGGATAAGGTGAAACCAAGTTTATCCTTGGAGGCTAGGATTTTGAAGCTCTGGCTCACATACTTTGGGCATATGGCCAAGAGGGGCCGATTCTTGGAGAAGGACATTATGCTTGGAAGGATGGAGGGGCAGCACAGGAGAGGAAGACCCCGAATGAGATGAACTGATACAGTAACTGAAAAAATGGGGGTAAGGTGTGTCAGAGTCAGTGAGACTGGTTCAGGATAGGGCAGGCTTCAGATCTGTTGTACATAAGATCATTATGGGTAGCAAGCGACTCGATGGCACAGAACAACAACTTAAAACTCTTAAAAGTCATTGCCATCCAGCTGGAACCAACTGATAGCTGACCCTCCAGGGGTTTCTGAGGCTGTAAATCACAGAGGAAGACAAAATACTGAAGGGAAGGTGTGGAGATGATGTTTGAGGCCCCCTGACGGGAAAAGCAAGGAGTGAAGAGATCCTAAGACAGAGAACACCCTAGCAAAGGCTCCAAGGCTGGGTGAGTGAGGCTGGCAGGGTGGGACAGGATTCTGGCAGGACCTCAGGAGTTTGGATTTTATCCTGCATATCTCTCCAAAGTCCTGAAGAGCAATGTCAGTTTAAAGAACAAAGTATGCCTGATTCAGTTCATGGTCTTTTCAATTACCTAAAGCATCTGAGAACTGGACAATGAATAAGGATGATAGAACCTCTTCTGAGTTTGTTGTTGGACAAGAATACAGACTATCCCATGGACTGCCAAAGAACAACTATGTTTTAGAGGAAGTGCAACCAGAGTGCTCCTTACAGGCAAAGATGGTGAAGGTTTTTGTCTTACATGCTTTGGGCATGTTGTTAGGATAGGTTATTCCTTGGAAAGGTGGAGGGTCAGTGAAAGAGAGGAAGGCCACAGTGAGATGGGTTGACACCGTGACTGCTGCAATGGGCTTAAGTGTGTCAGAGATGGAAAGGATGGTACAGGATAGGACAGGGTTCAGATCTGTGGTTCATAGAGTCGCTATGAGTTATACTTGACTCAGCAGCAACAAACAGCAAAAATAACATGGTGGTGTAATCAATAAAATAATCAAACAAGTTAAATGCAAAAGTTGACCATGTGGATCATAACAAATTATGGATAACATTGAAAGCAATGGAAATCATAGAACACTTAGTGCTCATGCACAAACTATATCTAGGTTGAAAGGCTTATTTGTGCAAATAGCAAGGAAACACCAAATGATGTAAAATCAGGAAAGGTTTGTGTCAGGACTGCTATCTTTTTCTCTATACCTATTAAGTCTGTATGCTAAGCATATCATTGGAGAAGCTAGACTATATAAAGAAGAATGTGGCATGAGGATAGGAGGAAGATTCACCAACAACCTGCTTTATGCAGATGAAACAACCTTGCTTGCAAAAGGTGAAGAAGACTTGAAGCACTGCAGGAGATAAAATATTATAACAGTGTTCATATGAACTTAGTTCCTATGGATTACATCTCAACATGAAGAAAACAAAGATCCTCTCACTAAACCAATAGGCAATTTCATAATCAATGGAAAAAAGACTGAAGTTGTCAATTATTTAATTTTACTTGGATTTACAATCAAAATCCATGGTAGTAGAAAACAAAAAATCAAAAGATATGTTGTGATGAGAAACTCTGTGGTCAATGATTTCTCCAAAGTGCTAATGAGCAAGGATGTTGTTGTTATGTGTCATTGAGTGACCTGTGACTCATAGCGACCCTATATACAACAGCTCTGAGGCCTACCCTGTTCTAAGCCAGTCTCATGAATTCCAACACACCTACCTCCATTGCCCCAGTCACTGTATCAATCCATTTCATCTGGGATCTTCCTCTCTTGCACTGTCCATCCACTGTTCCAAGTATGATGTCCTTCTTCAACTATCCCTTCTGGCCATATGCCTAAAGTATGTGAGACAGAACTTCAAAATCCTAGCCTCCAAGGAGAAACTTGATTTGGAGACAGGATGCATCCCTAATGGACTCTTTTCCTAACTTTGTACCATGCATTGTTTCCCTGCTTTGTTCTGAGGACTGCTTCCTGATCCAAGTATAGGTTTTGCATAAGCACAATCAAGTGTTCTGGGATTCCCATTCTCCTCAATGTTAACCACAATTTGTTGTGATCCACACTGTCAAATGCCTTTGCATAGTTAATGAAACACAGATAGATATCCCTCTGGAACTCTTTGCTTTCTGCCAAGATCCATCTGACATTGGCAATAATGTCTCTAGTGCTATGACCTCTTCTAAACCCAGCTTGTATTTCTAGTGGTTCTCAATGTACTGTTCAAGTCATTTCTGGATAATCTTCAGCATGATTTTGCTTGCATGTGATATGAGTGACATTTTACGATAATTTCCACACTCTCTCGTGTCACCTTTTTTTTGGAATGAGAATCAATATGAATCTCTTCCAGTCAGTTGACCAGATAGTTGTCCTCCAGATTTCTTGGCACAACCTGATGAGCATGTCCAGGACAGCATTTTTTGTTAAAATGTGCCAATTGTTATTCCATCAATTCTTGGGGCTTTATTTTTTTGTCAAGTCCTTCAGAGCAGCCTGAACTTCCTCCTTCATCACCATTGTTTCTTGATTATATGTTGTTTCTTGACGTTCTTCTTTGTCAGCCAATTCTTTTTGGTCCAGTGACTCTGTATATTCCTTCCATGTCAGTTTAAATACTAAGGCATGATGAAGCCAAGTCATGGTATTTTTAATTGCTTCCTAAGGATCTGAAAGTTAAACAGTGCATGAGGAAGACCAAAGAAGAGTCAATGCCTTTGAGTTGTGGTGTTGGAGAAAAGTACTGAATACCTCATGGACAGAAAAACCAAACAGGTCTGTCTTGAAGGAAGTACAACCCCAGTGCTCCTTAGAGACCAGGGTGGTGAAACTTTGTCTCACATACAGTTGCTCAAGGGCCAGTTCTTGGAAAGAAGATGTCATACTGAGAAAGAAAGAGAGGAATGGCACTCTGGTGGCATAGTCTTCAGTCCTGCTAACACAAAGGTTGCACTTCTCTGGGAGTTCAAATCCACCAGATGCTCCATGGGAAAGATGTCGTTTAGGGAGCTCTGGTGGCCTAGCGGCAAAAAGCTGCACTGCAATCCCAGACGTGCACGGTCCTAATCCACCAGGTGCTCTGCTGTGGAAGGAGGGGCAATCTCCTTCTGTACTAGTCAGATTTGATTTGACGGTACACACAAAAAAATAATAAAATTTTTTAAAAAGGAAGGAAGGAAAAAAGGAAAGAAGGTAGGAAGGAAGGAAAAAAGGAAAAAAGGAAGAAGGAAGGTAGGAAGGAAAAAAGGGAAGAAGGAAGGAAGGAAAGAAAGAAAGAAGGAAGGAAGGAAGGAAAGAAGGTAGGAAGGAAGGAAAAAAGGAAGAAGGAAGGTAGGAAGGAAAAAAGGAAGGAAGGAAGGAAGGAAGAAAAAGAGAGGAAGACCTTCAATGAGATAGAATGACACAGTGACTGACACAATGGGCTCAAGCATGTTGGAGATTGTGAGGATGGTGCAGGATACAGCAAGATTCAGATCTGCTGTCCTTAAGGTCACTACGTGAACTTCAAGAATTGATCAAAGTTATAGAAAGGCTTTGGTTCTTTTGTTTATAGAGTCACTATGAGTCGTGCTCAACTTGATGGCAATCAACAACAACAAAAACATGAGTCTTAGTCAACCCACAGGCACTGAACAACAACATAATGAGAAGTCATAGGAAAATCTTATGAAGGGGACAAGCCTTAATCAGACTTCAGTTCGGAAAACATTACCCTAGCAGCTATGCTGAGGAAGGAATGTAAAAGGACAAAGATAGAAGCCGTGGCTCTTTACTCCTCATCAATCGGACAGATAGCCCTTTCTTCTCATGCAGCCTCAGCTGCATCCCTGAGTCAGGGAATGAAGGGATTTGGCTGCGTTGGATGCCTGGTCACCAGGGCTGCTTTTAACTCTGGCCAAGTGGATGTTGTTGCCATCAATGACCCCTTTATTGACCTCAACTACATAGTCTATATGTTCTGGTATAATTCTACCTATAGCAAGTTCAATGGCACTGTCAAGGCTGAGAATGGGGAGCTGGTCATCAAGGGGAAAATCATAACTACCTTCTAGGAGCATGATCCTGCTAATATCAAATGGGGTGATGCTAGTGCTGAGTATGCTGTGGAGTCCACTGGTGTTCTTCACAACGTTGGAGAAGTCTGGGACTCATCTGAAGGGTGGTGCCAAATGGGTATCTCTGCTCCTTCTGCCGATGCCCCCATGTTTGTGATGAGAATAAACCATGAGAAGTGAACAACTCTCTCAAGATTGTCAGCAATGCCTCCTGCACCAGCAACTGCTTGGTGCTCCTGGCCAAGGTCATCCATGACAACTTCGGCGTCAAAGAGGGACTCATGACCACAGTCCATGCCATCACTGCCATCCAGAAGACTGTGGATGGCTTCTTGGGAAAGCTGTGGCGTGATGGCCATCGAGCTGCCCAAAACATCATCCCTGCCTCTGCTGGTGTTGCCAAGGCCACGGGCAAGGTCATCCCTGAGCTGAATGAGAAATTTACTGGCACAGACATTGTGTCCCCATCTCCAATATGTCAGTCATGGATCCGACCTGCCATCTGGAGAAAGCTGTCAAATATGATGACATCAAGAAAGTAGTGAAGCAGACATCAGAAGGCCCCCTCAAGTGCATCTTACACTGCAGACCAGGCAGTTTTCTGTGACTTTAACACTCTGTGACACCCACTCTTCCACCTTTGGCGGTGGGGCTGGTATTGCCCAGAATGACCACTTTGTCAAACTCATTTCCTGATACGACAATGATTTTGGCTACAGTGACAGGGTGGTCAACCTGATGGTTCACATGGCCTCCAAAGAATAAGAGCTCCTTGGACCACCAACCACAGCAATAGCGTAAGAAGAGAGAGAGACCCTCATCTGCTGAGGAGTCTTGGCCCCAACTCAATCCTGCCACACACTGAGAAGTTCACATTCATGACACAGTTTCCAATCCGTCCCCTTGAGAAAGGAGAGGGCCTTAGAGAGCCCATCTTGTCATGTACCGTCAATAAAGTACATTGTTGTTGTTATATGCTGTCGAGTCACCTCGACTCACAGTAACCCTACATACAACAGCCCTAAACCCTACTCTATCTGTGCAATGTTACTGTCTCTGACACACCTACTGCCATTACCCCAGTGACTGAATCAATCCATCTCCTTGAGGGTCTTCCTCTCCTGCACTGCCTCTCCACCCTCCCAAGCATGACGTCCCTCTCCAAGGACTGACCCCACCTTGCAACATGTCCAAAGTATGTCAGACAAAGCTTCAGAATCCTTGGCTTCAAGGAGCAGCCTGATTTCACCCTCTCCAGGATGAATCTGTTCTCTTTGCAGTCCATGGTATATTCAATACTCTTCTCCAACACCACAGCTCAAAGGCATCAATTATCCTTTTATTATCCCTAGTCATTGTCCAGCTCTCTGATGCATAGCAAGTGATTGCAAAGACCATGGTCTGGATCAGGCACACCTCAGTCTCTAGACTGACATCATTGCTCTTCAGTACTTTGGAGAGGTCTCTGACAGCAGATTTTCCCAATGCAATATGTCTTTTAATTTCCTGGCTGCTGTTGCCAAGAATGTTGATGTGGAGCCAAGCAAACTAAAGCTGTTTATAATCTCAATTTCTTCACCATCCATCACAATACTGACAATTGTCCCAATGGTAAGAATCTTTGTTTTCTTGATATTGAGCTTCAATCCATACTGAAGGCTGCAGTCCTTGACCCTCTGCAGCAAGTGCTTCATGTCCTCCTCAGTTTCAGCAAGCAGGGTTGTGTCATCTTCATAATGTAGCTTGGTGTCTTGCCTGAAAGCACGGAGTGCCAGAGGAATGTTTATCTGTGTTTCATTGACTATGCAAAGGTGTTTGACTGTGTAGACCACAACAAACTGGCTGACTCTGAAAAGAATAAGAATCCCAGAACACTTGATTGTGCTTATGAGAAACCTGTACTTGGACCAGAAGGCAATTGTCAGAACAGATCAAGGAAACACCGCATGGTTCAAAATTGGGAAGGGTGTACACCAGGGATGTGTCCTATCTTAATGCCTTTTCAATCTATATGCAGAACAGATTGTCTAGGAGTCTGGTCTCTATGAGGAGAAATGTGGCATCAGGATTGGAGGAAAGTATACTGTACCCAGGGGAAAAAAAAAGAAAGAAAAGAAAAGAAAAGCATCGAAGACGTAAGACATGTTGGAAATGCTGACTTGAGTGATGCACCCAGAGACACTTGGTTGAAAGGCTTGTTCTGCTTCTGAAAAGTCAGTCACTGAAACTTCTATGAACTTTTCACCTCTTACTCTCTTTTTATTTTATATTGATTTGCATTCAAAATTCATATACATTGAGTATTACTCATATATATTGTGTTTCACACATTCTTATATGCACATTATGTTTCAAACAATCTCTGGCATACATTGTGTTTTATAAAATTTATCACCATTGATCTATCCTACTATTACCTCATCTCTTCGGGTCCCCATTGGATCTTTTCTAATTCCTTCACCCACACACACTTCACTCACCTGTTTTAACTCTGTTATCCTAGTCATTTCCTCCCTGCCCTACCACTTGCCCCTCGCTACCTCTCCTTCCCCTTTTCGTCTTTTATTCACATCTTACTAGTTATCTGAAACACCTATGAACTTTTAAAGAATTACCAACAAGGGATCAAACTAGCAATGATAATTTGAAAAGGTTAGAGAGGAAATTTAGGGGATGCTTAAAAATGAAATTTAGCAAGTTTTTCAAATGAGAAACAAGTAGGAAAATGAAGGATAGTTGCATAACTTGGTCAGTCTCAGTGAATTGTACCAAGTATTGAATTGTTATATGCTCAGTTCAACAACAGAAAAGTTATTAAAACGGGTGGGGGACCACACCCAAAACTATAAAATAACAAAGCTCCGTGCCCCACCTGGAGTGCTGTTCTATGTGACACACATGAGGAATTGGTTCTTTGTTTTGTTTTGTAATTTTCCCTCCCCAAGTCGTGGTTGACAAATTGGGCACGTGGGGGAAGTAAAATAGAATTATAAGCATGGGTTCTATAACAGGGTAAATTGTGGTACAATTTATTGAACTGAAGAAGAATTTGGGTGAAATCAAGATTTCCATTTAAGGAGAGATAGCTATTATACGTGGGGGGAGTACTGGTAGCCACCATGTTTCTCAGGAGGAGAGGGTCTGAGAGGCCGACTCCAGAGGCCCCGGGACAGAGACTGGAGCCCTCAGTGGTGGGAGGACCAGGACCAACCTCAGCAGTTAAGCCGACATACTTGTTTTAGAGTCTTCTGTACCCTGGCCCGAAGAGTCTCCCCTACTCCTGCTCTCAACACTTTTGCTTTGCTGTCTGCTTGGCAAAGTAAAATGAAGAGGTTTACCAAGTATGGAGTGCCTGGGAGGTGCAAATGCTGAATGCAATCAGCTGATACTCAAAACATTTTAAGTCCCCGGAGGACCCGCCTTTAGAAAGACCTCATGACCGCTTCCAAATACCCAGCTATTGGAAATCCTGTGGAGCACAGTTTTGATCATTCAGAGGGTCACCATGAATTAGAATGGATTTTCCAAGGGGAGCTCTGGTGGCCTAGTGGCAAGAAACTGCAACTACAATCCCAGAGGTGCACGGTTCGAATCCACCAGATGCTCTGCCGAGGAAGGAGGGGCAATCTCCTCCTGTACCAGTCAGATCTGATTTGACGGTACATGCACACAAAA